>NC_086290.1:47561688-47870021 GCF_963924245.1 Chroicocephalus ridibundus
AGCAATATACCTCCCTTTTTCATATGTTACCGAGCCATTTAAGCCGGGCGGAGGGTTCGGATCCACATCGTTCCTTGCCTGCAGCCGTGCCCCGCTGTGTTGGCATCCCAGCAGCGCCGGTGGCTGCCTCCGGGGTGCAGGCGTTGCAAAGCGGGGTGCTGACTCCTTGCCTCGGAGCCCCCAGCAGCGAACCGATGCCCAGCAGTGCTGGGGTGGGGGGGGGATTGTCCTTGGCGGAGGTGCTGGTTTGGGGGTCTCCGAGCCGTCCCTTTGCCTTTCCCTCCTGTATTTCCGTCGTCGTCACGCGTGTTTATTGTAGTTCCTCCCCGTGGTGTCTGCAGAATGGGTTTGGGTGTTTATAAAAGCAGCAAGGGTCAAAATCTGGCTGCTTTGCCTTTCAGATTGGGCATGAGCAGATTCTGGGTGTGCTTGTGGCCATGCGGGGTCCTGGAGGATGCCTGCATGGGGTGACGCAGGTGACAGGACAAGAGGAAACGGCCTCAAGTTGCACCAGGGGAGGTTTAGGAGGGATATTAGGAAAAATTTTTACACTGAAAGGGTTATCAAGCATTGGAACAGGCTGCCCAGGGAAGGGGTGGAATCGCCATCCCTGGAGGGATTTAAAAGCCGGGCAGATGCGGTGCTGAGGGACGTGGGGTCGTGGTGGACTTGGCAGTGTTGGGTTGATGCTTGGACTCGCTGATCTTGAAGTCCTTTCCAACCGAGATGATTCTATTCTATTCTATTCTATGGCAGCGCGGCGGGCACGTGCGTGCAGAGAGAGCATCTGCGTACAAAGAGTTTCCTTGGGATCGTTTTATCCTTGATGCCGGCACGTTAAACAGTAACGTGAGCGAGCCCTAGAAGCTGGAAGCTTGTTCAGTCGAGGGAATGGATGCCGCTGGCATCCTGCACCCATTCCAGTTTGGCTTAATTCCTTCCTAACCTAAATTCTCTTTGCGTTCGTACTCGCCTCCTGCCGGGGGCCTGATTCTGCAAAGAGGTCAGTAGGGCAGCGCCTCGCTGAAGTTAACGAGTTGCAGCGAGCTCGTGCCTTGCGCCGGGATTGATCCACTTTAATGAGGTTTTCTTCATTCTCCTCTACGTGCAGGACCACAGCTGTTTGCGTAGACGCGATGATCATTTTGGAGGGTTATCCAATCCTGCAAAGCCTTAGGCAAACAGCTAAGTAAATAGCCTGTTGGCTTGGATGAGCACTGCTGATGCTTGCAACCTGTCCCGGTGAAGGTAACGGGAGTTTGGCTGTTGCCTCCTCTGAAGGCTGCGGTTCCCCCCGGCCCCGCACCCAGCCCCGAGGGAAGCCTGCCCCATGGGCATGTGTTTGAAGACCCAGACATGTTTGGGATGCTAGTTGGCAAGCTTCTCCAAGGGTTTGGGGACATATCTAGAGGCTACCAAGGATGTCGCAGTAATGTGTTCTTTGACATGTATTTAGCTGTTCATCCTTGATCTTAGATACTCTGCTCTGACCCCTTTTAGAAACTGCAGTTTAACAAAAAAGCCCTCTCTGCGCTATTTTTTTCTGCATATTGGTGACCTCCGCCAGGGCAGTGATTTCCCCATGGAGAGCTGTCGGCACATCAACCATTATGCAAATGAGAGTCCAAATAATTGATCATCCCTGCCAGGTATTAAGGTTGGGAACAGCCAGTCCAAGAGTAAATCCCAGGAAAAACAAGAAAATGAAGTCTCCATAACTGTTTTCAATTATTCAGTCTCGCTGGTTCTCCTTATGTTTCAAGAAGAAACATGCAAATCTCTCCGGGTCTAGCTTGTTTACAGAGTGCTCGTGGGTTTAAAATACAGCCAGCATCACATTTCTGTTGTACATTTCCTTCAAATAAATACTGAAATAAAAATAAGGATGCTGTAATTTGTGCCACCCCAAGAGCTAAATACTGCACTCCAGCAGGAAATGATCATTTTGGTTTCTTGGAACAGCTTTACTATAATCTTCCAAAGACCGGTAGCTCGCAAAGAAAGAAGCGCAGACTTTCTCAACACAGCTCAGCATTCCCTGATAGGATCTGGCTTAATTCTGAATGAAGGTCTCGGATGACGAGGCCCTCCCGAGCACGTGCTGAGACCCTGCTGGGTCCACGGAGTGCTTCAGCGCTTTGCAGCATCAGGGCTCCAGGGCTTACCCCCAGGAGGAGGTCCATTCCTGCCCACCACCATGCACGTAGAGAGGTCATTGCAGGTTTGGGATCTACCTATATACTCTTCCCATAAGCAGCTAAGTAGTGTCGTGGTGGGTGTTGAGCAGCTGCTCTGGGTGGACAGTGCACCATTCGGTGGATGCCCTGGCCACCTTCTTCAGTGGCACTGCGAGTCCTGTGCATCTGAAGGCAGCTGATACCACCAGGGCCAAAGGCTTAGGACAAGAGGAAACGGCCTCAAGTTGCACCAGGGGAGGTTTAGGTTGGATATTAGGAAGAATTTCTTCACCGAAAGGGTTATCGAACATTGGAACAGGCTGCCCAGGGAAGTGGTGGAACCGTCATCCCTAGAGGGATTTAAAAGCCGGGCAGACGTGGTGCTGAGGGACGTGGGTTAGTGGTGGTTTGGGCAGTGTTGGGTTGATGGTTGAACTCATTGATCTTAAAGGTCCCTTCCAACCTAGACGATTCTATGATTCTATACATCCAGTTTTCTGCATGGAGAGGTGCCATGAGCGTAGTGGTCCCTTTCTCACCATGGCCTGTTCCTGGCTTGACAGTAGTTAATAATAACCAGCCTGGTGGTTCTGGAAACTTCTTGTTGGGGTAAGGTCTTCATTTGGGTCACTTGACCCTCTCCCAGCAAGCAAACTGGGATCCTCTTTTAAAATCTGGATCCTCTTTTAAAGCTGGGCCATTGTATGTGTATGAAGACACTTTCTTGGAGCGTGTCTTGGTTTGAATCTTACACTGCGATCCACCTCAATTTGTATGAAAACTCTTCCAGCATTACGGCTACCCTCACCTCTTTAATTACCTTCTGGCTCATTTATATACGTTGATGGCTGCAGTCCTCGTAGCTCCTAGGGAACTTTCTGTAGGAACCATCAGCTCTTGCTTTTAAAAAATAACCCTCACCAGCTGTCCAAAAGCCTCCTTTAAAGAAGAGGCCTGGCAGAAGTTGTATTTATTGGGAGTAATTAATTGTCCTGTGAAAAAAACCTAAATGTTTTGGCATTTCATTAATAATATACAATCAACCAAAAGGCTGTTTGTAGTGTGCTACTTTGTTAAAGCTGCTGTAAAAATTGGCATTATTTATATATTTCATGTTTATAATTACTCATCTGTGACGCACTCGGTCTGTTATGAATAATCCATTGTATATTGTTTTCTTAAATAGGATGCTTGCTCAGTGTGCTGGGGGTGCCAGGAATCGCTGCTAATAATGGCTGTGGGGCTGATTTATGCTTGTGAAGTGAAGGCAACCGGACAGGAGGAAACGAACAGAAGCACGCTGAGAAAACCCTCCTCCAGACGCTCTCGATAAGCAAACACTCAGTGGGTTGCGAGTGGGGGAGAAAACGGCTAAAGAGAGCAGGGAAACAGGTTAGAAATGCATTTTGGGGTGGGGTTAAAGATGCCCAAGTGATGTTTCCTCACCGTCTTGACGTTCTCTTCATCTCGGCTAAAAGCTCTGCGATACGCTGCATCCGACTGCCAACGAGGACCTCGTCACCCTCTGCCATCAGTTAGTTCTCTATTATCTTCTTGTGTTCTTCCACCCAGGGCGGGGGGGGCAAAAAAAAAAAAAAAAAAAAGAGCTAAGTGTTCCAGAAAAAGAGAAATCTGATTTTTTCGTATTTGAACAGCAAGGCCTGTGGAGGGGGTTGGTGTAATGGTGCGAGCGGCTGCGGCGGACGGTCCGAAGCCTCTCCTGCACCGCTGCTCGGCGACGTACGCTCAGTCAAACCGCTCGGTGTTGACTTTGTCCGTGCCTCCGTCTCCTGAGCGCCGGGGAAGCCGATTGCCGGGGGTGGGGGGGGGTGAGCAGGAGGGTTTTAAGGCCCGGGAGGACCGTCGGAGCATCTAATCTGGAAAACGATATATCCCAAGCCATTAGATTTCAGCCCGTTAACTCCAATACTGAGCTTGGTAGCTTGCGCTTGGCTAAAGCGTGTGTTCCAGCTGGTCTTGTCTGGGAGACAGCAATGTGTCACTCCTTCTGGTACTTTGTTCCACTGGTTAATCACCTTCGCCATTAAAAACTCTTGCTTAATTTCCAATTTGCGTGTTTATAGCCTTCAGCTTCCCATCACAGAAGCCCTTCGCCTTGAGATTTTAGAGCTTTTTGGAAGCCTGCGTTGTTTTCCTCTCACAAACTCTTACCGTGGCCTCAAACGGTCTTTTTTTTTGGAAACCCCGGGATGATGCACGCCGCAGGTCCTGGCATCTTGTGGAGGGGCTGAACCTGTAGGAGGGAATGGGAGGCTGGTGTACGCACCCTGCAGCCTCCCCAGGGATAAAAGCTCCGTTTCCAAACTGATTTTTTCATGTTTCCAGGTGAATTATCAGAAGGGGGAATTTGGAGATTTTTGTTGTCCTGTTGACTTGTCTTTTACTTTTTAATATCAGCTCAGTAGCTTTCAAAAACAACGGTGGTTTATACGAAGATGGCAATTTTGGACTAACCCTGGCTAAACGCAAGCCCTGCCACCAGGAGCAGAAAGTGTCTCAGTCGGCAAAAAGAGGGAGAGGGGCAAGCAAAAAACCTTGGGACTGCTGGCTGCGAAAGGGGAGGGTGGGTTTGGGGGCTAAGAGGAGCCTGGGTGAAGAGCTGAAATGCCGGCGGAGTCAGTTATGACGGTTCTTTAATTATGCAGGTTTAAGCCTGTTTGGGAACGGAAAGGGAATATCCCCTTAGCGTGCGATGTGCTTGCCCGGGAGACGCAGAGCTATCAAGCCATTGCAGTCCTCTCCTCCCGGCAGATTGAGCTGAGGATCAGTCTAGGCCCTAGTTAAAAAACAACAAACAACAACTATGGTTTAAAACCGTCCCGCTGTGTTCTCCCATGTTCCGCTTTCAGACAGGAACGGGTATATTTTATACTTGACCTGGCATCCGCAGCTCATCCTTTCCGCCATGCGGTATTCAAAGGCAGCCGTGAAGCTTCAGTCGTTTAGCGCTGCGGTGTCTTTTAAAAAGTGACCTTCCTCTTCTTTTTAATTTCAAATTTTCTGGGGAAGGCGGGGGCGGGACGGGGGGGGGGAAGAGCGCAAAACCATCTGAAGCTCCTGTCGCTTTGTAGTCCCGGAACCTGCAAGTTTGTCGCTCGTGAAGTGCCTCAGTGGCACTTCATCCATTAGGCTTGTCACTCAGACCTTGTTTTCTGCATTTCAGAGGACTTTCTTCCCAGTTTCATCCTTGAGTGCCGAAAATGGTCTAAGGTTTGCAAAGTCCTTTTACCCGTTGATCACCCTGGGGGCCTTTATTGCTGGTATCCCAACCTGGTGTCCATCAGCAAGGAGATCTTCATTTTCTTGGTCATTGTCTGAAATAGGGGAAGATTTTTCTTTAGGTTTATGCCAATAAATAATCGCATACAGCTGGAATGCCGCGTATGGTGCGATGAGGCTGGGGGCACACGTGGGTGTGGAGGGTCAGGGCTGAAAGTGGTCCCTCCTGGGGACCCAGTCTTGGTCCGTACCTGTATCGCCACTAGCAAACGCATCGTGAATCTCACACGCCTGTGTGTTCCCCGCGGATTAAGATCTCACGTTTGCAGTCCATGCGTCCTTGTAAAAGGTATGAAATTAATCTGGATGGATTAATTTGCTGAAAATACCGTGTGTGTAAGTGCTGGGTCTAGCTTCTCATGAGCAGCCCTGCTCCCGCAAAGTGAGAGCGCTCCTGTTTTCCAAAAGTAAAAGCAAAACCTTTTCAGAGGAAGCTTTAGGGCTCACTTGGACTCACAGCCCAATGACTTTGCATTACAGTCTGAGGAAATTTGGCTTCCAAAAACGGTCCGGTGTCTTTACTGCTCTGTGCAGGCTGCAGCAGCGGACTGGGAGCAGGGAGGCTCTTGTCTTTCTCTTCCTGCAATAGTTCTGTTTTATATATAGCCCGAATGTGCCTTTCCGTGTGTTTTGGGGGATTTCGCTTTATTGGTATCAATAGTCAGAAAATACAAACTTCCTCAAAGATTTTCCTCCCTGGGAGGATCTATTTTAGGGCTTTCTTTTAAGGCTCCCTATGCACCAGACCTTATTTTTCTCAATCCCAAGGCGCCCTTCCCTTCCAGGACCCGCTTATATTGATTTTGTAGCTACAGAGAAAGCCATCTGCCTGAGCATGCTTTCATTCCTGTGTCTCTTTACGCACCTGAGTCGAGACTGATTAAACAAGACTTCTGCGCTTTATTGCAGCAGCTTAAATCCTCACACCTCATTACGGAGCCCTCGATGTGCTCCCCTTCCCCTTCCCTGCATCCTCAGCCCTCCTCCCCGCGCCAAAACCACGCTCTTCGGGCCCTTCAGGCTTCCCTTTGCTAGCTTGGGCTCCTATCGCAGTCGAGGTGCCAAGTTTTTGCACAAAATAAAGGGGGAAAAATAATCTTTAAGGCTATTGTTAGCAACAGCCAATGCAGGTGATAAGGGACGAAGTGACTTAGTGCTCTTCCCAGCAGGAGGATTTTGCCAAAGCCACGTGTCTGCAACAAAATGCTTGACTTGTCTTCCCCTAACGATATTGGCTCCAAACACAGAGATGGGGATTTAGTCCATCTCCATCCCTCCCACGCCGGAGAGCACGGGCCGACCGCGACCCCCAGCTGTGACTGCCTCCTGGGGAGAGGGAAGGGACAACGGGCCCGGGCAGCAAAGAAAGCAAAATGTACCAGAACAGCGGTAAAGACTCTTTGGAAAGTCGGTCGTGTCCCCTGCCTGCTGCGTCACGCCCAGAGCACGGAGGAGCAAATCGCCCGGGAATTTCCCGGTTCTGTTTGCTCCGCTCTTCCCTTTGGATCCGGCTAGGTATTACACAGCCTACCTGAAAAGATAATGGCAGTCGTTCAGCTCTGGGGAAAACGAGATAATTTTTTTGGAAGTCACCGCTCTTATTTGCCTGAGATGTTATAACGTTGCTCTGCCCAGGGAGAAGCATCTTTAGCGCCGTTACTTCATTTGATGAATTTTTAAAGGGTTTTAGAGCGAGCTGGGGGACTTTACAGCTACCGTTCCAGTTTCGCTACCATCTGGTTGCTTCATGGATTTTCTCTGTATTCCTGTTGTTTTTTTAGCCCGCTTTCTTAGGAAAATGAAGCTTACGCTGCTGTGCTGCACGTGTGTGCTTGTCCACCCATGTACGTGTGTCTTTTCCCATACTATCAGCTGGAGCCCTCTGCTCAACCTCAGCCAGATTTGTGGGAGAGATGGGGAGCATGATTTTACCCCCTTCCCACGTTTCTCCACCAGCATCATTCCTGCCTGGTCCGTCTGACAACCCGTGGGACGGTGGCTGTGGGGCCGGTTGGCATGCAGGACGGGGACCTGTTAGCCCAGGTCCCAGCCAGCCTGCTGGGCCGCAGCCAGGATCCATCGAATTACAGCTGAATCCAGGATTCCGGCCAGGCATAACACCCAGGCAGGGCTAATGATCCCGGGCGTTATGTGCCCGAGGCTGTAAAACACGGAACAACTCTTGGGCATCATTTTGTGCTGCACGTAGGAGAGAGGTTAGCAAGAAATCTTTTCCAAATTGGTAACTACCAAGGGAGATCCGGGATCAATACAAATTGATCCTGGTTCCATCTTGTTGACTGATACTTAAGTTAAACCTTCCAGCTTTGTCGTTGCGTGGATTTTCAATTGGGTCTGGAAGCCTTTTTAAAAAACATATCGCCAGAGCGGGTGAAGAATGCGAACCGGAGCGAGCGTAGACATGTGAGCATCGTCTAACTGCCTTTTTTTTTTTCCTGACGGCAAATTGCTTTACGAACATCTTATAAATTTCACAAATGTGGTTGTGCTGAAAGGAAAGAGCGAGGCTGGCAGAGCTGCCGCCGGGCGTTCCGGGGGATGTAACCTGCTGGTGAGCTTGGCGCAGAGACGGAAACCTTGGCAAGGTACCATGGTAACATTTCCATACACACGTTTATGGGTTCTTTGAGGGCTTTTTGGTTAAATGTCAATGTTTTCATGATACTATTCAAGGAGATTTCGTTGCTCCAAAATCCCACTATGCCTTTGAAAACTGCTTTCGGTTTGCAAGTCGCTCAGTGGAAAATGTGTGTGTCTCGAGTGCCTCGGAGACGGAGAGCGGAGCTCGCTGCTAGCTGCCTGCTCGGGGGCTTGTTGTGCGGCTCTGCGAAATGGGGCAGGTGCTGGGGCATCTTCCCCCTTCCCACCCAGAGGAGGTGAGCACACGTCAATGCAAATTTAAGACGTGTAAGAGACAGAAAGCTGTCGGCCCCCTGCACTCCGGCACCAGCATCTGACCGAGCGCGCGGGAAGGGTGTCACCGCGGTGCGGGCCGGGTCCCGTCAGCACCCGGTCTGTTACGGATTGAGTTTACCCGGGGTCTCGGCTGGCGCTGGAAGGAGCAGCCATAGGCAAGCTCAAGGTCACCGTATCTCCAACACGGACATTTTGGCTAAATTCGAAATGAGCCTGGACCGGTGTGTCCGTGCTAGGACAGACCTCTTGTTCCCAGTCAGGCATCGGCCACCTATGTATTTCCACGAAGCTTTTGAGGTGTTTCAGCGTAGGATGCTTTGCAAAATGTGGTGCTTTCCTTGATGAGCCCTCCCACAGCCTGCACCTCGCAGTGCCCCCTCTTTGCCGTGGTCTCCCCACCCCCGCCCCACCGCCCCGGTGCAGACGGCTCGGTTTTGGCAGCAGGCTCTGGTCTGCAGGACGCCGAGCGCTCCCAAAGCACGGCTGCGCATCACTGTTTGGACATCTGGAGCTGCTGCCGGTCCGTTTCTGAGCATCTCTTGTTAAAACTGGAGGCAGGCTGAGAGCTGCTGGAATTCGGCCGCTCTGCAGGGTTTCCGTTGAATAATATTGCATTTTTAAAAATAATACTATACCTAGGCGGTAGAATTTAATACAGGATTTCTTGCTCTGGGATATCACGCGGGTCATCCCCCCCCCCGCCGCTACTAAAACGCATTACAGCATCCCAGGTGGGAGCAGTTCAGCCCTCAAGGGAGATGCATTGTCATTTTTTTTTTATTGGTTGTAGAAGCTGAGGCACAGAAAGTGATTTCTGAAATGCTTTAGTGCACTGAAGTGCATGGCTTGCGGCTGCTCCAATAGCGTGTGGGCTCAGGGAGCGTGAGGGGCCGAGCTCCCTTTGCCCAGGGGCCGGTGCCACCATCCGTCCCCAGCCCCAGGGGCTCATCGCATGCTGCTTTCGCAGGGCGAGCTCCGCCTGGGCCGTTGCAGGTGTTAGATTTCTAAGTCCCTTCAATTTAATAGGGTTTTGAAAAATCAGTGTAATTGCTTTTCCGTCGGGCATGTGATTATCAAGAGAAAACGTGGATCGGTTGCTGCCCAAATCCTTTGTGGTGGGACTGGGAGCTGGAAGTGTCTCTCCAGCCCTGCTTGTCGGGACCTAGAGCGGTCCCAAAGCCGGCATCGCCTGCGTGTCTCCCTCTGGGTAGGTAGAATTCCCCTCTTAGTGCAGAGCAATATGTCAGAGCGAGCAATATATCAGAATGAAATACATTAATTGGCAAGTGCTGGGAAATTACAGATAGGCTTAATGAAAAATAAAACCTTGTTTACGGTTTCTAATGTGCTGCTGAAGAAAGTGGCTCCCAAATAAAAATACTTAAAATTACGATTAGGATTTATTTACATAATTACTGCGAGAGAAATTCTAGGTGCGTGCTGAGCAGTGCGAGAGAAACCTCATGGCTTTTCTTCTTCCCTTTCCTGTGTCTCGAGGTTAGTTTGCTCTTGGTGAGTCTATTAAAGCTTTTACTAACTCGGTGAGGCAAGAAGGCATTTGTTACAAACTTAATGAAATATGTGTATATACATTTGTTTTATTGACTGTGGTAAGAACATATGGCTGAGTAAGAGACAGATCATCCTTGTAATTGTAGTGTTGGCTGGAGAAGGATTCAGTAGGTGGCACTTATCTCTTTATGGCAGAGCAAGCTGATGTCCCGGCGTGGCTGGAGCGAGAATGCCCTTGGAGTTTGTTTCCAAGGGGCTGTGTCCCCCGCTGGTGTTGAGTGAGATCTGCCAAAGTCGCCGTATAAGTTTATATTAATGGCCCATTCCAAGCCGTGCTGCCCAGCGCGTCCTGGCCGCCTTCCAGCCCCTGCGGAGACCCCGGGCCAGATCCTCGGCCGATGTCTGGGTGGCTCTGTTGACTCTGCTGATTTATGTCTGCTGGAAACGTACAGTATAAAACGCAGTAGGCCCATGATGGGGCCGCGCTGATTGAAACCAGCCCAGGGTATGACAAATCTTCCTCTTAATATTTCAATTGACTTTGGCAATCTCGCCTCTTTCTTGTGTATCCTAAATCAATGTGTAAGTGCTGCTGACAGTAATTTCCACTTTTGTCTGTGCAGATGGCTGCCCTTCGCTAGGCTGCGGTGTTTATACCTGCTAAGTTTGCAAACACTTTTCTGCTACAGCCTCCCATCGAGCAGTATTTTTCCTTAGCTGTCATAGTTGCGAGATGAAAACGTTCTTTGTTGGGCCCTGCTCGAATGTGAATTTTCTTCTCGCGGCGAGGGCCACTGACATCGGGAGCGGAGGCACCAGCGCGACGTGGGTCTCGCTCAGCAGGGATGCTCCGGGCCCGGGGGGCTGGACCATCTCAGGGGTCTCAACGCTCCGGCGCGGGGTCTGAGAGCTGGTGTCCAGACCCTCGCGTGGCTTTGAAAGTCCTGCTGCTGGATGCTATGACTTTTTAATTGCATGTCTATGTAGACCCCTGTGCACTATGTAATTAGTATGAAATAGCAAATCTCTAGGCTGAATGCAGCAGAACGAGTGCTAGAAACTCATATTGTCCTAAGGCACTTCTGTTCTGTCTTGTTCGGCATAAGGAAGAAGCTGCTGCTTTTTTGTTTGTTTATTTAGCTCCTGTCTTAGGCACTAAATAAAATCTGCAACCCATCAGTCACGCGCCCGACTTCAATGCACGTTCCCTGGTGTAGGATGCTTTGGTCCAGCTACTCTTTCAAGGCAGGCTATTGTACTCTTCAAACAAAACAAAGACAAATAATGAAAATAAACCTTTCTCTTCCTTTTTCTCTTGGGCCCAGGGAGAAGATGCCATTCCACCATGTAACAGCTGGCTTGTTGTACAAAGGCAACTACCTGAACCGCTCACTCTCCGCTGGCAGCGACAGTGAACAGCTAGCGAATATCTCCGTGGAGGAACTGGATGGTGAGCAACGCCCTTGCAGTTTTCCAAAGGGGGCTGGGAGCAGGGAAAGGCTCGTTTTCACCTTCTCTGCGGCGTTGTCAGTGCAATAACCGGCGGTATTCTCGGTACTCTCCCCGTGAAGCAAGGAGCAAAAGGCAGGTCAGAAGCGAGATGGCTCAGCAGATCAGGGACAAAGAAGAGGTCCCCGACCAAAGTTACGCTGAGAGCTGCAGACTGATTTTAGCCTCAGATTTTGTCCTTCTGCCTAGAAATAAGGCAGCTTTTTGAAAGACAAAGGCTGCTTTTTATGGGCAAAACTTTGCAAGAGGAAAAAGTTAGGCTAATGTCTTTTTATAAAGATGTCTTTAGCCTTTCCTGGGAACCTGCAGAGCTGAATCTGTCTTCCTAGCAAGTCTTCTCATTTGCTTTGTGGCTCTTCAAAAGTGAGGTTTCTCTCTGTGTTTCAGTGTAACAAGGTGCACAGAGGTGGCTTGTGGCATAAAAAGCTGGAAAGAGCTTTAAAATTCCCTTTTCCGGGTCAGTGATTGGGAGCACAGAGCAGCCTCTGGCTGGCAAAGGCTATCAGGAAGGCTGTCCGCATCTGCTGCCTGTGGGATCCCATAATTTCCTCCCTAGAAAATGGTTGCTGCTAATCCCTCCTGCCCCGCAGACAGGATGCGAGGCCAGGCAGACTCCCAGTCTGGTTTGTGGTGGGAAGGTGTCTCTTGTAGGCAATTTGTGGCTCACCAGGGTCATTTCTAAGCAGAAGTTAATATTGTTGACAGCTGGTCTTTGAGGGCTGCGGAACAAACTGAAGCTCTTGGTTTGCTTCCCAGCGGACATTTGGTACAAGGCGCGATCATAATCAGTGGTCTCAATGGAGAACTTGATGAGGAAATGAGCAAGGGGATGGTGCAAGGTGGAAACGGTCCTTCCAGGACAGGTCGGAGCCATTTTGGCAAAACAGAAGGCCAATATTTCTGGCCACCCTCCTCCTTTTCACCTCTGCTTTGGTAAATCAGACCTTAGTTTTCATGCCTTTGTCAACTTAGAACCTTTGGATTTGGTTTTGCGAGCTTTGCATTAACTGATCTTGAGTACAAACAATGTTTTCTGTGTATTTGTAACTGCTTGTCTTCTTCCCAATGAGTGTGTGCTGAACGCAGTAGATGCTGTGTGAGAAACCGCTTTCAGGGCAGCTTGGCTAAGACCTGGGCACCCAGGGACAGCAGAGGCATCTGCTGGACTCTTCTCCTGGTTTACAGGAGCTTCGCTTGGAGATTTGAGTTGGCGAGCAGATCTGAGCTGGCTCAGCTTCTCTGCATCCTATAGATGGCAAATTATGTCGCCAGGTAAAGCTTAGCTTTTGTGCCTATTTGGGATGGCAGGGGTCGGCTGAGCAGACCGGAGGACGTCGGACGAGGTCTCGCAGTTTATTTCAAACGCAGAGTACAAGGGGGTTTCTGCCATGCCTACCCTGATTGCAGCACATCTGCTCTAACTGCCTTTGAGATTTGCAGACGACTGTCAAGAGCTGATTCAAGTGGCATCAGGGCTGCAACCCGCCGTCGGGGCCATGCCATTGCACGAGGGAAACTTGTCCTTGATTTGTTCCCCCGCTGTCTGCATGGAAACGGCCTGCGGCTGGGCGTGGGAAGGAAACCCAGTCTCCTTTCCATCCTTTCCGTGTCTCCCTGCTGCCAGCCCAAGCCACGTCGGGTGCTCTGCGAGCTTCGCCAGCCCCCTCGCCATCGCTTTCCCACCGGGGAGCTCCGGAGGCAGCGGGGCACAGCCTCACAGGCAGACCCCCCCCCATCCTTCCCCAAGCACTCGAGAGGCTGCGGATCATCTCCGTTAATTAACGGCAAATGAAGTGAAGGAGGTGTTGAGGAGCCCGTCTTTTGAGGAGGCAGCAGCCGAGTCGCTGCTAATGCGAGTGCTGCATCCATTTGATGCGGCCGGCGCCCCATTATAAGTGTGCTATTGAATGGGAGAGCAGCGGAGTTCATTCATCTCTGCTCACAAAGAGTATCCCCCCTCGTTCTTCGGGAGAATGGTTAGAGCTCTTTAACTAATCATCCATTTATTCTCTGCCTGTTAAGCACAGGCTCCTTGTTAGAATTTAGTTATTTTTCTTCCTGACAGCCTTTTGCTCTACAAACACCTATTTTTCGAGGGCTTTGTGTCTTTGCCGTGAAGATATGCCCCAGTTCTTAGCCTAGCAGAGAAGAGCTCAACCTCAGGCCATTATTTTCCACCTGCAAACACAGAAGTGGTACCGAATTCATTCATGGCTGCTAAAGCCAAAGCAGCATAAGAAGCTGGAGATACTTTTCCGCGTGCCACCTACCAGAGTCGCTGGAAATTAGATGTGATATTAGGTCAGCAGCCGCTATCTTACTGTGTTTTGTCACTAAGACTAGGTCAGTGCCCAGGCGTGCTGGTATCTGGTGAAGGTGCCGCTGTTGACTGCCCAAACCCAAACCAGAAATAGTCTTTCTGCCTTGAAGCATAAACTATCTCAGGGTGAGTAACAAAATGTTCTTCCTTGAGAAGTTAATGTCAGTGTATGGGAGCTTTGTGGATGTATCAAGCTGTGATAGCTCGATGCCAATAACATATTTGCATTTAATCTTACAGGCTGGGAAAGAGATGCCAAATTCTCCCTGGTTTCTTTTTCAATGAGATTTTGGTCCCCGGGGAGTTCCAGCCTATTGAGAAATTCCAGTCACATGTATTAAATTATTAAAGGTTTGAAGCTGGGGAAGTCGGTGGGAATTTTCTCTAATGCCTCCCCGCGCTCGAGGCTCCAACAAGTGCCTGATGTGTCGGGTTTTTTCCAGCAGATTTTGGTTTTTTTCCCCCCGCGTCTAGCATTGCGTGTCTCAAGGCTTTGGGAAGGGTTTCTGCACGTGTGGGCTCTGGGATGCTGCAGGGCTGGAAGGCAGCGTGTCCCCCCAGCCCGCCTCCGGCTCCGGCACGTCCCTGCGGTCAACACCAACCAACGCTCCGTGTTTGCAGCCTGCGGGCGGTGCGTGAAGGATAACACGGAGATGGGGAAACGAAAAATATTTCTGACTTCAAGTAACATAAGGGGGAAGGAGTCCGGGTTTTCGGACGAGCATGCGCCGTTCAGAGCGGTGTGCTGAGGGTGCTGCTCTGTCTCTTCTCCGACCGGTTATTTTTCTCCTCTGAAAACTTTTCCGACTTGCATCAGCCATCTGTCGGCTTCAACTCCGCTCTGTTTTTTTCCATCCTGCTTTAAATACTATGCTGGCAGTGAGGAAAGAGGCTGGAGAGATAGCAGGTCACTCTGCTGATGGCTTGTCTATTCCTAGCCGCGGTGTTTGCTATTTGCGGTTCTGTAGTAGCGTGAGGGTTTTTAGGAGCTGTCACCGTCACAAAGGGAATTAACTCGCAGAAAGCTATATTAGGCCTTACTTAACTTTGTAACATCAAGTAAATGACGAAGTCGAAAGCGGCAGGCCATCCACAACCTGTCTCTTAGGGACCACGAAGTACGGTGGGGTCTCGGATGGATGTTATTGCCATATGCTTAGCAAGTTTCTAGGCATGAGATTATAAATTAAGGCTGGGAGGAGCTGTTTTACATATAGATTTTCTGGCTATTGCTGGTTGACATAAAATTGTGGCACAATTTGTGCCTGCTCTGTGGTTTCCGCATCCCTTTAAAAACCAGCTTCTGTCTTCACATTAGGAACCGCTAGGAGTATTTTTAATAAAAAAATGGTGGATGGAAATCATCCTGTCAAGCTTGAGTCATCCACCTCCATAGGCACTATCTAAAGGGTATTGTCAGGAGGTAAAAACATTTCCATAGTAGGAATCTGACAAATATCACCTGAAGGGAGGCACATGCATTCTAAGTAGGCTTTGCAAAAAAGCGTCCATGAAATGCGTGCAAGTCGGTGCCTTGCAGCGAAAACCCAAATGGGAGCCACAGCAGCAGCTCTCTGTCCAGAAAAGACATCCTGATAAATCCTTACCTGACCCGGATTCCTTTGAAATCAGCAGTGTCTGTGCGGGAGGAGACGTTGCTGTGGGGCAGCAGGACAGCTGTTGGCAGCTGGCGCTTAGACCAGGCGGCCCCTGCCCCCGGTGGGGTCTGTGGTACCTACAAGGCTTTTTCTAGGCTGAGATCTATTATTTTTCGTCGTTGTGGTTGTAGACGTCAACCTGGCTGGCTTGATACAGTCCTTAAGGTTGAGATCCAGAGTGGAAATGCCAGTGGCTGGTTTCACCTGCCTGAAACTGGAGATGTCGGCGGAGCAACCCACGAAATGGGGACAAAGCTGCTGGCCTCAGGAGCTCGGGGTGCAGTAGACTTCAGGGCAGGAACCTGGGGACGTCCCTCCCCAGGGGACTTTTCTATCGTTGTAAATTATACACCACGTTGCAGGACGTGCGTTACCTGGTTTCTGCTTCTTCCCAGCAGCCACCCGTCTGCCACCTGCAGAAGCTCTGAACTGGGTTGCTCTTTCCTGGGCTCCTGTGCAAAAGTCAACCGTGAGCGGCTCCAGCCCATACTGGGAAACAGCTCTTAGGGAAGTCATCATGCCTCTGTACTCGGCACTGGTGAGGCCTCATCTCAAGTACTGTGTTCAGTTTTGGGCCCCTCACTACAGGAAAGACATTGAAGTGCTGGAGCATGTCCAGAGGAGAGCCACCAAGCTGGTGAGGGGTCTGGAGAACAAGTCCTATGAGGAGAGACTGAGGGAGCTGGGCATGTTTAGTTTGGAGAAGAGGAGGCTGAGGGGAGACCTCATTGCCCTCTACAACTACCTGAAAGGAAACTGTAGAGAGGCAGGGGTTGGCCTCTTCTCCCAAGGGAATAACGACAGGACCAGAGGAAATGGTATGAAGCTGCGGCAGGGGAGATTTAGATTAGATATTAGGAAGAATGACTTTCCTGAAAGAGTGGTCAGGCACTGGAACAGCTTGCCCAGGGAGGTGGTGGAGTCACCATCCCTGGAGGTATGTAAGAAACGTGTAGACATGGCTCTTCAGGGCATGCTCTAGTGCCCATGATTATTGGTTTGTGGTGGGGTGTTGTGTGTGGGGTTGTGGGTGTGGAGTTTAGTTGGTGGGTGCTTTTTTTTTTGTGTGTGGTTTTTTTTTTTTTTTTTTTAATGTGGTTGGACTCGATGATCTCAGAGGTCCCTTCCAACCACTAAGATTCTGTGAATAATTTGAAGGGCATGGTTAAATGATGCCCCATATGGATTCGAAATTAACAGTTGTCTCCCGCATGCCAATAAGGCAGGCGGTGCCAAGTGGCTGAAGGTGTGTTGGGGCTGGCGCTGGTTCTAGAGTCCCAGCAGCACGGTGAGGGGGTCAGTCCTGGTGCCGGTGGCGCGCTGGGTCCGACTGTTTTACCACCGGGTAAAATAGCCCCCCATCGCAAACACAGCCATGCCGTCCTGGCCCTGCCTCTGAAAACAGGGCCAAAATGTGGGGCGTTTGCCCTCTTGTGCGTGTCTGAGATGATGTTGTAAACCCTGGGAAGGGAGGGACCGTGATGCTGCCGAGCCCTGTCATGGGGCAGTCCCGTTTGGGGGGTGTTATTTCGCAGAAACCCCGTAAGCCACGAGGATTGCGGCTGATCCAGATCCTAGTTCACTCTTGTGTTATCAGAAAGGCTTGATAAACAGTCCCTTGCTTGCGGGAGAGTCGGGGCTGCTGTGCGGCTCCTCGTATCTCTCCCCAGGTGTTGATTTTTCTCCGGGTCTGCTTGTTTGCTAGCCAAGATTTTAATCCCGCTGATGGGCGCAGAAGGCAAAGGGGCAGGCAGATTCCCTCCAGCCTCCACAGCCAGCTGGCTGCGCCGTGTCGGCAGCTGAGACTGATTATCTTTGGTGTCCCAGGTGAGATCAAACGGTGTTTTGGAGAAGCGATGTGCTCCCGGAGGGAAACCCAAGGGGGGAGAGAGGCATTAGTCACTTGACTGACTCATGGAGCAGCAACAGGCTGAGTCCGCTCCGCTCGGCTTTGTGTCCGTGAGAAGGAAAAAAAAAACATTTGGAAAAGGGGAAAGAGAATCAAAGAAGCATCCTGCTGGTGAGGAAGGAGTCGCAAGGATATTCTCCTGGGACAGGAGACATGTAGCAAGGGGGAGCGTGCTGGGGTATGGCTGCAGAGCATCGCTCTGCGCATGGATTTGTGCACGGGTCTCCCAAGTCCATGCTTCGGTGTAAGCACTGCAAGCAGCCTGTTAATTAAGTGGATGAAACTGTATAAAGCTTGTTTTCTCTTTTGCAGAGTTCTTTTTAAAGAGAGGTTTATCCCCAGTGTCTCCGCTGTGAGTGATCGTGGCTGGAAATGGAATAATTTATGTCTTATATTGGGCTTTAATAGTGTTTCGTGTCTCTGAATATAAAACTGCGGCATCACTATGCAGATTCTTCTGTGGACAGAAGCAGCTGTATCTCTCGCTTCTGCTGAGCTTCTTCTGCTCATTTCCCAGTTCCGTATTTTAATTACAGTGTGGGTTTCCCTGGGACTCGGCAGTTTCAGGTATGAAGCAGCCTCCATTTAAAACCTCATAAAAACCGGCGCAGTATTAATATTCTGCAGAGTATTATTTTCTTGCGAGGTGCCTGTTTCCTCCAGACGGTGCGTGTCCAGTGGAGGAGCGGAGCTGCTGGTGGAGACGCTGGGGCTGCCCGTGCCGGGCTGCAACGCCGGCTCAGCCCTGCTGAGGTCCGAGGGAATTCACCCAGGGAGAGATGGAGGGTTATGGTTCCCCGGGGTCTACCCCAGCCTCATGAGCCGTCTGCAGGTGTCGGCACTGACTAGAGGAAGGGGGAGACCCCCATCCCGCTGCAGAGCACCTGGAAGGAAGGGCTCAGTTGCCCTGCGCTGGCTTGGGGGAGCTTTCTCCCGTTTCGCACGGAGTCGTCCCGTGTCCCGCAGACAGACAGACAGACAGACGTCCACCGAGCTCCAGTATCACCCACCTTTCACTCTTGGCCTCCAGAAAAGCTTTTTTTTTTTTCGCTGAAATTAGTAGCACTTCCCAGCCCAAACGGGCAATGATAACGTTTGGCGGCCCAGAGTGGCTGAGCGCAGGGAGATCTGGCTCCTCCAGGTTTCACTGGAGAGGAAGACCATGTCTTCAGGGTTTTAGCTGACGCATTGCCTTAGGGACCGTCGGGCCTTGGAAGATCAGCTCTGGGTTTTCTCCAGCACTAGAGATCCTCAGGAGGAAGACTCACAGAATCACAGGGGTTGGAAGGGACCTTCGGAGACCATCTAGTCCAACCCCCTGCCAGAGCAGGGTCACCCAGAGCAGGTGGCACAGGAACGTGTCCAGGCGGGGTTGGAATGTCTCCAGAGACGGAGACTCCACCACCTCTCTGGGCAGCCTGTGCCAGGGCTCTGCCACCCTCACGGGAAAGAATTTCCTCCTCACGTTTAGGTGGAACTTCCTCTGTTCCAGTTTGTGTCCGTTGCCCCTTGTCCTGTCACTGGGCACCACTGAGAAGAGCCTGGCCCCATCCTCTTGCCCCCCGCCCTTTGGATATTGCTGAGCATCGATGAGATCCCCTCTCAGCCTGCTCTTCTCCAGCTGAACAGCCCCAGGGCTCTCGGCCTTTCCTCAGCACAGAGATGCTCCAGCCCCTGGGCCGTCTTTGCAGCCCTAAAAGATGGAAGGTGGCAGAAAGCTATGGACTGGGGGAAAAACTCCAGAACAGCAAGTATTTCCACCCTCCAACACTTTACAGCCCAAGCCCTGTACAAAGCGCCAGTGCTTTGGCAGGTTGATTATCCGGGGGGGACAAACGTTTTTCTGGGTTCAGCCTTGGGAAGGGCTCGCAGAGGGGCTTGTCCCCCTGTCCCACATCCCCCTGCCGAGGGGGGATGTGTCGCCTGGGCTCCCTGCCCCCAAAATACAAGAACAGGCACCAGCATCGTCTCCGAGGAAAGAGTCCTTACAGCAAGAGAGTATAAATAAAATGAGATTGGCTGCCAACAAATTAGAATTACAGGGACACCATCTGGACAACAATTAAAGAGATTGTTTGAACTCCAGCTATGCTGACACAGTTATAGGAACCGGCTGGCGAGCAAGCGAGTTACTAGTGGTGGAAATTCAGATATCCTTGGTCAGAGGCTTGAGGGTTTCTGGTTTATCGTGTCCTCCGCGAAGGAGCCTCTTGAAGCTAGAAGAAGGTGGGTTTGGGGAGAGGGATGCAGCCTCCTTCCAAATCTGCTGGTTGTCCCTCGCGGCAGAGGTGCTGCCAAGGCTTCGGTGCTCCCTGACGTGCCGTGAATCGTGCAGGGCCGATGCTCCTTGCAGCCGTCTCGGGCGCTGCCGGTTCACCTGCGAGCCGGGCTCTCGGTGGAGCCAGCTGATAACTCGCCGCCTGCGTCGCCTCGGGCCACGGGAACGGAGCAAATTCAGATCAAGAGCTAAACATGCTTTAAAAGGCATTTAAATCTTGCTGCGACACGTTTATACAGATTTTAATATGGATTTTTAATTTTTTATGCAAGCTTCTAGGCTGGATCATTAATTTTACAAGTTCTTTCAGTCCCTTGCCTTAAAACCCTGACTTTAGCAAGTCGCTCCTATTCTAGTAAGCATCGCTGACACTTAGTAGACTCAGGGGTCTCATCCTGACCTGCTGCCTTATTGCTCTGCAAATCTCTCCCTAGGCAGCAGCTTTTAGCTGTGCATGGGAGGACGGGGACCACGGTAGGATCACTGCAGCCCAGACCCGTAAGGATGTAGCACACACCCTGGGACTGGAAGCCAAGGAGACTAAATGCTCCCCATTTTCAGATGAAGGCATAGGAGAGCTGTGGGTACGGCGGGGTTTGGGTGTGCTGGACACTGTCTGCACGCCCAGCCGGCTGGCCACCTCCCAGCAAAGCTTTTCTTGCTGGTCCAGCTCCGAGTGAGCTCGTCTGGGATGCGGTCAGTCTGTCCAGAGCATCTTCCCTGCAGAGGCAGATACCAATTTCTGACCCAGGTCTGTGGCTTTTGGGGCCGGCAGTGCCATGGGAACAGAGATTTTTGGCTGAAGCAGCCTGGGAACATCGTCTCCACCCCAGAAATGGAGGCGATGGTGCTGCTTTTTTGAATTGGCTGGAAACGTCTCAGCCGTCCGGCTCCTTCCTGAGCGCGGGGCTGGGGCACTGGGGAAACCTCAGCTCTGAGGGAGCCACAGCAGCTCTGGAGAGTCAAGCAGTTGGTCCCCAGTTGAAAATTACCCTGACAAGCCATTTCTTCTCATTTAACTACACAGACAGAGGCAAGAACCCAGACTCTGGCCTGGGTTTCAGCTGCCTTAGACATCCCCTCCGTGGCGCTGAGTGCCAAGCAAACGGCTCGCTATTTATTTCATTTCCTGGGGCCTCCTTGTTGACGCTGGGCTCGGGGACTGATGCATGGGCTTGAAAAAGACGCGGACAAGCTGCCATTAGAGCGATTTGGAAGACGACTGGCTCAGCATGCCGGTGAATCCCAGCAGCGGGGACCGGAGCTCTGGCGTGGATGGTGGCAAAATGCAGGGGCAGGATGCAGCTGAGGGTCTGGTGAGCGCTGCCAGGTCTCTGCTCGCGCAGACGGTGTCTTGTAGTCAGTCAGCGTTAGGTTTTGCAGGTCCCTCCTTCGATTACCATGATTTTAAATACTTGAGGATTTGGAGGTTATCGTGACGCTCTGCAAGCTGCGCCCATGCCCTTTTTGTGGTCATGATGCTGGGGACTGTCAGGTGCTCCTCCCGGTTGTGGAGGCCGCTATTTTAGCCAGGCTGTGTTGGTTCACTGTGTCTTTCAGCGCGTCGGCTTTAATCAAATCACAGCAAGCCATAAGCAAACCTGAATCCATCGCCTCCATCGGAGCAGCCACCTCCCCAAAGCGCAAACATCTGCAAAAAGCCTCTGTTCTGCATTGCGGCTACGCGCTCGCTATAGGGGAACGTGCAGAAATAGGTTTGCCCCCTAAATAAGGAGGTTTAGGAGTCAGATGTACATACGGAGAAGCAGGAGACCATTTGTAGTTCTTCACCGGGATGTTTTGGCCATCACTGATCTTTCTGTGCCTCAGTTTACCTAGCAGCGGCGACGCTTGTGAAGGGGGAGGACAGCAATACGTCTGCAAGACCTCTGGGTCAAGCATCGTCTGTGGGTCTTGCTCCCCGTGAGCAACGGCTTTGACTCCCCCAGGCCCCGTGCCACTGTGGTCACAGCCGAGGCTGTCGGTGACACGGGGGAGAAGTGGCACAGAAGGGTATTGTCTTGGCACAGCG
Organism: Chroicocephalus ridibundus; assembly: GCF_963924245.1. Lineage (NCBI taxonomy): Eukaryota > Metazoa > Chordata > Aves > Charadriiformes > Laridae > Chroicocephalus > Chroicocephalus ridibundus. The sequence goes on from NC_086290.1 coordinate 47,583,321, forward strand.
CCGCTGCAAAAATGACAGGGAGAGAAACTCAGTGATCCGGAGTGGGTTTCACCTGGCTCTTTTGAATTTTTTTTTTTTTTTTTTTTGATTCAATGCCATACAAAGCACTGCGATGTCAAGGTTAGTGCTCCTGGCCTTGGTTTGGCTGTCGGGCCATCTGCTGGGCGGTCGCCAGCCACATCCTCGTCCCCGCGGCGCATCCGTCACCCCAGCTGCTCTGCCCGAGCCTGCTGCGCCAGTGCTGCTCGCGATCCCGGCCCCTTGCCCCCGCTTACGACAACGTGCATTTGTCTTCCTGAGGAGGAGGCCAGTGCCTTGGCAGAGCGAGAAGTCACCCGGCAGGGTGCGAGTCCAGATGAGGGAGGCAGACAACGGTTAATTAAACAAACAGACCTGTCTGTCCTCTCCCTCTGGTTGGAAATCTTTGTTTCCCAGTTTCTCTTGACCAGTCGTGGGTCCTGAGACCTTCTTGGCCCCAGCTGAGATGAGAAACAGGTCCAAAGGCCGGGCTTATGGAATGGGCTGTGGAATGACACCAAGCTTGGGGGGGTGGCTGACACACCAGAAGGCTGTGCCGCCATACAGAGAGACCTGGACAGGCTGGAGAGCTGGGCAGAGAGGAACCTCACGAAATTCAACAAGGGCAGGTGTAGGGTGCGACACCTGGGGAGGAATAACCCCCCGCACCAGGACAGGTTGGGGGTGACCTGCTGGAGAGCAGTTCAGCTGAAAGAGACCTGGGAGTCCTGGTGGTCCAACAGGATGCCCAGGACCCAGTGATGTGCCCTGGTGGCCAAGAAGGCCAATGGCATCCTGGGGGGCATCAAGAAGAGTGTGGCCAGCAGGTGGAGGGAGGTCATCCTCCCCCTCTGCTCTGTCCTGGGGAGGCCGCACCTGGAGCACTGTGTCCAGTTCTGGGCTCCCCGATTCAAGAAGGACAGGGAACTGCTGGAGAGGGGACAGCAAAGGGCTACCAAGATGCTGAGGGGACTGGAACACCTCTCTTACGGAGAAAGGCTGAGGGATTTGGGTCTCTTCAGTCTGGAAAAAAGACGGCTGAGGTGGGACCTTGTCAACAGTTATAAATACTGAAAGGGTGGGTGTCAGGAGGATGGGGCCAGGCTCTTCTCATTGGTGCCCAGTGACAGGACAAGAGGTAACGGGCACAAACTTGACCATGGGAAGTTCCACCTAACCATGAGGAGGAACTTCTTTGCTGTGAGGGTGGCAGAGCCCTGGCACAGGCTGCCCAGAGAGGTGGTGGAGTCTCCGTCTCTGGAGACATTCCAAACCCTCCTGGAGGCGTTCCTGTGCCACCTGCTCTGGGTGACCCTGCTCTGGCAGGGGGTTGGACGGGATGATCTCCAGAGGTCCCTTCCAACCCTACCATTCTGTGATTCTGTGAAGGACACTCCTTCCCAGGACTTGCCCTGGATGCTGGGGAAGGCGGGAGGCGAGGGGGGTGGCAGCGGGACCGGCAGGATGGGTGCCGGCAGGAGGCCGGCAAATGCAGGAGGCCGGCAAATGCCCCTTACAAAATGCTTTGTAAGGGGCAGGGGGCAGATTTCAGAGATGGAAAGGAAGGCGAGAGGATGGGCAGCTGCATCCAGTGCTGGCTCCGCTGTTCCCGGAGGGAAACGCGCTGGCAGCCAGCGCCGTGTGCAGCAGTTGTTGGCTTTCGCAGGAGCCTGCGGCCGCAGCCGCCAGCCAGATGGGTCGAGGGGGACGGAGTGGGAGCCCAGCAGGGAAGCCTTCCTTTTCCAGCCTGACTGGCTTTGGCGCCATCAAAGAGGATCAGAACAAACCCTTTGAAGTCAGACTTAGCTGCTGCCCGCCCGTGAAAACAAAGGGGTGCAAATCTCCCGGGGTGTGCGTGATGCTGTGAGGAGGTGGGTGCTGCGCGGGGCCAGCGTGGCCAGCGATGGCCGGGAAGGTACAGCCACGCTCCTGGGCGCAGGCACAGCTACAGCTCAACACTTTTGCTTCTCCGCTCCGATGTCAGGGATGTGTCCAGGAGCACAGGGCGTGCAGCAAAGCTTACTGGAGCCAGGCAGAGAGGAGCAGTTCATAAAATGCTTTGTGAGCCTTCGGTGCCAGAGCAGCCGCTGCCGCGGAGGGTGCACGGGCTGAAAGCACTGCAGCTCCTCAGGAAGATGCCAATCTGGCTCAGATTATTCACTCTCCAAATGAAATGAGTTAAATGTGTGCTGGGGTTTTTTTTTTGCAGACTAAGGTCGGCCCAAGGTCCTGCATCCCCTGCATCGCTGGGCGATGCTGCTCCACGCAGGGCTGTGCTCCGGGTGCGGCATAGGGGGCTCAGCCAGGGGCGCCCCGGGGCAGTGTGGTCCTCGCACCGTGTGGGTTTGCGGAGGATGAGCTGAGCCAGGACCTCGCCGTCCACCTTGGTCTGCAGTTCGTCTCCACGTTGAATGACTGCCGTGCCCTGGGCCCGGCTGGGAGGACTGACAGAGAGGGACTGCGGTGGTGCTGGTGGGACAGGCAGCAGGAGCCGTGGGAGCATCGCATGAAGCGACACTCAGAATGAGTCGTGACATGAGGTCGCGGACCTCGGGGTCCTCGGGGACCCGGTGCGCAAAGTCCTGGCACCATTCAGCAGAGGGAAGAGTAGGCAGGGCCAAACATCAGTCTGCAATCATAGAATTATAGAATCACAGAACGTGTTGGGTTGGTCCTCTAAAGGCCATGTAGTCCAACCCCCTTCAGTAAGGAGGGACATCTTCAACTAGATCAGGTTGCTCAGAGCCTCATCCAGCCTGGCCTTGAACGTCTCCAGGGATGGGGCCTCCACCACCTCTCTGGGCAACCTGGGCCAGTGTCTCACCACCCTCAGCGTAAAGAACTTCTTCCTAATGTCTAATCTAAACCTGCCCTGCTCTAGTTTAAACCATTGCCCCTCGTCCTATGGCTCCATGCCCTTGCAAACAGCCCCTCCCCAGTTTTCCTGGAGCCCCTTTAGGGACTGGAAGGGGCTGGAAGGTCTCCCCGGAGCCTTCTCTTCTCCAGGCTGAACCCCCCCAACTCTCTCAACCTGTCCTCACAGCAGAGGGGCTCCAGCCCTTGGATCATTCTTTGTTTGGATGGGTTGGACAGGTGGCAAGGTGCTCGGTCCCACGCCGTGTCCTGCCTGCAGCTGGGGGAGTTGCAGCAGTGCTTGCAGCCCTTTGCAGCATCAACCAGGAGACAAGTAAGAGCGAGAAAGATAACTTTCAGAAAATGTTAGCGTGTGGAATTTTCAATCTTTAGTTTTGCAGAACAGGACAAAGCCTTTCCGAAAATGTTTCCTTTATTTTGATAAGAATTCTGTTTAAAAAAAAAAAAAAAAAAGGAAAAATGTCTCTCATGTTCTTGAATGCACATCATTAAGATGTCGTTTAAGAAAAGTCCCTCTTTCTAAATACGCCATTAGAACACAAGCTTATTAGCAACATGTGGGATGAGGCAGTATTTTGTATTTTAGGATTATTCTTTGGGGCAATTTCTCTTTAATTTGCCAGGAAACACAAATCTCATTACTTTTTGTTCGACTGAATCTAATCCACGGCACGAGATTTTGTGAATAGGTTGGGATGGGGAGGGGGAAGAAATATGGCTGTGTAACTGATTGTAATTGCTATTACTTCCCGAAGGTTAAAAAAAAAAAAAAATTTGAAGTTTTTTTTTATTCTTCGTGTTTGCACAGAAGGAGTAAATTGTGCTTTCCAGAGACACGGTAATTTTTGCCTTTGAAATGCGAAACTGTGTTTGCCAATGCGCCTGATGGATGAAACGTCCATCACAAGTACTTAAATGCAGCTTGTCACCGCTTTGTAAATTTGATTTCGGTGTTGCAGAAGGGAAAATGAGAAAAGAGAGCGAGAGTTGTAGGATATTGCCCGAAACGACGTTCTCTCCTGCTTTGTCCCTCGGGGAGGTGGACGTGCCGCGGGCTCAGGTTTCCCCCGTCCAAGCCCCAGAGGTGACACCGTCCCTGGTTGCGGGGGCTGCAGGGGTCTGTCCCTCTGGGGCTGGCAGGAGAGCTAACAGCCCTAGGACAGGCGCTGCCTCTGAACTCAGCTGTGCAAATACGGGATTTTTTCAGTTCAGCGGCAGTTTTTTAAAAAAAAAAAAAAAAGAAAGAAAAGAAAAAAGTAGGGGGATCCATTTCAGTTTGAGCCAAATCAGCACATTTTTAGTTTCGCATTTTTTTTTCCCCAGGAATCGGAAGCTTGGCCTGGGGTGGGGACGGGACGGAAATCTCATCTGTTCCAAAACAAAGTGTTTCATTTCGAGTTTGAGCTTTTAAACTTATTTCTGGGCTGAAGGTGTGTCAGACTTGCAGATTTTGGCTCGCCAAGTCACGTGCTTCCAGTAAAAGAGTCAACCAAAACGCTTTATTTCGGCGGGAGCTGGGACAGGCAGCTCACGCAGGTGCTGCGAGCTGATGAAGTGTTTCAAAGAGGTCGAATCTGTGTTTTCCACGAAAGCCCTTCAAGGAGACAAATCGTCTTGTGATGTTTCTTCTCTGGGCAAGGCATCGGCAAGGTGCTGTGGTGGGGTGAGGAGGTGGTTTGGGCAGGGACCTGCAGCCATCCCTCCCATCCTGACCGAGACGCAGAGGATCCCCAAAACTGGTGGCATTGTGACTGAGCCACCTTGACACGGGAAACTTGACGTCCGTGGGTGACCATGGGCTCCTTCGATGCAGCCATCTGGCACATGGCCTCTCAAGAAGCTTGAATTGCTTCGTTGCCGAGCTCTGGCGAGCTGAGCCCCGTCTGCTCGCAAGGCCACGAGGAACGGGCGCTTCAGCCCAGCTTCTGAGCAGTAAAACTATATGAGGTTGGGTTTGGATTGAGACGCAAAAAGAAAGCGCGCTTCCCCCCACCACCACCACCACCACCCCATTTTGGGGCTGTTTAAGGGGTTAGGTAGCTAATGACTTCTTCAGAGTTCGTTCCAGTTGCCTTCCAGGCTCGTTTCTCAATAGCTTTAGTTTGCTGTATTCCCCATCTTCTTTTCTCTCTCTCTCACTCTCTCTCTCTCTCTCTCATTTTTCACCATAAAAGGTGGAATATAGGAGCCGAGGAAATGGAAGCAAAGCAAATAAAGAGGCTGGTTAAATACAGGGCTCTGGAGGGAGGTTCTGGCCTCGGGCTTTCCTGCTGTCCTGTGCTAAGGTCCGGCGTTTTCTGCCTGCCCTTTTTTTTTTTTTGCTCTGATAATAGCAAATGGGAGACGGGCTTTGGTTTTTGTAACTCTTATCGATAAGGGTAAGGCTTATGTGTCCTTTTAGGGGAAGGTGGCCACATAATAAAAATGCGGAAGGATATTGGATTGGACAAGCAGCCTCTCCCGTTAAAAGCTGCTTATCATTAGCTGTTCTGGGTTTTTAGAGGGTGTCTTTTGAGCCGGTGATTGGAGGAGTTTTTCTGCAGGTCAAGTTTATTGTCTTCTGTGTAACGGTGCAGTGAGTCAAGGCTTTTGGCTGGATTATACGTGCCCGATGGACACCTTGTGCGTGTTGCTATGGCACGGCGGGAGTTTTGCTGTGGGAAAGTGCTGACTCCGTAATGCGCTGGGTGACGTCTCCAGCGGTGTTTATTTGCAAGAACGGAAGCCTGAAGCTGCTCTTTTCGGGTATTTGGCGCAGTTATGGGGCCTTCTAACGCTTTCCAGGGTGCTTTGCAGCACACAACTTTGGGTTTGGAATCACAATGTTAAGTCCCAGCAAATAAGAAGCTCTTCTGAGAACTTGTTGGCCTTGGCAGCTTGTGTTTCTCCGTCAGAACAATGTTCACAGCCAAACGTTGCACGTCCCTGAATTTCCCAATTCTTTAGCTGCGTGGAGGAGCCGCCCATGAAGTGTTTCTTGCGAGGCGGAAGGGTTGTTGTCCTCCTCCTTGCCCAGCCAACAGAAGAGCAGCTTTCAGCTTGGAAAGGGGCTTCTCGTCTTCAAAGTAAAACGTGCTTATTTTGCAAATGCGAAATTGTGATCCCATTGATATAAGGAGCAAAATTCCCATCGACAGAGCTGGGCTTTCACGCTCCATAGCTGAAGAAATCGGATGACTGACTAATCTCTTTAGAGTCTGTTTCACTTTCTAACGGAAAGCTTTTTAGTACCAGCTCCTAGAGGAAGTTTCATCCTCGCAGCCTGAGCGTCCATCCCTAATTTAGTGCTAAAAGACGGGACATCATGTCTCCATCATGGGGTGCTTTCTGGGACGTAGCAGCACGTTTTCCATCTGCGCACATGAGCACAGGTAATACTGACATCTCTTGTCCACTGGCTGGCAAGGCTGTGTCAGTTCTTGACAGCACGAAACCAGTGCCATCCCAGTTTGTAATGCACCAGAGCAAGCCTGCCTGTGCGAGTGGGCCAGCACCAGGCTGGTGTGGGTGTTTGGACTGAGAATTGATGATGGAGAAGAAAGAGGCTCTTTTGAACCTTAGTCCTTTGGGTAATTACCGGTATGATAATTTATGTAGTTCATTCGTAATCAACTTTCTGCATTCCCGTTTACCTCTTCCAGCGCTTGTTCACGAGGCCTCTGAGGCTTTGACGGGATGGGAGGAAAACAAATTAAAAGAATGGACTAAAAAGAGAAACTCTGAAGCAGGAGGGCTATGAACCTGTCTGGTTTAGCTCTAAAAGGGATTTAACAGATTGGTTTGACGCCAGCTTTGACCTTTTCTTCCCACCCATGCAAAGAGGCACTTTCCATGTCTCCATCGTGGCCCCAGCTCTGGGTTGGCTGATGGTGGTTTCAGACTCTCCATGGCCTTGGTGGGAGCAGGACTGGCTCTGGCCATCCAGAGGACTAACACAGACCTCAACCAAAAGGCGGGGAGAAACCCTGGTGTGGTTCGCAGCTGTGAGCATGGGCCACAATTCATTCTCTCACCTGGAGAGCTCATTGAGACTCCTCTAACCCCTGATTTTTTTGTTGTCCATGGGGACAGATGGACATTTCCAAAGGATGATCCTTGCGAGCTATCAGGGAGTGAGTCAACCTGTGTAAGCTCGTTACAGTAGCTGTTGAGGGACCCTGAGCTTTAACTGAAGTTTGAAGTTGTGTGGGAAAATGCTGGGCAGCTGTGACAAGCTTTTATGGATGTCGTCTCAGGGACGTGTGTAGGAATCTTCAAGCCATAAATACTTGGTAAGTGCTGCAGTGACTTTTTAATTTTAGTGGGAAAACCAGAATGTGGCAGCCAGAAAATGATACAAAAATAGTAGTAGCGCTTTTGGGAAGAGGAAATGATATTCCACTAAGAACAGCAACCCCAATTAAACGGGAGCCTTTAAAGACGCGAATAGCTAATTACCTAGATAAGGATGAGGCAGACTCTCGCACATGGAAAACAGATTTATTGGGGAACTTTTATCTATGTACATATGTCCAAGATGATGTATTTTCTTGCCACAAGCCCAAAATTCTCTGTGCTTTGTAAATATTGTGGTTGATGGCTGTAAAGATTTCCGATGAGATCAAGTTGGAAAGAGTCGTATGGTCAACCACAGTTACCAGCAGTGGAGAATTTCATTAACGGCTTGAGCAGCTGAGGAGGCTTTGAGGGCATGGCATGTTGCAGCCCTTGATTTAAATAACCACCGGCACGTGAAGGCAAGGGAGCCCTCCCCTGTAAGCCCCCCCTTGCGCTTGGTGGCCTGGCGTGACTCTGTCGGAACAAAATACTTTTAAAAGCAGGTTTGTTTTACGGCTCTGCCGCAATTGTGCAAGAGGGACAATATATTAATTTTGGAAGCAGGGCTGGCAAACGGCTCACGGCTTTGCGGCTGTCACGCATTGGACATGACCGCGATGTCTGTGTTTGCGTTGCACGAGCTCGGCACGGGTGTCCCGCACCGTGGCAGGGCTCCCTGCACCCGCGGGGTGCCCTTCCCTGCTGTCACCTCTTCTAATATGAATTTTCATCACTTTTTCACGTCTCCAAATCACTTCTGTTCTGACATTAATAAAAACAGCAAAGAGTTTGGAGAAAGTAGTTTTGGCATCTACTGTATCTAATTTGCACAAACTTTCATGTGGAGTTTAATTTAGACTGATGAGAGAGGCAGTTTTATGAGTATAAAACTCCATTAATTACAGATCCTGTCTTAATTATAAATGGCTCTATCTTAAAGTGAGTTTTACAACCAAAATTAAGACTTGGAGCAGTTCAATCAATACAAACATCAATTAGACCTGACTTTGTACTCCAATTAATTTATAAAGCTTCCCAATGAAGTGTGAAAAGTGTGCCACTTTGTACTCCTCTTTCTGCCACTCCCGGGCATCAGGAGGTCTCTGTGGTTTCATTAGCAGCCTCCTAATGATAAGCGTGGATGGAATAACAAACCTCCTGATGGTCTGCTTTTTCCCAAATAAACCAACAGAGTTAACTGCTAAAATGGCCGAATCTGGCGCAAGCAAAGGGGAAAACAGATGCTCTTACAAGTATCTATTGTATGCTCCTGCCAAGGGAAGCACTGTCCCAGCAGACCATGGCTGCTCCGAGGAGCTCCGGGAGACTCCAGAGTAGGGCACGGTCACTTGTCAGGAATGTGAAGCTACTTAAGCCCTGCTCAGATTCAGCGTTACCACCCTGGCTTTACCAGGCGGGTAGAGGTACGGCACACTTTGTTTCTCGGCGCCGTCTTTTCAGCAGCTTTGCCCACTTGGAGTCTATGGCGTTGTAGCTGCTGACTCTGGGGATGCGTCTCCTTTACCACCCTGGTCAGGAGCTGAGGATCCGGCCCAACCGAGGGGTCAGGATCTGCTCCTGGGGACGTAGTGTCGGTTACTTGAATCCCTGCTAGCATCTTCAGTCTGCGCCGCAGATGGTGGTAAGCTCGCCTAGAGTACGAGTGCATAAAACAAGCTTTTTCTCAGCACCAGAGGGTGAGATGAAAGGACCTGAGGACTCCCATGGGGAGCCCAAGCATTAACAGATGACGTAAAATATCTTTTTCCTTCTAAACTGAGTGCAGGTCATCTACAAGCTGCTGGGAAGCAGCAAACCTCGATTCCTGGAGAGTCATCTGGGCATCCTTCTCCCTTCAGCAGAGGGATGCCATTAGCCGGGTGCGGGTGCCACGTGCGAGGTCTTAGGAAGAGTTAGATCTTTAATGCAGGACTTAGGAAGCCACGGAGTTCTCTGTGAGCTTTAGACGGGTCCCAGGTGTCTTCTCCTCCCACAGCTCCTTGGGGCAGAGGCTCTGCCTTCCCATCCAGTGGAACAGCAACTACCACGTGAGACCCCAGCCCTCTTGGACCTGCGGTAAAACGATCAAGAAACTGTAATTTGACCGTGCATAAGGTCACGTCGGAAGCGGGGAAGGGATGGAGCTAGGTGTTAGCATGGCTTTTATTTAATTTCTGGTGAAACGGGGTGTTTTAGTAAAGCCAAGCTCTAGGCTGTGTAACTGTTTGAAGTTAGGAACCGAAAAGCAAGCGACAGGCAGGCAAACAAAGCGAAAACCTGCTCTGAATTATCATCGGCTTTTTTGTTGTTTTAAACCCTTTCAAGCAGAGCCATTTGTACTGGAGCAAATTCTCCCAAGATATTTTTAGATGATATGAGCAGAAAAATATTACTCTATAGCAAGCTGTTTACAAATCTGCTAACCTTGTTTAGTGCTAGTAAAACTCTCGGCTTGGTGTGCTGCGGAGCATGCTAATTACTTGACAGAAATTACGCAACTATGTCTTTCCGAAGTGATATACGTTGGCTCGGCCCTGCAGCTGGGCCCGCGTACAGCATTTTATATAATTAAGTGTGAATGTTTCTGCAGCTTTTCCATTAAAACAGGGAGAGCGAGGCAGGAAAGAGGCAGACCCTGCCAATTACCGGCTGCTCTCTGTCCTCTCCTCGTTTCTGTAATGGGGCCATTCTGCAAACGGCGAGTTTGGCCGTTATCGGTTGATTTGAGCAGCGTGGGAGGCGCCGCTGGCCAAGCTGCCTGCATCCACCTCCTCGGGAGGTTGGTGGAAGTGGTCCGGTGGGTTCCCGCTGGAGACGGCCAAGGTGGACGGCTGCTGCTGGCCCATCATGTGTGTCTAGTTTAGGAGCCCAGGTATTGCTCTCTGTCGCTGCCTGGGCCTTGGCTGGCCATGGGGTGGAGATAAGAGCCATTCCCCATCGCATCATGGATGCATAAACGCAGGTAGCAGGGTGGTATTTAGATGGTATGGTAATGGGGTGTATGAATACATTGAAGGTAGAAGGGCTCCTATGGATGGGAGATCTCAGTCCCTCACAGTGGACCTCACTGGCCTGTCCCTCTCATGGGTGTTGGTACAGGGGTGTGACCAAGCTCTTAGCCCTGGTGACCTGCTCACGGTGATCTTGGGGAAGCCCCTTTTCCCATGTGAGCTGCTTCCAGTACTGCTGGTGACTGCAGGATTTCAACCTTGAATATTTAGGGGTTGGTTTTGGGGCCCTGGAGGTTTCCTATTTTTCACCTTTATTTTCATCTACTGAAAAGGGCTCAGCAACAGACTGATGGTCTTCTGAAGGGTTTGGTGGAAGCCCAGTGTTTCTTATGACCACTGAGAGTTTAGCAACGGTTGAATGGGCCAAGTTGGAAGGACAGACTAGATGAAGCGGGTTTTGTGATAGCTAGACAAAGACTTTTCAGCCTGAACACAGCTGAAGATATGCTAAATCTAAGTCTATAAAGTGGGTGAATGATGTGGAGAACGAGAACAGGGAACAGTTGTTTCTGTCCTAAAACAAAAGCTGGAAAGCGTCAGATGGAAGTTGGAGGAGGTGTTTCAGAAGAAGAGAAAGTGGATCATTGCATATTTCACGATGAAACCATGGAACTCCTTGCCACAGGACAGACAACATTAACTGTGATCATAAAAGGAACTGCGAAAGTTTGTGCAAGTCTTGGGACTGTTTGAAGATGGGCCCTTGGCTGAGTGTCAGATCTCCTCTGGCCTGTTGTCGCCATTCAGAGATGTGGACACGCAACCATGGCTGGTACTTGGAGATGTGTAGTTGTCCCGTGGCTGGCATGAGCATTTCAGGTCCTCCTCATTACCCTTCTTTGGGAAGATGTGAACTCAGCTTGACAAACGCTGCCCTAGGTGAGCTTCATCCGGGCATTGGGTGAGCACAGGGGATATGTGACCCTGTGAGAGCCCTTCCTTGCTGGGAATGGTGTAGTCCTGCGTATGTGGTGAACCAGACGGGAGGGAACAGAACAGGGAATGCAGCTGATGTGCTACAGCAATAAACCAGCTGACCTGCTTGGGATTGTTCCTGCTTTTTTGCTCTTCTGCACTGTTACTTAAATACACCAGAAGAGAATCCCAGGTGGAGATGAAGGACAAGTAGCTGTCTTTATTCTTCCTCCACCTCCTGGGTCGTGTTGCGTGCTTGTGAAGCAGTGGTCCTCTGGGCCCAGGATGCCCTGGTGTGCTCCTGCTGGGGCGCAGTCCTTCTCCGCAGGCAGCTGGCGCACGGGATACAGCCTGTGGAAGTAGCACAGCTGGGATTTCCCTCCTCCTTGTTATCCTTGGCCACTGCGGAATCCCCTGGAGCTATTGGCAACCTGCACAACTTGCAGCAGCTTTCCTAATAGCTCTGGTGATGTTGTTTTAGTGTAGTAACGCCTGCCTCCGAGATAACAGGCAGATTTTGTCCCGCGCAGCGGGCTCGGCTGGGGAGGGATGCGGGGAGTCTCTGCAAGCAGAAGCTGCATCGCAGCTCGCAACACAAACCAGCGGCAGGTTTTCTGTTCTGTGAGAGAAGCCGCTTTCACGGGAGTGGGGCGGGAATATAACAGAAACTTTCTTCCCCCCTCCCCAACTTTCAAAAACTTCGTTTCTCTGAACTGACTTAGAAACGTTGCTCCCTCGTCACTGGTTTCTTAGCGAGATGCTCCCCTGGTCCTCTCCCTCCGAAGGTGTTTTCATAGCAAATGGCTGAATTAAGCTGAGCAGGCGTTGGAGCAGGGTCCTTGACCTGTTTTCCTCCCCGGGGAGAGGAGCTGCCGTCTCTGGAAGAGCCCAGAGCAGGTAACCAGCGGGGCACGTTTCTGAGCCTGTCCCCTTGCTTGATTTAGGGAGTTGTGTGGCAGTTGTGTCAGGAAAGGGATTAGGCTGGAACTTTTTTCTTCCTGCCGTTGGTTTCTTTGTGCTGGGAATCTAGACTAGGGACTAGCTTTACTTTGAATTTAATTATGTATTTAATGGCAAAGCTGCCAAGAGCTGCCAGGTGTTTTTTTTTTTTTTCTTTATTATATTTCTTATGAATCTAAATAGATTAATATTTGCAAGACATACTTCCAGAGTAATTTTATCAAACAACTTCGTTATTGCCATGGGAAATTCAATGCAATTTTAATCTGGGACGCGTTCCACTTTGCGGCCTAGCTAGGCTATGAGTTTTAGAGGTAGGCACTGTGTGAGTGTCGTGGCTGCGGCGTGTATTGTACGTGTATGTTGTGGTGATGTGCTGAGCCTGCTGCTGCGACGCTGCACATGCTGCCTCGGTGTCTACGCTGATGTCCTGTGTTTGCAGTTAGTTAATAGTTGATGCTAATTACGCTCTTAAAGGCGAGAGAGGTGGTGCATACAGGTGAGCGGTATAATCATAGAATCACAGAATCACAGAATGGTGGGGGTTGGAAGGGACCTCTCGAGATCATGTGGTCCAACCCCTGCCAGAGCAGGGTCACCCAGAGCAGGTGGCACAGGAACGCCTCCAGGAGGGTTTGGAATGTCTCCAGAGACGGAGACTCCACCACCTCTCTGGGCAGCCTGTGCCAGGGCTCTGCCACCCTCACAGCAAAGAAGTTCCTCCTCATGGTTAGGTGGAACTTCCCATGGTCAAGTTTGTGCCCGTTACCTCTTGTCCTGTCACTGGGCACCACTGAAAAGAGCCTGGCCCCATCCTCCTGACACCCACCCTTTAAGTATTTATAAGCGTTGATGAGATCCCCCCTCAGTCGTCTTTTTTCCAGACTGAAGAGACCCAAATCCCTCAGCCTTTCTCCATAAGAGAGGTGTTCCAGTCCCCTCATCATCTTGGTAGCCCTTTGCTGTCCCCTCTCCAGCAGTTCCCTGTCCTCCTTGAACTGGGGAGCCCAGAACTGGACCCAGTGCTCCAGGTGCGGCCTCACACAGCAGCTGATGAGGATGAGCTACGTGAGAGCTGCAGCTACGTCAGTCTCTCCCTTATTAAAACTTCAGCTGTAGTGTTTATTTTAGCTGTGAGCTGCTCCCCACTCCGCAACCTGAGACGACAAATGAAGTGCGCGCGTAGTGGACCTGCGTGGCAGTCCTCGAAGCCCGCTGTCAGATTGATTACTTAAAGTGCCTTTGAAATCAAGTGCTGTACAGTCAGCTCCAGATCATTTCGCAATCATTTTTTCATGTGCCAGTAAGTAAAACCACGGTGAATAATGCAGCCGGTTGAAAACAGGGAAGCTACTCCGTCTTGTAAATCTAAACGGACCTCAGCGTCTCTTCCCTGTGCCCTTGAGCGCGATGCAATCATCATGACATAAATAACAGCCGCGGCGATATAATGGAATTACATGAGGGCTGCTATTGTGAGTGCTGTAGAAATAAGGCCGGCAATACTTGGAGGAGCCGAGATCAGAGCTGAAATAGAGGGTGAATTGATTTCCTTTTCTTTTTATCTGTCAGGAGCGAAGGGAAAGGGAACAAGTCCGGCTTTGTTTGTAAAAGCTTCAAGGAGTTGTCTGTGCCCCTTTGCACGGTGCTGGAGCGGCAGGCGCCTGCGTGGCGCCTTCTTCTGAGGCTTTTGCTTCCATTCCCTCCCGAGGCCGCCGTGGTGCCCGGTGAGCAGTGAGCTGCTGGGCTGGAGGTCTGTGTGACCTGCAATGGTCATCGCCTGGGAGGACCCGGGACGTGCTCTCGGCCGCCCTGCCGCGGGATGGGGCTGGATGTGGGATGCGGCTGGAAGGCAGGAGGAAGGAGCCCGGCACAGCTCCGAGAGCTGCTCCCTCTGCTTTCAGTCCAGAGTTTCAATTCGAATGGTTTCAGGACGAGGAGACGTGCTCCTTGCCCTCGCTCTTTGCTGGCCACCGCCAGCCGTCGAGGTGAGTCTGGTCCACGGTGCAGGCTGATGGATCAGCCTCATCTCAAGAGCCCACAGCAGAAGAACATACCCAGTGCCCGAACTCCCAATCTGGTCCTGTCTCCTGGTCCTCGTACATGCAGACCCCGTGGCTCTGGTCCTGCTCACACTGGGGTCAGGGAGGATGGGGACTTCAGCCAAGCCAAGCCACCTTCAGGTTGAGTCCTGGGGGACAGGAGGAGAAGGTGTGGCTTGGTCTTCAGATGGGACAGGAGCCCTGCAGTGTTGCAGGGAGATAAGAAACCAACTTTAGACTATCTGTATCGATCTACTGTGACGGGAGACATGTTTCCATTTTGTTTTCTAAAGTTTTCTTTGTAGAAAAAAAATGCCTGGAATTGCTGAGTAGGCAGCACAAGAGCTCCACAGGGACAGGAGACCCAGGCAAAGAAGTGGCTTTGTGCGATCCCTTTGACATTTGAAACAGTTTCATGTACTTCTGCAACACCGTATTTTCCTGCGGAGGACCTTGAATTGTTGTTTACCTAAGGAAAGCTTACCAGGAGCATGAGCTTCCGTGCTGGGCTGGAAGAAGCAGATGTGAACGTGGGAGTCAAAAGCCCTTCCCAGAACTCTTGTAGGCTTGGAGAAAGGGAGGCATCAAATGGCTCTTCCAGCGCTGGGCCGAAAGCGTCGCAGACAAGAAAAAGGGAGGCTTTCTTTTATCTCACCCCTGCCCACTGCCTAAAGGCCACCACTTGAATGAGACCCAGGTGGAAGAAAAAGTTCTTTCCATGATTTTATTTTATTTTTCTTACCGGCTCTTGCTGCACCTTTTGTTACATTCAGTTTCTCATTTCTTAGCTAGTTCCTTGCATGGATAAGATATGCCACATATTTCCCTGACATGTCTACCTGCTATAAATACTCTGTCCTTCCGTGGAGAGAGAATATGGAATATATGTGTTGATATATATTCTGTATGCATCTAGAATCCTAAATGCCATTTTGCCAATATTGTGTCTTTAATGGGAGTTCACTGATTAGGTGCATAAAAGGCTACAGAAGATGACAGTTTCACTGTGCTCAGTTTTAATACAAAGAGTACTACGGTTGCTAAGAGACTGATACTTCAAGTTTGGAAATCTTCATCCACACTAGATATATTATCTTGGCAAATTGGACTTTCTGAGTTGGCAGCAAATGGAAAAGAGTAACTTTTAAAAATAGAGATAATTTAGATGACGTCAAAGACATCTGGTGTCCTTTTCCAGAAATGTGAGACTGATCTATTTTGCTTATGTGTATAAATCACTCTGCACCCCGTGTGAGGTTTTACTTCTGCCTACACTTGAGTCTGGTTTATTAGTAAATTGACATTATGTTTAAGATGTTTAGCCAGGTATATTTTAATTAAATTGGCTGCACGTCTACAACAGAGAGTACCTGCCTGCCCTGCGTGTCTTGGAGAACCTCAGCTTTGCGCCTCTGTGCAAAGCAAGGTCTCGTAGCGCCCAGAAACACCCACCAGGCTCCGCAGTGACTCAGAGAGGACAGTCACTTGTTTACCTTCCTGGGAAATTTGCTCTCCCGTCCACGTGTGGACCCAACATTCGCAGAGTGGTGTGGCTGCAGCCTTTATTACCACCTCGCTGATGGGCCGCTTCTCTCGTCCTAATTCCCACCCTGAATTGGTGGGTGCAGAGAAAGAAGGGAGGTGCGTCTGGGCTTCATCGTGCCTCATGCATTTTGGTCTCGAGAAGTGCCAGTGCTCCTGAATGGCAAGGAGGCTTTGAATGACAGCTGAGAACCAGCTGGGGACTCTCTCGTGCCATCCATAAGAGGAGAAGGAACGAGGGAAATGGAGAAAGAGCCGAAATGGGCAGCGCAGGGCTGACGTGAGAGAAAGGGAACGAAGTAAAAATGACTCAAAGGTGGAGGGTGGGAGGAGATGGCACCGGGTCGCTGGGGGAGAAGGATTGCACTTGTGTGGCGGGTGCGAGGGGCAGGAGAGGAGGGGAGCGATGCAGCCCGGCAAAGGAAGGCACTCCGGGAGCGCAGCCGGGGTGCTCCTGAGGAGAGCGATCCAGGGAGGATGCGCAAGAAGAGGCTCAAACATCTGCCGTAGGACTTTCCAGCCATAACCTGTGTTCTGATACCATCCATCCTCGGGATTCATCAGGGTGCCACCACCAGAAGTCACATAGATAAGGTGTAGCTGCCTTTGTCATCTGGCTTGCAATGCTGGGGAAGGCTGGTCCCCCACTTCAGGTGTTGTTCTGCTTCCCAGACACAGAGGGATAGCCAGGGGTACATTATTTCCTCCCAAGTAGAGTTTAAGCTGGACTTCTCCATAGTTGGAAGGAAGACATTTGAATTTTAATATCAACTCTGAAAGGCAGTTGCAGCCTCTGCGCTTGATTGTGTGTTCAGGTTGTGAGATTTTGTGTTATTTTTAAAAACGTTAATTTCTTCCAAGGACCAAGAGATACAGAAATGGCCACTGAAATGTGAACATGGGATATATTTTTGAAGTATCAAGTGAACACAGAGTGAAATGATGATAAAGGCAGGTTACATGGTTCTCTCAAGATTAGACAATGCACTGTAATTGTATGTCAGAAGTCGGTCAGGTTTGATATCACGCCAGCTAATTAAACCATCCTCTCTGAAGAGACTTACTGTACTTTCAGCTTTTGCTGTTTCGTTCTCAAGAACAAAAATCTTGACGGCAGCTCTCGTGTTCGGCGCTCACGTTGGCATAAATTTGGATGGGAACCAACACGTGGGAAATGGGAGCTATGAGCAAATCCTCCTCTTGTTTGACCGGTGTAAACCAGCTTCACGTCCACCAGAGGCGGTGGAAGGAAGAGAACGGCCGCGTGCTGTCCCGTGTACTGCGTGCATCCGCCGTCACTCATTTTTGGTGGCTGATCTCCACGCGGATTTTTCTGCGATCTGTGACACGTGAATCCCACTGTAGTCTTCGTTTCTCCAGAGCAATGTCCTTGGGTGTCTTATCATTATGTTCCTTCCACGTACGTCACAGGACACAGTTCATAGATTGGTGAAGGTGGGCATTGCAGGGAGGAGGCAGTGCAGGCTGATAGGTAGTGGTGAGGAGCACGTCATGGCTTGAAGGACCTGTGTCTTGGACAGGGAGCTCACCCTGGCAGGTAGCAGAGCAGCTCTTGCAGACGAGGGAAGGAAGATCTCTTCTCTATTACCAACATCTCATTCCTCTTTTTGGCGATGTTCTTCCTGTATCCTATTAAATGTTTGAAATATTTAATTCACGGCAAAGCAACGTATTAGTAACAGCAAGAAATGAGGAGCTGGGCTCCCCAGACCGCTTGTGGTCTAATGGATGGTGTCCTGTAGGCTGGCTGAAGGCCAGCGGTGGAAGAGCTGTAGCCAAAAGGAGATGATGATGTCTCCAAGCCTCCAGGTCTTTCTGTCAGGGGCGTGCAGTTTTAGCATTCGGTGCAGAGACTGATTGCCCTAAAAACGGTGGATGAGCCAGAATTGCAGTGGTGTGAAGTGCCAAGTTTACTCCTCAAGCTGGAAAATAAAGGCTGTTTCTCAACCCATTCAGCCTTTTCTGGCAATTCCGGCGTCCTCACCCAAACATAGGATGCCCCCCATGGGGTGTACAGTGGGTAAAACCTGACAGCTGTAGGATTTTTGGGAGCTGGATTTTTGGTCATGGGTACCAAAGCGCCAGCCTTCCAGGAGGAGGAGCCTGACGACATCACTTGCTCTCCAGTGGGCACTGGCTGGAAAAAGCATGGCATATTTTCATGAAAACAGGGAGAGAGGTGGTGTTCACTGAGAGTTCTTGTAGCCTTTTCTGTAGCCGGGAGAGACTGCCTCAGCTGAATAATCAAAGCGGCTGCGGAAGTTTGGGTCCCTGGCAGACAGTCCATCCTCCTGCACCAGGCATGGAGCCTGCTCTGCAGTGTAAAATGAATGTTTTGGCCCTAAACGATGCATTTTTTTTTTTAATGTGTTTCACTGCACTAGCCGTGTTAATGTGTTTTAATGTGTTTCACTGCACTGTTGGCACTGGCTTCCTGAAAGCTTAAATACCTCAAGGCTTCGAGCAGGCTCTACAGAGGGAGCGAGCTGCCAAGTTCACCATCATATGGGCACCCCTGAGGCGGGGTGGGGAGGTGGGAAGACCTGGATATGGCCTGGGAGCATCGCTCTTGGCTCTGATGTGTGAATGTCGGTGTGTTTTCCCCAGAGCTCATCCCTAGGAGGAGAGAACCAGCTTCATCTTGAACCAGAGGCAGAAACCTTCAGGTTGCCCTTGTCCTTCAGGTTGCCCTTGTCTTACATTTTATGTACCATAGAGGGGCTTCTCCGACTGCTCCCAGGATTTGGTTAGTAAAGAAACATGACCTGGGGAGGACTGAACATTCATCTACCCCACTGTGAATGGCTTCAGAGAGTGTAAAACCTTGGAGAACCAGAGCAAGGTTACTCTGCCAACTGCTGTCCTCATCCAAATGGATCTGATGATCTGCAAGGAGTCAAACAGTCAGGTTGCCTTTTTTGGTGTCCCAGTCCAAGCAGTCAGTGCTAGCAAAGGACCCAAATCTCATTTCTCTTCCATCATCTCATTTCTCTTCCATCATCCCAGCGATGTTTCTCTTCATCTCACTAGAGAAGGAGTTGCCAAACTCAATC
The DNA here is from genome assembly GCF_963924245.1 of Chroicocephalus ridibundus. Lineage (NCBI taxonomy): Eukaryota > Metazoa > Chordata > Aves > Charadriiformes > Laridae > Chroicocephalus > Chroicocephalus ridibundus. Next base: position 47,602,074 of record NC_086290.1, read on the forward strand.
CTACTTTGGGGATAGGAAAAAAAAAAAAAGCTATTGAAAGGTAGAAAATTAAAATAAATACGTTCTTCAACATTATTTAAAATGTCTTTAAAGCTTGTGAGTAAAGAAATCCCTTTTAAGCTGGATTGTCTGTGCCTGCCTCCAACAAATATATTACAATTGACTTCTCAAGGACTGCTTTCAGGTACACAGCACAGAAAAAGCATGGATATTTATTCTTAGGAGTGCTTTATTTTTATGTGCCTTTGATACGTGGGAACTGCAGTTTCATTCAAATAATCAAACAGGACAGAAAGGCGAATATTTCAATCGCTCTCCTGGAACGTTTGGGAGATGCAAGGTTTTTAATACAGCATTTTGCCTGTTGCCCGCAAAAGATAAACAAGTTAGAAAGGAAACCAGAAGAAGTTCCTCCTGCACCTGCTGTCAAGCACTTGATGAGTAAAAGCTCTCTCTGGATTTGCAGGTGAAACCTTTCACATCGTGAGGGTCCTGAGCAGGTCCCTCCATATCTTGGAGACCTGACGTGCTTTGCTTAATCTCCTTCAGAAATATAGGTCTCCAGATGACTGGAGTTAATTTGTTCATATCAGTGAGCAGCTTTCAGTTATCCGTTTACATTTCCAGTGGTGGATGGTTTCAACTGGCTTGACAGCACGTCCGTCTGATTTCTTCGGCTGGAAACCAGGCTGGGCATGGCTTTGCTTCAGGAAGACCCCGGGACTGGTTGGTGACTTTGTCTTTAGCCAGCACCTCCCGGGGGAGGCTCGTCTAGATGCGCACAGACTTTCTGAGGTTGACTTTGTGATTAATATTCTGAAAATCCCTTTCTTTTTTCTCCCAGCGGCAGCCTCATGGGGCATAACCCACCTCAGCGGAGCGTGAGCTGAAGGAGCGCCCCTGGGGTTTTGGACGGGATTGAGGAAGGAGGTTTTGTTTGAGTCTCACCCTGACCCCTGCCGCGGCTCCTCTGGCTTTCCACGGGGCTGCAGACCTGCTCAGGAGCAAATTTTCACCCATTGGGTGACCGTCTGTGGGCAGCCTGTGCAGGCAGAGCTGCCCTTACGGCCTGGGAGCCCTGGTTGAGGACAATACCTTCAGCGAGACAAAAGGTTGGGGCTGGCAAATGCAGAATATTAGAAGGTGTCCCATATGCCAGGATGTGTGGCTGGGTGCTGCCCAGAGATAAAGACCACAGCAATTCCATTCCTCTCCAAGAGAGCTTAACACAGGACCAGAGTAACTTCTGGTGTTACAGATGTACCTTCAGCCGGAGAGAAGGAAAATCTCAGCTAATGCAGCTCCAGGGCAAAATTCTGATTTTTTTTTTTTTTTTCCCGTGATTTGCAATGAGTTTCCTGCTATCTGCATAAGGAAATACTTTGGAATTGCTAAGACAAATATTGAAGCTATATCAGCTTTGCATACGGGCTGAAAGCGTTGCTGTGGTGTGTTCTGGTGCTTCCTGTCCCTAAACGAGTATGTTCCAGCGACGCTTTGCAGTCACGTTGGGAAAAGGTTTCTCAAATTGCTTTTATACTTTGTAAAGCAATAAACTTGGACCAAGAAGTATGGAGGGAGCTGGGGAGCTCAAGCTGATTGTAATTCTTCCGGTGGAAACATTTTCCGTCAGAAAAATGCAGATTTGATTACATTCCCTGTTGACAATGGCCTTTTCAACTGAAAATAATAGAAGAGCTTCATTTCAGTAATGCTGCAATATTTCGTTTTGAATTTACGATTTCACTTTTTAAAATATTAAATAACACGGCCATGAAATATTGGGACTTCACTGCGGTGAAGCCTTTTCTGGAAACAATTCCTGAAGAGGAATGATAGATGAGCTTTGGTTTCGTTACACCGCAGAGCCACGGAAAGGAAAGCAAACCAAAGGGCAGATCATTGCAATATTTTCCTCACCTTTCTTACAGCCGGAATATTTGAAATTAACCCTTTTGGTCCATCGTGGTGTGATGATGGCTGCCGTAAGGCTGAGGAAGAGGCAGTGCGCAGCCGAGCTGCCCAAAACCCAACCAAGCGCAGGATTGTAATTTAGCACCCGGCAGAGCTCACGTTTCGGGCAGCGCCTCCACCACGTCCCTCCTGCCTCCGTCCCTCCTGCCTCCCTGCATCCCTCCTGCCTCCATCCCTCCTCCCCGCTGCCGTTCTTTTCCCTTCTCCTGGCATGAGCTCTCCCATCTGTCTGCATCACCGAGAGCTTCCAACCTTCAGTATTGTCTGTTCTTCAAAGCGTTCATCCTTATCTGATGACAATTTTGAGTCTGTTTGGGAAACTAAGGGAATTTGCAGTAATTGATAGGTGTCGACAGAGGCGGCGGAGCATTGGTGCCGCATCCGGTAATGCGGTGTGAGGTGTACGGCCTGGCTCTTCTGGCAGGCTGTTACTGGTTTCTCAGGGATTTGTGGGTATACGAAGACCACCTGGAGGTAAAAGTGCTCAGCAGAGTTTGGAGGACTATAGTGATTGTCAGCCGGAGAAGATAAAGAGGTACCCATTTTTACTGTGCAACTGAAAGTGAAAATAAGGGGAAAAACTGGCTCAAAGCAAGGGAAAAATAAGAATTAATTTCCCTGCATTAGAGTCTGGGTTTCTCTGAGTAAATAGCAGAAATTGTAATTTCTGGCACTCTAGACCAAGATGACATTTCTGGCGTTATTGAGCGCTTCCCAGAAAATTTCCTTTCAAAACAAACCTAGCTCTGCATTTTTCTTCCTTTTGAGCCAGGATTTTTGTTTTGCAGGACAAAGCTCCTATTCCTGAGACTTGAAATGGTGAAGAGGGAGAGCTGGAGAGGGTGCATCCAAGTCAGATTTGTTCTGCTAAGCTCCTCTTCACAAGGCATGCTCTCAGTGAAGCATGCAACTTAGGTGTTACAGTCACTGATTTTTAAGGAGAAAAACTGTCTTTTTTTCCAGGATTGAGTAGATTTTGGGACTTGGGAACAGAAAATGCACAGGAACAGGCAGCTTTGAACTGAAAAGCATTAAATCATAGGTCTAGTGTGGTCCTTCCAAGGGTCCGTCCTTCCTTCCTTCCCTCACCTTGGGTGGTGATGCTGGAGAGACAATTAGTGGGAATATGGACCAGGTGATAAATGTGCTGACTGGAAAGGGAATGGGGGGATGCTGATGGTGCTGCTCCTGTACCACCTGGAGGAGTCGGTGGAAGAGGAACGAGAAATGTCTTGCTGGGGCCTTACAGGTGTGTGGGCTCATCCCATCAGTCCTGAGCCAGGGACCGAGATGCTTCGCTGGTCCTCACTATAACCATTGTAGGGACGTATTAAGCTGGGTTTAACGTGCCACTGGGTAGCCATGTGGAAGTTAAAGGCAGAGGGACTGGGAAAGCAATCAAACTCCAGTGAAACTTGCCACAGACGCTGCCTGTCCTGACCGGAGGGTCGTTTTTGCCATGGGAAGAAGGATGCCAACTTATCATCTTTGTCAGAGCCAGCTCTCTGCGTGCTCGAGATGCTCGTAACAAATGGGTCTCTGCATAGCTGTTTCGAGGACATTATTCTAAATGGCAGGTACCTACGTTTGAATATTGGGCAGTAAATTTCCAACAGAGAGTGCTCAAAGTCTAATTAAGCCACCTTTGCAAAGTCTAGGGAAAGAGCTCCAAATGATGGGAGAGGTTATATTTCCTGCGCAGTTATCGCCAGGTGGGTCTGCAGACCGAAACTCCCATTTTGGTAAGAAATGTATGAAGACTGTTCTAGCAGTAAATCAGTACAGGATGCAAATTATATATATTAAAAAAAAAAAAAAAAAAAAAGATGGGCAGCCATTATCTCTTCAACATTAATGTGAGTCGTCCCCTAAGCAATCTTGAATCAAATAGCTCTCGCTCTCCGAGATGCTCCAGGGTAGGGGCTTAAGCTCATTACCTATTTATGTCCAGCAAATGTTTCCCTTCTGATGATGAATGGAGTATTGATGTCGATAAACTAAATAAGCAGCTCCCAGATATTACAGGTTTATGTCTAGGCAGCTTAAAAAAAGAAATATGTTGTGAAGTTAAACAATTTGCTATGCGGCTCAGCTGTTCCCAGGAGAATACGTACTGGGCAGGAGGTTCTCTGAAGGGGTGTGGTGTCGTGGGAGGGGAAAAATGTGTCGTGTAATGTAATGTTTCATGAAAATGTAAAGGATGAGGGAAGGATAAAGATTGTTTCCTAATAAGAAGAACTAGTGAAAGAGGGCACTGAGGTTTCTTCGGAAAAGAGTGGAAATCTGTTCTCTCCTTATTCACCTTTTAAGTAGCAGATTCTGAACTTGTAAACAAAAGTTGTAGCGTGCATTTGAATTTATCTTCTTTCGTAGGGGTGATCTTTCATTGTTAGGAGTTTCTTTTTCTTTTTTCCCTTTCCCACCCCCTTCCCCCCCCTTTTTCCCCTTTTTTTCCTCTGTCTTTATTTCTTTTTCTCTTTCCTTATTTCTTTTCCATCATGAATGAGTGATGAATTTTTACCCTACCTTGAAAATCCTGGGTTACAACACTTCCAGAAAGCCTCACAAAAGCCCCGAGCCTGACTGCCCACCTTAGTCCCATCACAGAGGGTAGAGCTGGAGAGGACCATAAGCCCAACCAGCACAGGGTCCAAGCAAGGGCAGAAGTGGCCTTCACCACCAGCGTGAGGTGGCCGAGCTGCGGCTGCCTGAGGTAAACAGACGTGGACCTCTGAGGTGTTTGCAAGGTGTTTTCCAGCAGCTCAATAATCCATGACAGGAGAAGAACAAGAGAAGCACAAGAGGAGATCTTGTAGATCTCGTAGAACTCTCTGAATTTACAGATTTTACCCCAGTTTGTGTGTTCGGAGGTACGTAGCCCTCTCCTTTCTCTTAGCTGCGGAGTTCTGTGTGTGGAACAAGTCAAAAGAAGGGTGTCTCCTGATGGTTGCATGGAATACCCCACCCAACGTGCCTGCGGCCACACAGGGTCCCATGGGTTGCGCCCAGAGACCAAAATGCCCCCCTGGGAATGGCAGGAGGTGCAGTGCTGGCTCCACATCCGTCTCCTGCAGGACGGTGCTAGGCAGTGTAGTCTTGCAGAAAATGCTGAGACCTTTAAAAAGGTGCTTTCCCTGCAATGAACGGAAATGAGACACGTGCCGCCAACACCCATCCGAATGCTGCCGTTGCTGATGACTTGTTTGACTGTGGATGCTCACAAAAAGACTCACGTCGTGAGCTGTTTGGTTGAGAGGGTGGAACCCCAGAGCCAGGGATGTGGCAATACGTCGGGAGAACGAGAGATCTGCACACAGTTTTCAAGCTGGGGGTCGGCAGAGGATACACCTCAGCACATGATCCCTCATGTAAGAATTAACGTGAAATCACCTTGGGTTTATGCTGACTGATGCAGTGTGGACCGATATCCTTGGAGTTAAAATTTTTTTAGCATGCTGAGGAGTAGGGGCATGGGCTGGAAGAGGTCCCTGAAGCCGGTTCCTACTCCTAGAGGTGACTTGGTCACAGAAACCAAAGCTGCCCAGAATGGGTGAAGCCCCATTTTGAAATTCTGCAGTCGTTGCTCACCTCTGAAATTTTCTTCTAATTGTCAGGCTGGATTTGCTCATATCCATTTATTCTTAGACCAATATTGTTCTTCACCTGAAATAGCTTTTCTTTGTCCCGGGGGTGTCCCCTCCGTGCGCATCGCCCATGGAAATCAAAGCACCTCCACGAGCCGAGCCCTGCTCTCCTCTCGCCTGGCAGCCTGGCCATTTGCGTCCTCTCCGGCCTCCTCCTTGCTTTTTTCATCTTGAGTTCATCCCTCACCCCTCAGGACCAGCCCGTACCTTTCTCAGGCACTGGAAACTTGATTATTCTGCATCATTTAATGGTGAGGGCCACAGCACGGCATCTCCAACCCCACGCATCCTTGCGTTGGCGTCGGGAGGAGCTGAAGGGGAGCCCTGCTAGTCTCCTGGGTGAAATTCTGGCTACTGTAGGGAAATTTATAGGGAAGAGTGGAAGTTGTTGTTTCGCCAGATTCTTCTGACAGCTGGCTTTCGGCACCACGCTTCCTCCCTGCGGGCTCCGTGCGATGCCGCGGGGCCCCTGTGGTCCCCCGCAGAGGGGATGCAGGCACATCCAGGGAGCAGCCTTGCGCGAAGGCGTCAGAGCGCTGTTTCCCCGCCAGCCCTCCGAGTAAGTGTCCTCCAGTATTCCCAGTCCTGCCCCTGTTGTTTGCACTAAAAGCTTCAATTTAAGAGAGTGTCCGGTAGCAGCAGCCAGCCTGTCCGTCGTGTGTTTTTACGGTAATGGCGTGTTCCTGCAGGTTGCTTGGCAAATGTTAAATGTGTTTGGGAACGCGACCACAGGAAATGTCGTTTCCACAAACCATTTTTGCCCAGGGAAGACAAAAAAAAAAAAAAAAAAAAAAAAAAATCTGCCAAATTACGCGTGAAAAAGTCCCTGTGAGGAAAAACAAGAGGAGGCACTTTGGTTTGAGGCAGACCTCTCTGAGCTGAGATACTCCGTCAAGCAGACTCGCGCCGGTTTGCTTTGCCCAGCCGGCAAAACCGCGTCACTCCGAGCTGCCCTAGCGCTGAGGCCACCGTTAAATCCGGGGGTGTTTGTGCCCCATTTCCCGCCGCGTGGTTTTGGTGACGCTGGCGGGACTGTGGTGCCCGAACCTCGGCAAGACGCTGCCGCCGCTCGGGTCGACACGGCTCCGGCTTGCAGGGAAGGAGTTTGATCTGGGGACGCAGAACTGTTTTGCTGCGATTGAGAATAACCAAGTGAAATATTTTGACACTTTCAAGCGGAATATGTTGCGGGGAGTGGGGGGGAAGGGGGGGAGAGGCGTTTGCATTAAGTGAAAAATGTAGATACTTCGACGCTTTGTTGCAATTCGCAGCAAAAAAAAAACCCACAAAAAACCAAGCGTAAGAATAGCAGATGGAGGGATGGAAATTTCCATTTTTTTTTTTTTTTTTTTTTTTAAACAGACATAGTAGTTACGAGACTCACTTAACGGTTCACCCAAGGACGTGCTATTTGCAGCTTTTAGATCATTCAGTTTGCACTTTGGTGCCCAAACCTGCAATTAAGCGAATGAGATGACTTGCAAGATTTGGGGTGGTGGTATTTCTTCTCTTCTTACCCTGATGAAAATAACCATACAGGGCTCTGATTGTAACGGCGCCACACTTTGGGTGTGGTAGTTAGGGTGTAATTACAACATTTATTATGGTGGTATTTATACCCAGTGAAATAACCCCCAACCCTCGGCGGCGCCCGAGGGTGGCCTGTGGACACCGATGGCTTGGGCTGGATTTATTTCCCAGGGAATCGTGATTCATTCTCCTTCAGGAAGCAAACCCAAGAAATAATGATGGTTGCCTCTAGTTACCAGTCAGAGGGGAAAATCATCTGTAAAGAAACCTGCTACTCAACTTTGAAGGGGGGATGAGCCGGGGAAGGGCGGGGGTGCGAAGGGAGAGGAGTTTTGGAGGGAAGGGCTGGAGCGGGTGGGAGAGGACGTGGTCTTTTGCATCTTTTTGGGTGCAGATGGAGAGAGTTAATGACTTTCTAGGCTGGGTCCGGCTCTGACAGTGGTCTTGCTTTGTGCCCTTCAGAAAAGTAATTAAAATTAAAAAAAAAAAAAAATCATCCTTTTCCTTGATTCTTCCCTTCTCCCTTCCCAGAGGAGTGTCACCTTCCTTATATCTGGGAATTAAAAGCAAACACCACCACCCCCCCCACCCCCCCCCCCCCGCAGCTTTTGAATGCTCAAATGACTCTGAGAAATGAGTGCTGCGCTCTCAGCTCCCGTGGAACATAAATCCTCACCTGGGGAAAAACACCGAGCTAAACTTCCCCGAGAAACGTGTCTCCGGACCCAGCTCGCTGCCTCGGCCCTGCTGGCTCTCAGCTTCTGCTCCGAAACCTTGGCCCGCTCGCACGGCGCCCCTTCCTTCTCGCAGGACTTCTTGTCCTGCCAACCCTTTCCAGCCTGGCGTTATTTGTGAATTTAATTAATGTTGTGGCTGCTCCCTCTTTGAGGTCATCCACCGAGGCGTTAGTTAGGGTGCTGATCCCGTCTCTCCCCTCCTTCACCTGAACGCCGGTCAGTGCTGAGCATCGTGTACAGTCCATCTGACCCAGCAGCGTTACTCGCTGGTGCCGTTTGAATTCATTCTGGGAGCGAGACGGTTTAGTGCTGGAATCGTCGCTGGCTGTCGGGTGAGCACTTCTGTGTTGGTGTCACCTTGTATCGAGGAGCAGCGTCGCTGTTCCCAGGGGCTGGGGAAACTGAGGCACGGAGAAGAGCACTCAGGTCCTGGCCTGTGCTCCTTGAGGAGAAGTGACATTTCCTGATGCTCAAATCAGGGCCATCACCAGCAAAATGGGCTACTTTCTGTTCTCTAAATCTTTCTGTTCTCTAAATCTTTCTGTAGTTTCCTCTGCTTTTTTTCCCTTTTATACTCTTAATATAGTTCTGCGTCACCTTCCTTATATCCGAGAGCAAGCAGAAGATGGTATACAGCGGGAAGGGGAATAAATATTAATGTTTGCAAACGCCCCAAGGGAGGTGTAATCCGAATAGACGTGCGGTTTTTGGTGCGGAGGGCTGCTGCCAGCCAGGCTGGGCAAGGCGAACGGCAGCTGCTGGGGCAGCATCGCTTTGACGCCCGCCGCCCCCCCCGTTATCTTAACCAAAACTCTTCTTTTAAAGACAAAACAGGGCTTTGCTTTTCTTAGGTAAAGCAGCCCTATGCAGAGCAGCTTCCAGCCGAAATGGAAGAGGTCTCAAAAGTTTCTCCCGAGCCCTGGCCACATCTTTGCTGAGAGATTTACTCCGTGGACCACATCCGCTCCCAGTTCTGAGCCAGGAGCATCAGTTGCCATGGCGACTTCTTTGGGAAAGTCATATGGGGAAAGTGCTGTTGTATTTTTAGCTTTGGCTAATGAAATTTAACAGCTGGAAATAAAGGTGAGGGCCGGCCAGGGTGCCACGCGTTCAGGGACCGCTCTTTGGGACCAGCTCTTCGGCGGAGCCGTTGGGAAGAGCTGGTGGGGCTGCGTTGAGGGAGGATGCTCAGCCCCGTGCTGCGCAGGGCAGCCCCCGCGAGTACGTCGGAGGGGAAGGGAAGGGGTCACTATAGGGAAAAGCTGATAAGGAGGTGGTGTTACGTGGCAAGATAAAGAGGAGGCACCGACTGAGGTCAGAGCTGCTTCGTGTACAGGGTGTTCAACCTATAAATAGCTCTTCAAATACACCTCTGCACAAGTGGTATTTATAGAGCGATGAGTGAAAAAAGCTCTGTTTGGGGTCAGGAGTTGATGCGTGAAGGATGTTTGTGGCTTGGTCAAAAGTTCAGGTTTCTGAGAGGTGTGGAACAGAGCTGGACCCCAAACGTGTGGGGTTTTCTCCTCCGATCGGGGCTCAAAGGTTGCGGTGCTGTTAAACGCGCCTTCTGAAACCAGTGTGCCTGGAGAGGATGCTCGCCAGACCTTGGCATTCAGGTATCCCACAGCGGAGCCCCTGTACAGGCGTCATTTATTCACGTAACTTGGATCCGTCTATGTCGCGTGTAAACTTTTCTGAAGGTAGACTCTTATTTTATTTTCTACAATAACTTTCTCGGCTCCCTGCAGTATTTTTAGTTCTTTCGTCTTCAGCTGTCAAAAGTTTATTTTAAAATTAATTGATTTCGATGTAATATTTACTGCACTTTAGCTTTCAGCACAGCGTATGAAAATAGATTTCACTACAGCTGGCGGCGTCTAATGGGATTCGTTCCTACTCCAAAGGCTCTTTGCATTATGTACCGATACTTCCAGCCGAGCTTGCTTTGAGCAGCCTCACCGTCTTCTCGTACCACCGAGCTTACAGCAGCTTGGGCTGGCGGCGGTGAAGCGTTTAAGTTTAAAGAAGGCAGCGGTTGATGCATACCTGAGCCCAAAGTGTCGATATTGCAGATCTGGCCCAATATTAATTGGAATTAATAGGATCTTCCCTTTTTTGCGTCAGCGGGCTCTTTGGCTGGATTAAAAATTGATCGTATCTCATGAAGATAACCACAGTTGTGGTGCAGATGGAGCCGTGGGTCACGGAGGTGCCCCGGCCCCGGCACATCACCAGGGTATTACGCGCGGCGGAGAGCGGCACACGGAAATTGGAGCAGACTTCGCTGGTGTTGTCAAGGGAGGTGGCGAACTTTGATGTGAGGCGATTTAGAAAGCAGCCTTTGAATTGTAAAGCTTTAAATAACCTGTTAGGAAAGACATCACCGAAACCCTTTCCTGGTGGGTTTTGATGCTCCCGGTTTTTTCCCGGGAGGAGCGAGGACCATCTTTCCCGTGGCCGCGCTGCAGGGGCCGGTGCCTCCCTCGCCCCTGGGAGCAGAGGGAGAGGCAGCCCATGTCCTGGGAGCCCACGGCAGGACCGAGGATGTTTGCTCATCCGAGGCTTAATGCCTCAACTACCCAGGGCTGGATAGACTTTTTCCTGATAGAAGATAGAGTATTTTTTAATTAGTTGGGGTTTTTTTCCCCCCAAAACCTGAGTTTTCCCTCCCACATCTCCAATGAAATCCTTTCCCATGAAGATTAAACTCCTCTGAGCAAAGTTGCAGCGGGCCCCAGCAGCTGGTTTTTCATGTATCCTCATTCCCAAAAGAGGTATGATAAAGCCTCCTGAGTTTTCCTCTCCACAGCATGGGGCAAAGAGCGTTTAAACCAAAATTAAGAAACTGGCGCCTTTTTCTCTCCCCACCTCCAACCGAACCCTTTCAAGTAAACAGGCTCCCAGCCAGCTGAAACGTCCTGCTTTCTCTGTTTGGCATTCGGAAGAGTCAGCTCTGGGGAGTTTGGTGGTGGGGCATCACGTTGAGAGGTCAGTGGGGAGCGGGGAAGGTGCAGAGCCGTCGAGGCGGCGGGTGCCGGTGGGTCCTGCCCCGGCGGAGAGCGGGTGGTAGAGGCGGGAGAGGGATGCGCCAGGTTTAAAAAGCAAAACAGAGTCAGATGTCAGACGCTGGGCCAGGCTGAGGAAGAATGATGGAGGCGATTCCTTTGATGCCGTCAGCATTTTTATTGATCTGAGGCTGTACGTCGGTTCTAAATTAGAGAAGAGCTATGAAGCGGAGGGAGAGATGGAAATTGCCCGGGTATGGTTTCAAAGATGTACATCCGCATTTATCAGAGAAGGGAGAACCGTGCGCATCCAGGCTTTGGCTGCCGAGCTCCGGACCCGCAGGGGAGGCAACGGGCGCCCAGCTCTGCCTGTTCTCGTAGTTTTGTTGGAGAAAGAACAGATTTTGCTCTGCCCATGTGACATGAAGTGGTTCTGCCTCGCGCCGTTACCAAGGGGCTCGGGGAAGGGCTGCTGGGGAAGGCTCTGGGGCGGGGGTTCGGTGTGCAGCCCCAAGTAGGGAGGTTTTGCTGTAAATCGGGATGGTTCACCCGCAGCGGTCCAGGGCAGACACTGCAGAAAGAAATGGAGATCAATGCGTAATGAATAAATCATTTTGCACGGGATTTGTAGCCCAGAAAATAGACAGTCTGAGCGCGGGTGCGGTTGTATCTGCGTGCGTACAGAGGTACGCATGCGTGAGGGCACACACACGTGCGTGTGTGTGAACGCATCATGATTACACTGCCTTGAAATGATCAAATATACAGCATTCACATTAGAAAAGGCAATACGTGCTGCTTCCGTGTCTCGAGTTCAGATGCGTTGACCATGCTTTGTCCATCTGACCCAGTCTCTTCGCAGCAGCGTTACTCGCTGGTGCCGTTTGAATTAATTCTGGGAGCAAGACGGTTTAGTGCTGGAATAGTCACTGGCGGTCGGGTGAGCACTTTTGTGTTGAGATCTCCTTGTATCGAGGAGCAACGTCGCCGTTGCCAGGGGCTGGGGAAACTGAGGCACGGAGAAGAGCACTCAGGTCCTGGCCTGGGCTCCTTGAGAAGAAGTGACTTTTTCGGAGGCTCAGTCCGTGGGAGTCCCTCCACCGTAATAACTCTCCTCTTCTTCCTTCTCCTTCACAGAAATCCGTGAAGCTTTCCGGGTGCTGGACAGGGATGGGAATGGCTTTATATCCAAGCAGGAGCTGGGCATGGCGATGCGTTCCTTGGGATACATGCCCAGTGAGGTGGAGCTGGCGATTATCATGCAACGCCTTGACATGGATGGTAAGTCCTCACTGCTGTTCTTCTCTGTTTCTGGTGGAGAGGGGCTTTCCCAGTGCATTGCGGCCCATGTTTTTTAGCTCAAATAATTTGCGGTCACCAAGGAAGGTCTGGAGAGGAAGGTGCTTGTGTTGCCATTCACCACAGCAAGGAGAGGACAGCAGTGTGCCCTGGTGGCCAAGAAGGCCAATGGCATCCTGGGGGGCATCAAGAAGAGCGTGGCCAGCAGGTGGAGGGAGGTCATCCTCCCCTTCTGCTCTGCCCTGGGGAGGCCACAGCTGGAGCACTGTGTCCAGTTCTGGGCTCCCCAGTTCAAGAGAGACAGGGAACTGCTGGAGAGAGTCCAGCATAGGGCAACAAAATGATGGAGGGATTGGGGCATCTCTCTTATGAGGAAAGGCTGAGGGATTTGGGTCTCTTCAGTCTGGAAAAAAGACGACTGAGGGGGGATCTTATCAACACTTATAAATACTGAAAGGGTGGGTGTCAGGAGGATGGGGCCAGGCTCTTCTCAGTGGTGCCCGGGGACAGGACAAGAGGTAACGGGCACAAACTTGACCATGGGAAGTTCCACCTAACCATGAGGAGGAACTTCTTTGCTGTGAGGGTGGCAGAGCCCTGGCAGAGGCTGCCCAGAGAGGTGGTGGAGTCTCCATCTCTGGAGACATTCCAAACCCGCCTGGAGGCGTTCCTGTGCCACCTGCTCTGGGTGACCCTGCTCTGGCAGGGGGTTGGACTAGATGATCTGTGATTCTGTGACTGTAAACCATCAACCTCCCGTAGATAAACCTGCCCCTCAGGCGACCCACGCAAGGGATAGCTCTTATTTGCCCAGCTGGCCCAGCGGGGTGAAGACAGACCATCTCTTGCAACCTTTCTCTGCAAAGTTGCTAACAGTCTTTCACAAGGCCATTTTACCTTTCTCTTTGCGTTCCTGGGCAGCATCTGGCCCAGTGGCACTTACTGGGAGATGACCTGAGCGCCCGACCAAGCAGAGTCCCCCAGTCCTGTGGCCTCACCGCTCCTTGTGAGTAAAAGATGCTGTGGATGGGAGCTGTGCTGTGTCGTAATGAAGTGTTGATGGTTTTTGAAGGAGAAGTTTAGAAGGGTGGAATAATTTTGAGCAAAGTCCTGCTGTGAGAGCTCGTCAAACGATTACTAAGAGGTAATAAAAGAAACAGAACCCACCATTAACGGGAAGAGAGAAATGCAGCATCAGGATGCTGGAGCCAGGGGGGACTTTTTAACTGCTCCAAAGCTACAATCAGAGCTGATCACAACGAGCGGGCTGCCTTTAAAATGTCCTTGGTTGGAGCAAGAAGGGAGACTTTCCTGATGCCTGAAAAGTGCAGGGAAGCTGGGATGTGGATCCAAACTTCTCCCTCCCTTCTGCAGGCAGGGGTGGAAACGCTGTGCAAAGTATAGATGAACGGACGCCAAAGCAGAGCGCTGGATGCAGCCCTGCTCTGATGGGGGATGCTTGGCAAGCCGACGCGACGCCAGCATCCTTGGGGAGACTGCCGAGAGCAGAGCCCGTGGGAGATGGTGGAGGCAGGAATGAAGCTCTCCTGCCTCCTGGGAGACATCCGAGCGGAACGCCCCCATGAGCTGCACGGTACAGCGATATTCATCAGGCCAGGGGAAGCAGTGAAGAGGCTCTCAGCCTGCTCGAGGGTGTCCAGCATCTTCCCTGGAGCAGGGAGACAAAGTAATGCAAAACCTGGCGGATAGAGAAGATCAGTTGTTGAAATGATCTCATTCCTAAAAGAAAAGGGAAAAAAAAACCAACAAAAAAACCCCAAACCAATCCATCGTTTTTAAAAGCATTTTCTCCAAAAATTATTGTTTGCACCTTGTTATGGCCTTTCCTAGCAGACCAGGTGATTTCTCTTTAGGTTTTGCAAAGGCCAGACTCGGCATGGTGCCTATTCATGGGGTCTTTTACCGAAACTCTGCGCTTCTTTGGAAAAAGAGTGCTGTGGACTTGGCTCCCAGTTCTGATTCATCTCCAGTTATTCCCTGACTCTCGGTCTCGCAGACTTGAGACTTTGGCACTCTTCCGTATACACTCCTAGTGTGCAGGGACCTGTAACCGGAGAGGTGGAGTTAAACTGTGGAGTAATGGGCTACAGATGGAAGGTGTTAAATTCCCGTTTGAGACCTTTCAGAAAGCTCGGTGTGTTTTCTGCGGAGACGGGAGGCGATTCTCCAGCTCTTCCAGCTCAACGGTTCCAACAGCTCCAAAGATACAGTCGGTTGCGCTGGGTGTTTTTGTTGCTCTTAGGTCTCAGCTGCCCGTTGTTGCGGTATTTTGAGCAGAGGGTTTGGGGGCCGGACGCAAATCTGTGCTATGTGAAGGTCAAATGGGACATACATTAAAAAAAGACAGAGTAATGGGAAATTCCTTAGGCACTGAGCATATAGGGGGATGTTATGTGAAAGATTTACCTTGCCTGCAAATTGAATTAATGCTATACGGCTTGAATTAATATTATATGGCTTATGGCTACTTTTCCTCCGATGGATTGTCCTCATTTTTTTTTTCTGGGATTTAACTTGAAATACGTAGCGAGAACCAGCAATAGCTTCCTCTCCCCCTGCGCGTGAGCATCATTCGGTAGCAGGGCTTGAACCCAGCGAGCTCCCGGGGATGTCAGTTGTGCCCTGCGCTCCCGGGGACAGCCATACCCTCCTTCCTGTATGTCCTGGTGAGGGGTCCTGAATTTTTCCAAGGCTTTTGGCTCAGCATCAGGTGGGTGGGAAGCTCGGCTGGATGAAAAGTCACGTTCAAGGAGGAGTCCCCCGTGGTCAGGAAAGCCGGGAGGGAGGCAGTAATCCTCCTGCGCGTCCCCAGGCACCTGACGTGAATTACGATGTGACGGCAGGTAGCGTAGCCAGACGTCCGCTTCTCCACACAAGGCTGCTGCCAGTGTCTGCTAATAATGAGGTAATACAATTGGCAGTGGTTTATATTTAATCTGAACCAGCCTGAACAGACCTAGTGCAAACAGACGGTTTTCATCAGGAATTACCTTGGGAGTGCATTCGCATTGCAGGATGGCAGAGTTGGTGGATCTGCCATGACTTATTTAACTGATGGGCTTCAAATCACGAGCAACCGGAGCCGGTCTGAATTTGGTTTTCACTGCAAACCCTGTTTTCTGTAGGGATACAGAGGGAGGCTCAGCCCTGTCTAGGTCAGGCTGAGGAGACATGCGAGCGGTGGGAGCAGGATGGCCAGGTTGGACAAAACATGTTTTAAGAGGAGCATATGCAACGTATGCTGGAGTGGTTTTGTGGCTGAGCATAAACTGATGTGACAAGAGCATTTCACACCTGTATGTCACCTTCTGCCACCAAGGATCTCACCAAGCTCAGTAAATGACACAAGGATCAACTTCCAGAGACACCCCACGATAGTGGCTGTGGGGCTGAGCACACAGTGAGCCTCCGAGTCAGAGCAGAAATGAAGGTGCATTTCATAATTCATTGCGTTCGAAGGCAAAATGGAGCTAGTTAGAAAATGCTGCATGAACTTAAGTGAAAACAGCAATTGCGCTGCTTGGATTTTTCCCAGGAACCCTTCATGGGTGTGATATTGCTCCATGGCTCTTGAGTGCTACCATCAGCCTTCCTTTGTAGGGGAGATGCCATCAGCCTTCCTTTGTAGGGGAGATGCCATCAACCCTGGCATTGACGGCATGGAAGTGAGTGCAATGAGCGGGGTTTGCCCACAGAGAATGTCATGGGGTGATGCTGAGGATGCTCAAGAGCTTCCAAACGAGCTTCCAAGAGCTTCCAAAGAGAGAGGTTTGGGTTACTTATGTGCTGGGCATCTGTGCCAGGGCATGGCAAAGCTGGGGAAGAGAGAGAGAAGTAGGGCTGGGGAAGAGGGAGAGAAGTTTAGCCAAGAAATGGGAAGACAGGACTCCAGGATGGGTTAGGGCTCATAAATGGAACAAGGTATGTTTTCCCGTGCACAGGCAAGTGCAAACTCAGAGCAAATCCTGTATTAAGAAGCACCAAAACCAGCTTCCCATCCCCAGAGACGTCCGCCACGTATTCCCAAGAGCTTGAGCGCAGACTTGCACATCGACTTGGCCTTTTTTACCCCAACAGCTGAGGCGAGTTTGGGCCACTGGGGCAGGAGATGTTTCATTCCCATGCTGTGACAGGGGGTCAGTGCTGGGAGCTGGTGGTGGCACATGGGAAGCCCTGAGCCTTGGCCATGCCTTGTCCTGAGGACACGCCACAGCCCTGTAGAAGACCGTGCTCCCAGCTACATGTGCCCGCTCAGCACGGCTTTGCCGAATGCAGGGATTCCCAGTGAATATCTCATTCTTGCCCGTCCTCGCTGGAGGAAGGCAAGCATCAGAGGCTGGAGTATCCACTGCATTTCCTACAAACGCCTTCTCCTCCTTTTCTTCCAAGTCCCTTTGCCATTCTGCAAGGCGTGCTTCCCCCAGGTGAAGAGGAACCCGGCTGCCGCAGGGGGAAATATTCTAGTTGGCATAAAAAACCTGAATTAGGGAGAAAAAAAAAGAGAATATACTTGGAATATTTCCAGGTCTCAAGAGAAATCTTATAAATCCTCAGAAACACCCTGTCGTGAACTACCGCGAGATGCTATGGCGTTGCTGTAATGGGGGAGATGAAAGTAGCCGAACAGAACACACGGCAAAGGGGGTTTCTGTGCAAAAAATGCCTCTTTTGGGGAAGGGAGGCGAGGAGTGGTGGTTCCATCCCTCGGAGCGTGAGATTCGCATTAGGCCAAAGCTTTTTGCTTACATCTTGATAGCAGCGGTGCGTTGACTGTATGCCAGGAGAAGGTTGTTCAGTATCGCTGGGCATCTATCCAGGGCGCTGTGCCTTATAGGGACATATTGTTTGCTTTCGGTCTGGGAATAGAGGTCGAATTTTACCTTAGTTTATACCCTTGATCTGCTTTATCCTTCACCGTAATTAGGTATTGCACGAACGTAAACATTGCAGGCTGTGAGAGGTGCATACATTTCTGTCTGCAATCTGGAGAATGACCTGAAATGTTCTGCCAGTATGTGGAAAGTAAAATATTTTATGTATTTATGTGCTGGAAACTGGAAATTATTTGTAAATCCTTCCAATTGGCAGTAATGCTAATAAAAATGCAGAGAAATGGCACATTAAATGTGTTGCCTTATCTGGGATGCCTACTCTTTAAGCAGACTTTCGCAATAAAATAGATGAATGTGTGACTTAAGTGTCAAACTGTTTCGTTACAACATAAGCCACTTTTATCTGAGGAATAAAATAAGCACTCGGTGTACTAATTAGAGGAGCAGCTGGTTTTCAGTACCCTGGAAAAATAACTTCAGGCTAACACAAGAAGGGAAAAAAAACAACAACCAAGCCCAGTGTGTCAAATTGTTTATTATAGTACAAATAGGAAATACTTTGATCAAGCAAAAGAGAAGCTGGTTTCATCAGCCTACAAGCGAGCTACCTGTTACCTTTTATCACGTTATGTGAGGCGTCAGCAGGAGTAGCGAAAATACAGCCATGACATCCTTCTGAGCGCTAAAAAACAGGGGGAAGAAATCCCAATTTAACATTCTGCATGTTCCTGAGGTGTTTTGCGATGGCTCTTTGTGGAGCAGGGAATTGAAGGCGGGGGGTGGGGGGAAACTCCAGTGACTCTGGCAAAACAGATTTTGAAGATACGCTGCTCTCCCAGGTGGCTCCTCTGCGGCGGATCTGGCTTTGGGCAGCCCCGTGGTTGCAGCGGGGTTCTGCGGGTTTATTGGTTTCTTCTCCTTTGCATGTAGAAGTTGTGCTGCTCAGGTGTCGCCCTGTCCAGCGAGGCATATGCACGCTTGCTGTGATCCCCTTTGGAAAGGGAATAAATGACAGTGACATAACTGCGTGGCATCAAGGGATGGTGTCGGTACACTGTCTCATAGAATCACAGAATGTGTTGGGTTGGAAGGGACCTCTAAAGGCCATCTAGTCCAACCCCCCTGCAGTCAGCAGGGACATCTTCAACCAGATCAGGTTGCTCAGAGCCTCATCCAGCCTGGCCTTGAATGTCTCCAGGGATGGGGCCTCCACCACCTCTCTGGGGCAACCTGGGCCAGTGTCTCACCACCCTCAGTGTAAAGAACTTCTTCCTAATGTCTAATCTAAACCTGCCCTGCTCTAGTTTAAACCATTGCCCCTCGTCCTATGGCTCCATGCCCTTGCAAACAGCCCCTCCCCAGCTTTCCTGTAGGCCCCCTTTAGGGACTGGAAGGGGCTCGAAGGTCTCCCCAGAGCCTTCTCTTCTCCAGGCTGAACCCCCCCAGCTCTCTCAGCCTGTCCTCACAGCAGAGGGGCTCCAGCCCTCGAATCATCTTCGTGGCCTCCTCTGGCCCCACTCCAACAGCTCCATGTCCTTCTTGTGCTGAGGGCTCCAGAGCTGGACACAGAGCTCCAGGTGGGGTTTCACCAGAGAGGAGGAGAGGGGGAGAATCACCTCTCTGGGTCTGCTGAGAGGTGATCCATGGACCAATGTATCCTTCTCTCCAGAAGATCACCTTGCACTGCCCTGTGTGGGACAATGGTGACATGCACAAGCTGAAAGCATTTTATCTCTTCCTTCTGTCTCTCCCTCTCCTCTTCTTCAGTTTTTGGTTTTGGTTTTTTTTTTTCCCCCCACTTAACAGCCCTGGATAATTCCTTGTGTTTCAGCTTTTCATCATGAAACCGTGTAAAATAGCCCGGGCTGCTGGAGGCAGACCAGAAACAGTTTCCGTGTTTAAAATGCAGAGTTGATAGGAAAAGCGTGGACAGGTTGTTGCAGACTTTAGGTTTCTCCTCTGTACTCAAAGTCCTCTGATTTTCACATGTGAGAGATGATCTAGCAGCATTGCAGCGCGGTTGTCCTTTAAAGTGTGTTGCTGAGCTGAGAAACTTGGTCGGTGAGATGGGTTTGATGAGACTCGTCTTTATAAAGGCCACTTTCTTCGTGTCTGCTCTGATTTGTAAAATGGGGATTATCATATTATGTGTTCTTGCTGCAAAGAATGAAGAGTAATTATTGGTACTGGTGAAGCTAGTAGGATTTGCAGCTTGGTGCTGGGAAGAGGTTCATAAGTAATATTGGATTCTGCCTTCCATGGATGGCTGAGTGCAGCCGTGCTGAGGAGACGGGACAAGAGGAGACACTGAATTGCATTTCCCTCCCTGAAACCTGTCCCCCGCTGTGCTCCAGCGGGGCAGAGTCCTCTGCAAAACACAGCGTACCATCCATGATCTGTCTCACGCAGCCATGCCCTGTAATTTCACAGAATCCCAGAATGGGTCGGGTTGGAAGGGGCCTTAAAGATCATCTAGTTCCAACCCTCCCTGCCCTGGGCAGGGATACCTCCCACTAGAATTTCTTTGCATCTTTGTTTAATTTTATTTATTCCTTAAAGCGCGGTATTCCTGGTATTATGATTTTTGGTTTCACAGAATGTGTATGCCACATGGAATGCACGTATTCCCCTGTTTTAATGAGCCTGTGGCTTGCCGGTCATCGCAAAGTTGTGCCGAGCTGTCTTGATAGCGGCCGCGATGCAGACAGAGCCCTCCTGCTATTTCCGGGGCCTGGGGGGCAAAATTAATTAAAGTCCTGGGTAGTCGGGACGTGATTTTGCTCCTCTCGAGCCATTTGACAAGGGGATCAACTGGTTACAACTGGCACGATGTGGGAGTTCTGCCAAGACCTGCAAAATGAGCCCTTGTGGTCTTGCGTGCCAGGGTGAGGGTCTCAGGGGGCGAGGGTCTCGGGGGGCATGGGGCAGAGGGGACACGGGGCGGAGGGGACACGGGGCGGAGGTGACACGGGGTGGAGGTGACACGGGGCGGAGGGGACATGGGATGGAGGGGACAGAGGGCAGAGGGGACACGGGATGGAGGCGACATGGGGCGAAAGGGACACGGGATGGAGGGGACATGGGGTGGAGGGGACATGGGGTGGAGGGGACATGGGGTGGAGGGGACACGGGATGGAGGGGACAGAGGGCAGAGGGGACACGGGATGGAGGAGACATGGGGCGGAAGGGACACGGGGCAGAAGGGACATGGGGTGGAGGGAACGTGGGGTGGAGGGGACACGGGATAGAGGGGACAGAGGGCAGAGGGGACACGGGGTGGAAGGGGCGCAGGGTGGAGGGGACAGGGGATGGAGGGGACATGGGGTGGAGGGGACGCGGGATGGAGGGGACGCGGGGTGGAGGGGACAGAGGGCAGAGGGGACACGGGACATAAGGGACACGGGGCATAAGGGACGCGGGGTGGAGGGGACAGGGGATGGAGGGGACAGGGGGTGGAGGGGACGCAGGATAGAGGGGGCATGGGGTGGAGGGGACACGGGGTAGAGGGGACATGGGGCAGAGGGGATGTGGGGTGGAGGGGACAGCGGGGTCTTGGGCGACCGTGCTGGAGGCACGCCACACTTGGCAGCCTCTGCAGTGCCTTTCCCTGCAGGACGGCGGCTCACAGAGCCGGTAATTGGGGCGTCCTGTGGCTTCCCAGGGCCGGCGTGAAGCTGGCACGCCGCGTGGCAGGTGTCTGATGGATAAGGGGTTTTTTTTAACTGCAGTCGCTGTTTTTGTTGGAGTTTTCTTCAAGCCAAGCGCGAACGGCATCCTGCTTGTTTTAGTGCCGGTGGTGGAGCACGGGACACGTCCCACCTGGCGCCGCAGAGGCAGAGCCCCCGCTCCTCTTCAATCACTGTCTCCTGGACAGGCTCCCCCTGGGCAAATGTGGGGAGTTAATAGATTTTTTTTTTTTTTAATGGGGAAGCAAACAAGTCCTCTGACGCCATTTCCTCTTCCTTGCAAGACGAGCCAACGGACTGTCAAAATGAGTAACTCTCAAGGTCCTTTTCTCGGTGTCATGATGGATGCACCTCCGGCTCTGTCTTTCTGGGCTCCGTTTGAGGCTTTCAGACCCCATGGAAATTTCCTCCTCCAGGAACATGTGTCTGTACAATTTGCTAATCTTTTATGTGTAGTTGTCATTGAACCAGAGCAGCCAGCTCCTCACAGCCGCTCCTAAAACCACGGGACTTGGAGGTGCCCTTAAGGGACAGAGCGGGCTCCAGCGGAGATGTTTCGCCCCTTCCTTCGAGCTGAAGGCTCAAAATGCAGTCATTAAAGCTGTGGGGTGTATGGCAGAGCTGACAAACGGTAAAAGAGCGGCTGAGGGATATATCCCTACTGTTCCAAAGGAGCCTTATACGACACTGGAATTTTTACATGCGTGCACTGTAGTTTTTACATGTATGTCTATGTGTGGCACTGGGACAGGTTGCCCAGAGAAGCTGTGGCTGCCCCAGCCCTGGAGGGGTTCAAGGCCAGGTTGGACGGGGCTTGGGGCAACCTAGGCTGGTGGAAGGTGTCCCTGCCCAGGGCAGGGGGTGGCACTGGGTGACCTTTAAGGTCCCTTCCCACCCAAACCGTTCGTGATTCTGATTCTAAGCCTTGTTAGGGAATATCAGAGACCCCCTGCAGATGGCTCTGGGACAGAACCTCCCAAGGGAATGCAAGCAGGGCTCTTGGGCAACAGGAGATGCTCATTGTCTTCTGTCTCCGTCGTGGGGACTGGTTGCATGCCCCGTGCCTGTGGATCGCAGTGTAGGCAGGCAGGAGGGGGGTGGGCATCGAGCACCCAGCTCTGCTGGCAGCATCCTTACTGGTAACGTTTGGGAAGGTGATACTCCCTGCCTCAGTTTCCCCACTGCAAAATGCCTGCGTTGGCACAGTAGTGAAGCTTTATCTGCTCTTTTCAGCCGGTTTCATGGATGTCTATAATTGAAACTGCGTTCAAAGTCAAGATTTTTATGGAAGACTTTCCCCAGTTCTGCTTGAAGTTATGGATTGAGGCTGTAATTAGACAGAAAGTCTCTAGGTCGCGCCGGGGAAAGGGCCAGGCTTGCGATCAGGCTCTTCTCCTCTGACCTGAAAATCTCGGAAACCGAAAAACTTGTCTGGGAAATAATCCTGCGGCTGGAGCTTTGCTGTGCACATCCTCGGCGCCATTTCAAGGCACGGCAGCACCAGCCTTCACCA
This sequence comes from Chroicocephalus ridibundus, assembly GCF_963924245.1. NCBI lineage: Eukaryota > Metazoa > Chordata > Aves > Charadriiformes > Laridae > Chroicocephalus > Chroicocephalus ridibundus. Next base: position 47,624,315 of record NC_086290.1, read on the forward strand.
GACTGTATTATTAGTGCACAGGTTACTTTATGGGCACAAACAATGACACAGAGCAGGACACGGAGTCACTGCAGCTTGCTATTAAGAGAATAAAAATAAACAGGAGTGTTGCGCACGCCTGGGACCCAAGCTGCAAAAGACTAGCTCATTAACTTTAAATACATCACCTAGCTGCACTCTGGAGGTCAAATTTGAGAAGGGGAAAAAAAAAAAAAAAAAAAAAAAGTGCGAATACTTATCAGTCTACGCACAGCAGATCCTCATCTCCGTTTAAATGTGTGCATCATTTCAGTGCCGTGGCAAGAAACTTTTAAGGAGGAGAGAGAACCCGATAGTCCTGAGACTGGCCAGGGAAAAAAGCTTATTTAGGACACAGACAGGCCAGGTGATGCAGGCTCCCAGTTTGACGCACAAGGCTCCGAAAGCCTTTATGGTTGGACTCGATGATCGGAAAGGTCCCTTCCGAGCGAGGAGATTCTGTGATTCTACGATTCTAACCGGGTGTAAGTCTCTGTTCTGCCCTTGGGTGTAGGCGATGCAGTCCATGCACGTTTTCCCCCTCTCTTTTTCTTTCCCTCCCCTGCTCCGTCTCTCTCCAGCCCAATGAATATTTAATTACATCCTCCAAGGGAGCCGCTCTGACGGGAGACTTTTGGCCAGGCGGCGGTGGGCTGAAGGCTGAGGGTGGGGGCTCACCTGCGGGATGGAGGGTGAGACGGGTTCGCGCTGCTGCTCCTCTGAGCCTTTAATTATCTCTTCAAAGCAGAAGGGCTCCAAGAAAGGTGGCAGGAGAGTTTGCGAGGGCACAGGCTGCTGCCACCTGCGAGGTGGGGATTTGCCATCCCAGCTCAGCCCAGTCCCTCTCTCCTCTGCCGGGTGCCCCGTGGTTTGGGGTGGGGGTGTGTGTGTGTCTTCTGCTGCACCCTCCCTGCCCGGCACATCCAGCCTGGGCAAACCACTGCTGCCGGTAGATCCTGTGGGATCAGGACAAACGTACCGGGAGGAAGGCAGGAGGGGGCTCAGGCCAGACGGGTGTAACATGGTTTGGTGTGAGAGTTGGTATTTCGCGCTGTTGTTGTTCCTCTCAGGTGAGTGCAGGGCTCGGCCTGCCCTCGAACGCTTCATTTTTCATAGACTCATAGAACGCTTCCAGGGATGGAGCAGCCACAGCCTCCCTGGGCAACCTGGGCCGGTGCCTCACCACCCTCACAGCAAAGGATCTCTTCCTGATATCCAACCTAAATCTCCCCTCCTTCAGTTTGAGGCCGTTACCCCTTGTCCCATCATTACACTCCCTGATAAACGTCCTCCAGCAGTACGACCTTCCCTTTTCCTTTTCATTAAAGTCCCGGGGGCTGAGGGAAGATGAACTCCTTGGACTGGAGCTGAAAGCCCACCCCGCTGAGAGAGGGGACTGTGGTTTTCTGTGCTCAGCTCCGATGCACCAGTGGAGCACAGCACTTCCAGCAAGAGCGAACGGCAGCGCCTTGAAACCTCTTTGGCCCGGGGATTGTGGAAGCACAACCCCAATATGAAGGAATTGGGGTTGAAGACAAGTAACTTAGGAGACTAAACCCCCCTTCAAAAGTGCTGGAGGCTCCTTTGGCTCCACCCGACATCCACATCCAACGCAGGGCTTGCTCCCTGGGAGCGCAGTGGTAGTTTTAAAGGCTCCTCTACGTGTATTGAGTCATTACCGCTTTTCCTTTTTCCACATTCCATTGCTGTATTTAGAAGAGTTAATGGCCGTTTTTCAGAGGTGCGGACACCCCTTCCCTGGGGTTGTCATGTCCAAAGGAAATTTCCTTGAGCTGCAGTGTCTGGGAGAGCTGGAAAAGAGCTTGGTTTCCCACCTCCGTGCTGCTCGTAGCTGCTGCTCCAAAGCCTTCGGTGAAAGGTGGATGTTGGACGTGCTGCCGGGCGCCACGACTGCCTGCTGTAGCTCTGTGGAGCTCCGCGGTGGTGGCCAAGCTGAGCTCACGGCACAGCAAACAGGGATGCTGGGGGTCTGCAAACTGAAATCATCCCCAAGGTCTTTCTGCACCCAGTGAGTGAACAGTGTGTGTTGTGACTTGGGCAGGTCCAGGACCCCTTGCTGGCTGTGCGTGGTCTTTGGGCACTAAAAAAGTTCCCAGAGGACCCAAAGATGCCTTCGGCATCCTATTTCTGCGACGGAGCAATTAGCCAGGATCACACGATTGTTCCCGGGCCTGTTGACAGTGCATCTAGTTGCTGTTCCTTCTTATTATCACATTTGCCTGGTTTTTGTCAGAACTGAGGCAGTGTCTTGCAGGGAGCAAAACCTTTGTGGGTATCTGGAAGCACTTAGCGCCCAGCCGATGCTAACAGACTAGTAATGATAAGCAGATCTGATTTGTCTCTGATGATGTGGCCAGCGATGATCTGAGTCATACTTTTAGTCATGCGAGGTTCAGCCGCATGATTGCTAACCCCCTTCCGACTCTTTGACATTAATGCCAGGATTAAGAGGAAACATTATGGGGAAGCAAAACGTTAGGGCATAACTCCAAGTAAGTAGATAAATGTTTTAGGGGGTTAAAAACCAGGGGTTAAGCTCAGCTCTGGTGTTTTGTAAGATCACCCACACAAGCAGTGACCATCCCTTGGCTGATGAGCGGTAACTTGGGGATGGGGGTGGCATCTGGATGGCATCCTGCCCAGAACCCCTCTGCTCCTCACCCACCTTGCCACCTGACAGTCTCCCCCTGCCCCAGCTGACCCACACCGCCATGCCTCCAGGTTTCCCTGCCCGCCTGGTTTGTAAATAAGTCATTGCCATGTGTCAGTGCCTTCACCTGTCGGGGACTTCAGCATGGCTTGGGTTCATAAACCCTGTCTGCATTTGGAACTGGTGGGAGCAGGGAGAGGAGACCTACTGTCACCGTCACTGGACGGTGTAAATCAACACTTATCAATGCTTATAAATACTTAGAGGGTGGGTGTCAGGAGGATGAGGCCAGGCTCTTTTCAGTGGTGCCCAGTGACAGGACAAGGGGCAATGGGCACAAACTTGAGCATAGGAAGTTCCACCTAAACATGAGGAGGAACTTCTTTCCTTTGGGGGTGGCAGAGTCCTGGCACAGGCTGCCCAGAGAGGTGGTGGAGTCTCCGTCTCTGGAGACATTTCAACCCCGCCTGGAGGCGTTCCTGTGCCACCTGCTCTGGGTGACCCTGCTCTGGCAGGTGGGTTGGACTAGATGATCTCCAGAGGTCCCTTCCAACCCTATGATTCTATGATTCTATGACGGGTGGCACAGCCCGCTCCATCCTCGCCGTAGCTTTTCGCCTGCTTGCGCCCCGTCCCTCCTTAGGAGGTTGGTTTCCTTCAGGGTGATGAGTTCTTGCTCAAGTAGCTCATGTGAACTTGGAGGCAGAAGGTGGGGGGAGGATGTGAACACAGCACGCGTTATAAATTGGCCGGGGTTGGGGGGGGGCATGGAGAGGGACTGGGGCTGTGTGTTCGCTGCTGTCGGCAGTGTTGTTCGGGGCTTGCTGGATGGCTCGTGGAAAGGAGCAAGGGAAGGTGAGAGCAGCGTAGACAGCACACATGCTCCAGCCTGGCATTTTCCTCCCTTTTTCCCATCCCTGAAACCCAACTAAAAGTTCATTTCTGAATAAGCTGCACGTCACTTGCTCTGAATATCAACCATTCCCAGGCGAGGAGCACATCTGTAGGGACAGCAAAGCCAAACATGGGGACGTGCGCGGTGCTTGATTTGCCTCCAATGCAGATTCTCAAACAGATGCTTGACGTGTGCATCGCACATCAGCTTGTAGTGCGCCATGTACGTGACTATAGCTCGGAGGAGGAGGAGGAGGAAGAAGTCATCTTTGGCTGTACCCAATGCAAATTTCAAGCTAATTGCTCCCAGGAACTGATGGGTGGCCTGAGCACTCATGGACCCTATGGGTGATGTGGGTATTGGGCACCGCCTGGTTGTGCCATGGCTGTAGAGAGCGACCCTGAGCATCTTCACCTTATGGCCATGCAGAGCTGCGCTGGGGGCGTCTGGGAGCCGATGTGCTGTTTTTTATAATATTTCTCTCCTGGCTGTTGAATACTGTAAAAGGAATTTTCAGCCAAAATTGTGAGTTCTCTTCCTTGCTGTTATGATGCTGCAGTCTCCTGGGATCCTGGTGGCAGGAAGGTTTGTTTTCTGCAGCTTAAAACAAATGTTAAAGGGATATTTCTGCCAGGCAAAATGTTTTGGGGTCTGGTTTCCTTGCTAGTTAACAGTTTTAATTGAAAAAGCAGTCAATAAGGATATAATGCTTTTTGTAATGGCATCGTTCTTCTGAGGTTGTGGAAAATGCTATAATTAAGCTGATAATTAAACCCCATGAAGTTAGTTATGATCCCTGGCAAAGTCATGAGCAAGGGTTTGCCCAAAGTCTTGTTCTGAGTCAGACACAGAGCCCAGGAGTCCTGGCACCCGCTTTCTCATGAGTCATGTGTAGGACTAAGTCCTGCCTCTCCTCCGTGGATGAAATGACATTGTAGAAAACGCAAATTGAATAACTCAATATTTTGGGGTCGCGTATGGATAGACTAAATATATGCACGGGCAGGTACTAGAATCTCTTTAAAATGCAAATGGTTTTCTTGCTAATCTGGCTAATTTCTTTAGCCCGATTTGCATCGTAGTGTATGGTTTTGTTACTGCCTTTCCCTTGAAGTGATGTACTGCAATGTAAATCACTCCGGATCCACTGTCACCTTGCATTACCTTCCCCAACGTGATCCAACGTGCTGTGACTGATACAATCCGACTTGATGCCATAAAGTGATGCCTCCCGTGGGGAAGCAGAAGGAACGCATTTTCTCGTAGCCCATGAATGTTTTACAGAATGGCTTCCCAAGTGATGGGGTGCCCACCCCTTTCCTTTTCTGCTTTACAAGCTGTCCCAGAAATGAGCTCCATCCTGCAAAGCCCTTGAGCGTGTGCCGAGCCCTGAAGGTGTGAGCGACTTTAGCAGTTGGACGGGGTCCTCCTGCACGTTACGGGATCGAAGCTATTACGAATCCCTGCTGGGTTTCCTCTCAGAGCCCCTCTCGCTGGCTCACCCTTAGGATATTCACTCTTGTCTTCAAGAAATTGCGGGCAGAGCGAAGTGAATGGAGATCACTACTCTGGCAAACGAGCGTTTCGACTCCGTTTATTTTCACGTTGTGTCTCTAGGAAGATAAGGACGTGGAGAGATTTCAATCAGTGGTGCATATGCTCAGATCAAGCGTATGAAATGTAATAAAAAGGAGAGGTGGCAGCAGCACGCAGCGCACATGGCAAAGCTGTCACGCAGGGCAGCTGCAGGTACTGCAGTCAATAGTGACGTTTTAATAGTAGCCCTTGCATTGACCTGCTTTAGTCTGATGGTTTTGGACACTTCTTACACCTAACAATTTAGCGACAGCAACTACATGGAGAGGGGGATGCAGTCAGTTCCAGCTGAATTTGAATGCAAAACAACCAAAAAGTCTTAGAGTTGCTGATTCTGTTTCCAGACTTGAAGGAGTCTGATATATCTAATATATGAAGGAGTCTAATATATCCACCCATATCAATTGGCCTAATAATACGTAGGAGGATATGTCTATAGACTGGCAGACAAAGGAGAGTCATATAGACATTGAACTACCCTGTTCAGAGAAGCTGGTATTTTTTAGATCCTTCAACAGGCATGAATTTCCCTTTTTTTTCTTTTTTTTTCTTTTTTTTTTTCTGCCATTTTCATTAAGCATCGCAGAAGTTCTCGGAGGGGAAAGTAATATTTGATGCGAAGCTCAGATATACTTCAAACAGCCACATGCCTCATTTACAAAACATACAATGTACTGGAGGGCTTGGGACTGCATCGGCTCAGTTCATTAACGGCGGGAGCAGCCTCCTCTTCCTGCTAATGGCACTGAAGCCGCGTCTCCACCGCCTGCTCTGCATGCTGAGCGCACAGGGCTTTTAAGAGATGGATGCTGATGGAAAGCTGAAATGAAATGCCTTGTGGGTTCGCCATAATCTCTCTCTTCCCTCTGCGTCTGCTCCCTTCCTCTGGAGGAGAGGGTTGGCCCCGTAAAAGCTTTGTAGCGGCCTGGCTGTTTGGCGGGTCTGTAGAAGGGAAGAGCCCCGGCCGTGCTGATGGCTGCTCTCCTCCTGCCAAAATTGGTTTTCTTGAGAAGCGACTTGCCTACAAACTTTCTGGGGCTGGGGAATGACCTATTTATCTCTATTTGTGCATCGCCTGGCCCCTGTCTTTCAGGTGTGGGCGCACCACAACATGGGCCATTCATTGAGATGACAAATTTGCGTCTGTAGGTACCACGGAGTTGATGTAGGAGGTGCCGTAGCGCACGTGTGGGTCCAGGGCAGCGTGTTGGACATTGGCGCTAAGTGGTATTTCAGTGAAAACATCATTGATCTTTTCCTTTCATTTCAGGGGATGGCCAGGTTGATTTTGATGAATTTATGACTATTCTGGGACCTAAGCTGGTATCATCGGAAGGCAGAGATGGCTTTCTGGGAAATACAATAGACAGCATATTCTGGCAGGTAAGTGACCATTTATTTAAATGCAACTTTAGCCAACTCCCGTTAGCTTCCAGAATTGATCTGTTGAGGAGCACAAGATGTTTTGCTAAGCGTGAATGCTTGTGTAAAGGCTATTTGGGTCCCTCTCGCTGTGTGCTGTGTAAGACAGTCCTGCGTCGCCGGAGGGACCTGCTCTCAGCTGAGCCCTGTGCGGGAGGAAGGGAAAGCGCTTACTGTGGATGAACTTCAGTTGAACACCAAAAAAGTGCCCAGTTATTGGCGCGACATGTTTGGGAGTGGTTTCGAATGCATTTTTTTTTGAAAGAGAAAAACATTTTTCTCCATAAGCCTTTTGAGTTAGGAACCTCGAACCTGGCCGGCTGCTCTCAGAAATGTGCCACCTTTCCATGTCCCTGGGCTGTGGCGGAGGGATGCTCCATGCAGGTCATGTCTGGTCGGCGCTTCTGCGGTTAATTCAGTTCCAAGGCTGAGGGTAACGTTATTGTGCCAGTGCAAGTCTTACCCGTGGTGCTGCCCTGGGGGGGGTTTGGTCCTGCCGGTTCCAGGCCTGGGAGCAGGGGCAAGTTCTGGCAGCGGGAGCTGCCTCACGTCTGTCCTGCAGCGTGATTTTAAACGGTGTTAGACCTTCCTGGAAAAGCAAGGGCAGGCCAGGCTGTTATGGTGGGGATTAAAAACCTCCCAAAACACAGCGCCGCGCGTTCCTTGCCAATGGATTAAATGTGTGGCTTCCTGTGAGATTACTGCTCATTTCATTGATCATCCAACAGCCTTTGCTCGCTAATAAACTTTGGCTGCTACCGAGTTTATGTGAACCAAAAGAGTCAAACCTGCAAAGAAGCATTTCTGTCTTCTTTTACTGCCCTCCAGCACTGTCCAGACTCAATTGGGTGGAGTTTTGTAAAAGTCCTTTAAAAGTCTTTTAAAAGCTTGTTCCTGGCCCCCCTGGCATGTGCTAGAAATAACTCTGGAAATCCTGGTCTGGATTCTGGTATTCAGTTGTCAAAGCGTCGAGTTTGGCGTCGGTGGGGGCGCAGTGGTTTGTCATGTATCTGGGGGGACGCGAGAGCCGAACTCACGCCACGAAGGGCAGGACCGTGAGAGTCACGGGTGTTTGGTTGCCCCCGTCGCACCTCGCAAGCCTCGTCCCAGCACGTGGGCGACGGGGAGGGAGGAAACACCGAGTCCCACCGAGCCATCGGCGCCTCCCAGACCCCCTGGCGAGACTGGCCTCACTGCAGCCATTCGAGAAGTGAAAATACCCATTGGGAAAATCAAGTTCAGGAGCTGAGCTCTTTGATGGGGAAGCAGAGAGGTCTGGAGCCCTCCCTAAAATTCAGCTCACAGGTTAACCCGCGGCCAGTTAGTGACCCTTCGGCCCATGTAAAAGCCTGCAGTGGCTTTGCTCGGAGGAAGGGGGGACGTGTGCTCTGGTTGTAGAGCAGCAGGACCCCTGGGCTCAGCTTTGGCCTTGCTCTTTCATGCAGCAGGAACCATGGCCCTTCTGCCCCCGCGAGGCTGCGGTGGGACGAGTCAAAAGAGTGCAGAGACTTCAGGTAACTGGCCCCACAGTGGGAAGGGATGGCCCTGGGGCTTGTCCGCAGGCAGCGAAGCTTTGACTGAATTGCACAAGTGCTCCAGGGCCTCGGGAAAAAAAAAGTTTATGGTCTTTCCCTTGTAAGGGTAAAAATACATCTCTTTACATAGCACTTTCTTGGATTTCAAAGCCCTTGAAGAGAAGGCTTCATCTCACATTTCTTTTCTCCTGGGGTAGAAGAGCTCATGAAGAATACAGTAATTTTGCTGCTTATTCCTAAAGAAGGATAAAACCACCTAGGGAAGTGCCATTCAGGGGACAGGCTCCCTCTGCCCGTTCCTACCTACTTTACCCACGCCGTCTGCAGGGCCATAAGTCACCTCGTCTTTAAGCGAAGCATTTATGCATCTGCATTATCTCCTGCAGGATTAGATCTGATTTGAAACAAAGCCCTTTTCAGAATCGGGGCCTGGCTGTGTTTCCCATATCCCCCTGGTGTCGATTTTCACATTTACTGGAAAGGAATGGCCGGGAGAGGAGGGGGATGAGTTTGGGTTCCTGATAGAGCGCTTTCCCCGGGCAGCCATTCCCATTTCAAGGAGGGGATGGTGCCCACAAGCTTGGGGTTGTGAGTGGTGCCAGGTGACAAGGGCAGCAAGGGCGGGACAAGAAGGGACAACTCTGCTTTGGTGGCCAGGCAAGGCTATCGAGAACCCTCGCCCCAAAGCTGCAGGCAGCAAAAGGCATCTTGAAGAGGCTCTTCTATCAGTCCCAGGGGGAGAGAAAATCTGTGTTGGCATCCAGAAAGTGCCTTCCCCTCTTCCATCCAAACAGCTTCCCTCCAACTGTCACAATTTTGGCTCTCGGGGTATTTTTGCCGAGGGTCCAGCTTTCTATACTGTGGTGCTTCCGTGCAGACTCCGTTCCAAGCGCGCCTTAATAACGCCTTAAATAATGCAATGACAGAGTTAAATAATAAACAGCAGCAGAAGGAGAGAGGGATTCAAAGGAACAGGCAAGGGCCTGGAGATGCGTTTGCAGACGAAGCTGGGAGTGAGTTGGTGGGATACAGGAAGGCGGTTCCAGATGGCAGAAGCTGCAGAGAGGGGAAGGATCTTACAGCGACAGCAGTGGGGCTGCAGGAGACGGGGAGGGGGTAGAAATGGTGGAAGAACAGGGAGGAGAGAGAGGGATCACGCATGGAAGAGGCAGGCTTGAAATAATAGGGAAAGGGTGCATCCCTCCTATCATATGTGTTGCCCAAAGAGCGAAGGCCAGCCCCGGAGAAGCAGGATTGGGTCAAGACCTGAGTGTTGGCAGGTGTTGGAGAGATGGAGGGTCTCTTGGATGTATTTTTCTTCCTTGATTTCCCATGTGGGCTTTAAATTAAATCATATCGGTGTGTGTTCGAGGTGGCTGACTCTTGCTTTCTCAGGTAGCGGCGATCAGTTCTGCTCCAGTTAGAATGGCTCTCTGCGGTCCCTCAGATGGGTCAGGAAGTATTTAAGGGGCGGGAAAAATCATCCTAGCAAATACTATTTCGGGCCGAGTCAATATAGACCAATGATATCAGGAGAGCTGAGAAAACGTGGACTCTCCTCCGTCTCAGAAAGGCCCTTTCCGGAGCGAGATGCAGCACACACCAAGCACCGTTTTGCGGAGAACATCCCCAGGTGCCTCCTGCTCTGTTTCAAAATGGTTTTCTCATCCTCATTCCAAATGCGTGCAAATGGCAGTGACATGTACCCCTGCGCAGACATCTTTAACGGTCTTAAATTGTTAAATTTAAACTGTCTTAAATCTTCAACTGTCTGGTGAGCCCCTGGCCCAGGTTGCCCAGAGAAGCTGCGGCTGCCCCATCCCTGGAGGCGTTCAAGGCCAGGTTGAACGGGGCTTGGAGCAACCTGGTCTGGTGGGAGGTGTCCCTGCCCAGGGCAGGGGGTGGCACTGGGTGACTTTTAAGGTCCCTTCCAAGTCTAACCATTCTATGATTCCATGATAAATATTTTTTCTTACGTACACAGCTGCTTAGTAACCATTAGCCCATCCTCAGGGTGCAGGATCACGGTCAGGAGGAGTTTGAAGACTGGAAGCACCCAATGAAGCCCTGTTCTCCCTGGTTTGGGGCAGACCTGCCACGGCAAGCTTGCAGCAGCAATGCAAACATCCCCTTTGGCTGCTGCCACAGAGACTGCATTATTCAAAGCAAAAAGTAAAGAAAAAAAAGAGCATAGATGAGATTTTGGGAGTAGCTATTGAGCTCTGTTTTGGAAGCCAGTGGCAGGAGGTGAGCCTGACCCTGCGCAGGGGTGTTGGACCTCCCATGGTCTCTCTCAGGGTGTCTGCCCCCTTCCCTCTCCATCTTTTTTCCCTCTGTAGTTTTTAAAAAGCCGCCACCCATTGCTGGCCTTCCTCTGCCCACCTTCTCTGAGCGGCTCCTGCTGGTGCTCACTCACATTTACTGTCCTGAAGCTGGTTTTCTTCGGTGTGTCCGGCCATGGTTTTGGCAGGGATGCGGTAGCCGTCGTGCGGTCAGAGAGATGCTGTTTGATCAATTTTCAGGCGTGACAATTTGTTTTTCCAGAGCTCGGGGAATACGAGTCTGGTTCCAGTTAGGCTCTGAGGGCTGTGTTCTGTGCAGGCGAGTGTTGAGGCAATTCCAGTGCATGGCCATCCGCCTCTGTAAAGCGATTTCGATCAAGAGCATTACAGAACAGACAAACGTCGCTAGCGGTAAATATTAGCTCCTTTTTTTGGCAAACAGACTCCAAATCTGTCCACTGTGCCCTGCCATTCTGAGCCAGAGAGAGGGATGAAAAGAGAGGGGAGAAACCGGGATTTCATATTCATTTACAATTTCTGCCCAGATTGTTTCTGAGTGCAAAGACCTTCAGGCACAAGTGTTAAATAGTTTGCGCAGGGCGTAGTGTGGTGGATTTCCAGTCCCTGGGGGTAAGCAACGGGAACAGAAGTGATAATCATCTTGGATTCTAGGCTTTTAACTGAAATAAACCTCTCTGTCTTGGCTAAAATGCTTTTTGAAGTCAGAACGTGTTTGAATGGTTAAACAACAGGGCTGCATCCCCATCAGATGCAGGATAAATTCTGTAGCCGGCAGCGCTGATGAGATTATTTTGAAAAGTCAATACTTTGGTTGGTGATCATTTGAGAGGCAAAACGCTGCCTGCTCTTCCCCCCCCGCCCCCCGCCTCTCTTTACTGTATGCACGTGGAAGCTGCAGGGAACATCATTTCAGCCAGCGCTAATGCATTGCCTGTGCAAAGATAGCTGGAAGCTTTGTCTTGCGTGAGGGGACGGCGCTGTATCATCGGCTCAGACACGGTGCCCATTCGTCGCATTAGATATCGCCCGGTATAATTCACTGGTGGTCAGGAGGTGGCTGGTTGGTTTGGGATAAATACGGCGGCTGTTTTGCTGGAGCTGGGAGACCAGAATACCAACGCGGTGTTCCAGGCTGGGGAGATGCTGCTCAGAGATCTCATTTTTCCACCGTAGAGATGTCTCCGCAGTTTTGGCGGAGGGGACAGCCAGAGGACTGGGGGGGGCAGGTCCTGTGAACGGAGCAGCTCAGCAACTGCTTGTTTTTCCTGGGCTTGGGAAAACCCTTTTTGTCTCTCCAGGCTTCCGCGTACCTTTGCTCAGGAGGAGGAATACATTGGGTTTGGTGGTCTTTGGTGGATGAGTAGGTAGTGGATGATCCCAAAGCTAGATCCCGCGGCAAGGAAGGAGGGAACGTCAGGGACAGGCCAGAGACAGCAAGAAAGCCGTGTGCTCCGAGCCACCAAGCTCAGCAGTGGGCACCAAAGGGCATTTTGTTCCCTGGAGGCAGGAAAAAAAAAAAGACCAAGGGCCACATCCAGCTGTGCAGTACGGCATCTGGCGTGGGCTGGGGAGGGGGCACAGGGAGGCAAAGGGGGGCTCGGAGCCAGCTTGCGAACACGCGTGGGAGAGCGGAGGGACAGGGTTGGGATGGGACACAGTGGTTCCGTCCTCCTGGCACGGCTGCTGATGCTTTAATGATTTGCTGGGCAAAACTGCCCATCCGTAACCTTGTTTGCGGTTGTCGCTGCAAATGCAACAACAGCGTCCCGGGGGAGAGATCTGGGCTCTCATGATCTGGTCAATCAATTAGTGCTTTAATAGAGTGAAACGAAGGAGAAAATGTGTGGGAACCTCCATGGCACAGCACAGGGTACGGAGAAGCCACGGCAGGCGATGGTGTTGGAAGGGAAGGCAGGGGACAAGGGGCCATGTCGGAGCCGCGCTGCCTCCAGCAGCACTAAGATTTCGCTTAGAGAGGGGTTTTTCTTTATGAAGTCCAGTAGATAAACCTAATGCAATTTCTCCCCGTACATGAGTTTTCTCGTCTTGTCCCTGCAGAGGAGTTAATTTGATGATGGCGAATTAGCCTTGCCGGAGTTGTGGAGCAAGCCTTTGTGTCTCTCTGTGCAATTTCACGTGGTAACGGATCCAAGATCCAGCTGCCCCCCCGCAACCTGGCTGGCCAGGCACGGGGTGTACGTGGCCTCCCCTCCTCACCCTCCTCCTCCTCCTCGGCCGGTGCAGCCCCTCTGTACGGGTTGGGTTGATGCTGAACCCCAGGAGGGGCCATTTCACATCTTGCGCTGCTCTGCTGCAAATACCTCTTGATTTCAGGATTTCAGGTGCTGCTGTTTCAGCCTTTGAAAGAACGATGTCAAATCCACTTCTGCGGAGAAAGAGGGTCGGGTTTTGTGGTTCAGAGTACTGGGTGATGATCGGGGGTTGGTGGTGGTTCCCAGCGGGGCAGGTTTCGCAGCTGGGCTGGGTGTGTGTAAGAGGGGGTAAGGAACTGCTCTTGTACCGCTGCTTGGAAAGAAAGCCGAGGTTCAGGGAGGAAGGACGGCTTAATAGTGTGTGCAGACTTAGTGCCCGTGTAAGTTTTGGTGACTACTTCGGGGTTTCAATCAGGAAACGCTGCAGGTCAAAGTTTGGGTGCCAAAACTTGATGGATGGGGTCAGGGATGGGCAACTGGGGCTGGACCATTGCACCACACACATCCCCTCACCCGTGCACGTCCTCTTCCAGCAACAAAGCCCTCTGTCCCCCCAGCAATTTTTTCAGCATTAGCAACAATGTAGGTGCCTGCTTTTTGGTTGCTGAACCTGAAATATCTTTCCGGTGATTTCAGGATCAGGAAATAAGTTCTGTACGTTTAAAAGAGCCACCCTTTCTTGGGTTTCCCAAGCTGGATACCACCAAACTGAAGGACTGGTTGGAAACCTTGGCATTACCTCTCCTGCAGAAACCACAGCAATTCGGCCTGGGAGCCAAGGCAGGCACCTTTCCTGTGGCAGCTAATACTGGGCTCTGCTCAACCGGAGTCACTAAATTCACCCGGTGCACTGTTAGCTCCAGCGTCCTGACCGTGTTTCCGGTTTCAGAAATTAAACGTGTCCTGCAATATCCGTTCCTGCGTTTTAGATTCGATGTGTGGTTTCCTTCTATCCAATCTTAAAACGGTGTGAGATTTCCCCTTGCAAAGACACAGATGGCTGTGTTGAGCAGAGTGACTCTGGCCACGTAGCTGGTGTGGATGGTGTGCAGTGCATCTCAACTAACCTGGGACACTGCTTGGACTCCCTGTAGAGTTAACAGAGACAAACAGCCACTTCTAGGGCGGAATTCAAGGTATCTCCTTTAGGCGTCAACCTCAGGAAGAGATGCATCATGCTTCAAAAGTGCCAATTTTTATCCATTTGGTATAAAGAAAGTCCAGGAAAATGGCTCAAATGGAGATGTGTGCACTGGGGACCGCTAAATGTCGTCTGATGAGTCCCACCAAGGGTTTCACCAGTTCTGCTGGTTCTGAGGCGGTTTTCGGTGGAAGGAGAACAGTTTTGGTTGCCTTATTAAATTTTCTTTTGTTGACAAAGACGTTTCCATTGAGTACGTGGCACTCAATGGTTGCCGTCACAACACGGCGCAAGTTGAATGTTTACAGGTGGTGAATTCGTCAACAAGATACTTCTCTCTGTTCGTAGTCTGTGTATCCAGCACAGAAGTGCTGTCACGGCCACTGGTGCAGATGTGAATATTGGAGAAGTTCATGGCCTGGGTCGTGGTGGTAAGACTGTCCTTGGACAGTGAGACTGTCACATCACTGTCACCCCTTTGCAGTGTATGAAGTTGTCAGTGGGTAGGAGTGAGCAAGAATAGTTGGGTGGCCTCGTTTTTATCTGTTTCTATGAAAGGACCTCATTTGCTCCAGTACACACCCTTCCCTGTAACAAAATCAGTTCTCCCAAGTCATCAGGATCAAAGTTAGACCTGGAGACAGTGGAAACTGTAGTTTTGAAAGCACTTGCAAACCAAAGCAGGACTGGTACCAATAGCAGGAGAAAAACAAGACTTCATTGTCCGACTGTGTTTTGGAGCTTCAACCAGCTTACTTATGCATTTAGCCTTCAGAAACGCGCTACAGCTTTGCTTCAAAGCCTGTTTAAAGCAGGCAGTTTATATCAAGAGTCATCCTGCCGGCTGGATGACAGGGTACGACTGTCCTGGCAGGTGGTCATTTGGCTTTGTGCACACTCTGGAGCACTCACGTACATATACTCCACCCAGCTCTTACGGTACAGAGGTTATTTTTTCTATGCCAGCTTATACATAAACTCAATCTGCAGCTCTGCATGTCATGGTTTGTTTTTTTTTTTTTTGCCCCTGCCTGATGCGTGAAATAGGAACCGTGCCGTGGTTTTCTTGGTGATTTGCTTAGAAATGTAAGGAGCGACGCGCAGGAAAGGTAAATGTGTACGATCGTCAGCAGACGTGTACGTGGGTAGCTGGAACACGGGCTGGGGGGAGTTTCTTGCTTGCTGTGGACTCCTTGCAGAGGGGCCAGACTCCCCAGCACCTCCGAGTGCCAGAGTGCATCTTTGGGGCTGGTGTTGTTGGGGCGGGTGTCTCTTTTCTTTGGATGCACTTTGATGCCTTTGAAAGCCACCACTGGGTGATGGAGCCGAGGTGGCACGTTACGTGCAGGGGAGTTTCAGGGTCAAGAGTTCTGGCTTCAAGTCCCATGTCCCCTGCACTCCCGATGTCAGGAAGGAGTTGCTTCCAGCGCAAAGGCTCCTCAAATCCTAAGCCAGCACCAGATCTCAGGATCTGTCCTTCCTCTCTGCACAGAGAAAAGGACACTTAAGGATCTGCGATTCAGGTGTCACCAGAGGACTTTTGGCTTGCCTGGATGCTTTATGTCCTTGTAACAAAATCGTCTCTTTTCAGTGCCGTTATTTTGTTGAGGGAAATCTAATTGACTATGAGGAAAGTCTGATTTTCGTGGAGATCAGAGTTTGGGAATTGTTTAAAACAGACTCGATGGTGGTGGCCTTTTGCAATTTCTTCTTTCTAAAGAATCCCCACTTTGCAATGGAAATCTATCTGTTGCCCTCCCTCCACGCCCTGGGTTTCAGCAGAGTAAAAATATTGTGAACATTTCCCTAAGGTTTTGAAGAGAAGAATAAGAGGGAAAAACAGGAAGAAAGGCGCTCCATCGCTCATAAACAAAAAAGCTGAAGTGTTGGCAACTGTTTGCGACAAACAAATGTGTTTAGAAAGAAAAACGACCTTTTATGCGAATGAAAAGCTAAAAAGAAATTACTCTCTTGGAAAAAAAAAAAAGAAGAAAGAAAGAAAGGCAGACCTCTGAAAAAATGCAGACGGAGAGCTGCAGAGGACAACGGTGGTGGGGCCAGTGGATAGCTCAGACGATGGCTGAGGGTTGTTAGTGCGAGCCAGATGAGTGGTGGATGCAGTGGCATTGAGGAAGGACCTCCAGGCCCTGGCTGCCAGACAGTTTCTATAGCACAGCGTATAACTCAGGTTTTCCCAGTAGGTATCCAAGATTTTCAGCGCAGTTTGCTGAAGCCTGACGTCTGAAGCCAAAAGCAAGCTACCAGGTACCATCGAGCCCTAAGTGAGGCCTCGGTTAGATTTTATGCTTCTCAGTTTTATCAGCAAAATTCCTCGTGTTACAGCCCAGAAGCAGCTGATGGCCAGAGCTGTTGAAGCATCTTGGTGCCTCTTTCAGGTTGCGGCAGGAAAGTGCCAAGAGCTGCTGGGTTTCTAGGCACGAGGAGTAGCTCGTGCTGGGAACCGCCTGCAGAGGAGAGGGGCATTCGCCAGCTGCCTGCGACTTGCAGTGTTGGCCGTCTCTGCCATGCCCACCCAACCTTCACCTCTGTGGTGTTCCCCCATGGCACGGGGCACAGCCTTGCTGTCCCAGACTGGTGTTTCTGAGGGGTGATGGTGGTGGGCAAATTGGTGGCCCTCGCAGGCAGTTCGCCAGTCATCAGCCATCTTGAGCGGCCATCAGGATGGAGAGGTTTCCTTGGCCATCAGGATGGAGAGGTTTCCTTGGCCATCAGGATGGAGATGCCCTGGCCATGCTGCAGACACAGCCAGCTCCGTCTTGCCCCTGTCTCCCACCCTCCACCAACACTGAGGACCAGGGAAGATGGGGACATGGCTGTCTAATGACCACTGGAGCCCTGAGACCATTTCCCTCCATGCTGGTTGCCGACCTCTCTGCATGCCAGGAATCATAGAATCATAGAATCACAGAGTGTGTTGGGTTGGAAGGGACCTCTAAAGGCCATCTAGTCCAACCCCCCTGCAGTCAGCAGGGACATCTTCAACTAGATCAGGTTGCTCAGAGCCTCATCCAGCTCGGCCTTGAATGTCTCCAGGGATGGGGCCTCCACCACCTCTCTGGGCAACCTGGGACAGGGTCTGGGACACACACCTCCCTCCCCTTCCCCTGGAGTCTGCACAAGCTCCTGCCTTGGTTTCTCCAAGAACTTGTGCCACGAGTGCTGCCAACCGGCCTGCTGCACTTTGGTTTGGGTTTTTTTACTCTTTGGCAAGAATTTCACAGATTGATGGGTGATGCGCAGGTACTGGGAGCGTGTTCTTGGTGGTGTGAACATCACCTCTCGCTGCAAACGGTGCCACCACACTGGCTGAGCCAAACGGGCTCCGGTAGCCCCTTCCCCAAGGTCTGACTCTATTAATACAATTTTTCAGCAGAGGCATAATGTAGTTTTGCCAAGCAGGTGGAAAGACGCTGATCCTCAGGAAGAATTCCTTTAAGATCTTTTTTCAAACAAATTTGCCACTTCATTGAGAACCTGTTTCTTTGTCCGTGTGCTTTCTGCGCCGTCATTTGACTGTCTGGGGAGGTTTGAATATATTTCTGTGCTGGCAAAGAAAGAAATCATACACTCTGAGATGCGTGCAGTCTCCAGAGCTGCTAGTCCTGATGTAGTCTGTAGTGCCACAGAGAATTATTTCTTATTTTTACTGTTGAGTAACGCTATAAAGTGATAATTAAAATAAATAATTATGTAACCCAGTACATTTACTCACAGTTAAGAAAATGGATCAAGATGCAGGCGCTTATGGCAGGAGTCCAGAGAAACCTGCGGCAGCTGGTGGAAGTATCCAATATACGTGTGAGCTTGGTGGGAAGCGTTCAAAACTGATTTTGATCCCTTTTTCCTGGAAATAAGCAGATCTAGCGGGTAAGGGAAGACTTCTGTTCAACATGAGCCAGGAGGATGTTGGAGTTCCCTCCCGAGATCTGTTCTAATGTACGACTTCCCTACGCTGAGCAGAAACGCAAACCCCAGGAGGTAACGCAGCAGGGTCCGCAGGTGGAGTTCATGGAAATGCCCCATTTTTGGAGCAGAGCGTAGGAGACAGTCGCCTTCCCCTGGAGGAGAGATGGGGGAAAAAAGTAAACATATAACAATGATTTGCATGTTTTTAATCTCTTTCTACTCTTGCTGAGTGTGTTAGTTTGGATGTTTTTCCCCCGGAGGCTGCCTTGCTCAGGGGATTATTAGTACAAGACGTCGCTGTCAATCCGTCAGCTCCCCCCGCGTGCACGAAGCTCCAATTCCTTCGAACTTTTGGAAGTGACAGAGTAATGAAAAGACAAATGAAATAAATTGATGCTTTTGTAGGGGAGCAGAAAGTGAAAAGAGCTGTCACAAAGCAGACAGGCTGTACGTAGGTGCCAGATTTCAGGGCTCTCAGGAACTGCGATCCCCTGTGAAGATCAACACGTGAACCTCAGCTTCCAGCACATCTGTCCTTTATATTAAGAGACGACCGAGCTAATATTAATATTTATTTCATGGCTAGTTGGTATGCGGGCACATGCTTTCACCAAATTAGCCAGTCTGTCAGGTTAAAATATAGACTTTCCCCAATCCTGGCTGCTTCTTGCTATGTATCAGCCCCGTCCTTCCATTTTTCTAACGCCACGTCTTCATTACAGACTGGCGTGAAAACTCTGCTGAGCTCCCAGCTCAGAAATGCGCTGGTAGTTATTCAAATAGCCTTCAGTAGACCGTCTCTCTTTTTTCCTACTGACATTCAAAAGTGCTTGAATCCCAAGGGCAGTTTCAGAGCAAAAGTGGAATATATTATAATCGTAGGATCAAACGATGATGAAACCCTCCCAGAATTGCTGCTTCGGCACAGGAAAGGCCTGCACTGGAGTGCTGCAGAAAGAAAACACCAGGACTTTTTGTTGTTTTGTTAACTTTGTAAAATGTTTAAGAGAAGAAGAGACCACTATGATGATGGTATGTCCGAGGAAGTGGAGAGGGACCTCAGCTCTGGTCCTGATGTGTCCGGAGCCAGCTGAGGCTTTGCCTTCTTCAGCCTCCTCTGTAGGTTTGCTCCGCTTCATGAGGAGAAGGATTTGGGGTTGCTGGTGGACAAGAAGCTCAACATGAGCAGGCAACGTACACTTGCAGCCCGGAAAGCCAACTGCATCCAGGGCTGCATCAAAAGCAGCATGGTCAGCAGATCCAGAGAGGGGATTCTCCCCCTCTGCTCTGCTCTCCTGAGACCCCACCTGGAGTGCTGTGTCCAGCTCTGGAGCCCTCAGCACAAGAAGGACATGGAGCTGTTGGAGTGGGGCCAGAGGAGGCCACGAAGATGATCCGAGGGCTGGAGCCCCTCTGCTGTGAGGACAGGCTGAGAGAGTTGGGGGTGTTCAGCCTGGAGAAGAGAAGGCTCTGGGCAGACCTTAGAGCCCCTTCCAGTCCCTAAAGGGGGCCTACAGGAAGGATGGGGAGGGGCTCTGGATCAGGGAATGTTATGATAGGACACGGGGTAACGGCTTCAAACTGAAAGAGGGGAGATTTAGATGAGATGTTAGGAAGAAATTCCTTACTGTGAGGGTGGTGAGCCCCTGGCCCAAGTTGCCCAGAGAAGCTGTGGCTGCCCCAGCCCTGGAGGGGTTCAAGGCCAGGTTGGACGGGGCTTGGAGCAACCTGGTCTGGTGGGAGGTGTCCCTGCCCAGGGCAGGGGGTGGCACTGTGTGGGCTTTAAGGTCCCTTCCAACCCAAACCATTCTGTGATTCTGTGTGATTCATGTTTCTTCCTGTGTAGGATAGGGCTCACTTCAGTCCCATTTAAGCACTTGCTTTAGGGAAAAAAACACCAGTTTAGTGCTGCATGTGCCTCAGACTTTGAAATAGGTGAACAGGGAACAAGCAAACTGGTGTGGGACAGGGCTGGAGAATGGATCGATCCAAAAAGATCAGCCTAAAGTGGCTTTATGGGGCCGGAGGGGATGTGTGCCGGCTATCCCGGGTCAAGCTTCTGGGGCTTGCTGTCAGCTTGCTGAGATGATTTAAATTTGTGCTTAGCTTTCCATCTTCTTGATTCGTGCCAGACGTAACAGCGCAGGCAGAAAAACACCGACATAAATCTCTCAAGGTTGGGATCTCCGGAACTCAGGGAAGAGCTGAGTCTCGCCTCTTCGTACGGCGCTCCTTCCCCTCCTGTTGAAACGGTGTTTTTATGCAGGATAGCTGTGTTATACCTTAGAGAATAGTTGCGCTGATGATTGAAGATAATCAAAACGGTTTCATGAATCCAGTTTTATTGAAAAATTACCCTTTGTTTTTTCCCAAGTGAAACTTTCATCAAACACTCTTTGAAATTGCCATTATTCCCAGAATTTCGGCATTGTTTTTACTGAATATGTGCCTATTTTTTATCAACATGTTTTTAAATATTTTTTACTCCCAAGTAACACGGCATTCTTATTTATCTGGAGCATGTTTTTCAGAAAACAAATCCAATGGGTTTGCTATTATATCATTTGTAACAGAAAAGGGATCCATTTAGGACCTGGCAAAATGAAAACGTCTTAAACCCACATGTTTGATGTGGGTTTTTCCATTTTTTAAAGTCACGGTAATTTATCATGTTTAGCTGTTGGGGCACAGCTTTCTGGTTGCTACAAATTGCCTGGCTGGCTACCAAGGCAGGAGAAATGCACCTGATTTTAGGGCAGGTATCTCTACAACCCCTTGGCAGACACTTGCAAATCTTGCTGCACTACTGGGGTTGGGTTTTTTTTTTGAGTGCATTTTTTTTTTCTGTTGCAGTGGTGAATTGTTCTCTCTACAAACTTCCTACAGATATCCCCGGGTTCCTGCGGGGTAAAGGTGATTACGATCCATATATTGAAGAATAATCACTCCTCTGGCAGCCTGTGTCTTGCTTTTCTGACAGCCCCTCTCGCTGTGACGGGTGTCACCGATGTTGTTTCTGGTGGTGGCCAAGGCCAAGGAGGGCTCTCCCGCGGCAGGGTGCGGGTAAGGAGCAGTGCCAGCCCCGGGAGCAGGGGCAGGGGAAGGGTTGGAAGAGCCTCCAGCGCTGCCGAGCTCTTCTCAATCTCCCCGCACGGGCCAGTCTGATTGCTTTGGAGACAGCTGACTGTTGATTGCTGTACAGGAATTAAATTAGGTGAGTTAAAAACCCGTATCAATCACCGTCATGCATACTTGCATACGAAACGTTGACTCAAAAGGTTTATGGTAATCAACGTGGAGTGGCTGATTAAAGTCCATTAAAATTCACTAGAAAAAATTCTAATCCTCTCTCTCCACTTCCACGCCGGCTCTTTTCCGTGTTTGATAATCGCTGCTGACTTCACTTATCATCCCTGACAAAGTGCCCCAGGATCGGACACGATACTGCTGCCGTGACGGCAGCCCGAGGACATGCTGTACGGGCACATTGGAGCAGATGGGAGGCGAAGGTAGAAATAATTTGGTTTACGGCAGACAAAACATGGCATCTGCGGGAAGGCACGTGCAGAAATTTCTGGTGAATATGGTATCTTCCTTTAAATATGCTCCTTTTCTGAATGTGAAGCAAGTATAGCGTCCAGTGAGGAGACAGCTTCTAACTTTCCTTCTCTGAATGTGTCTCTTCCACAACGTGCAGAAACCTCCCAGTTGTTATTCATACAAGGTCGTTATGGACCTTTTTGCAGGACGGTGCTCACGACTAAACCTCCATAGGATTGTTTGCATTATTATTGCCTGGCTCTGGCTATTTCAAACCCCCCAGGCCTGTCTTGCTTGTGCCATTTGATCGGCATCTAAATTGCTGCTAGAATTAAATCTCCATCCAGTTAATTTAACACCTGCAAAATTAAATCCTGGTCTTAGAGTCTTCTGACGAAATGGGGTCACAACTGTTAGGTGCTGCCTTCGAGTAGACGCTTGGGCTCTGATGTCTCGGAGATGCCACCACGCCGAGGGCCCCGACTCAGCCGAAGGCAGAGAGCATTTCTGCCTTGCCTGCTGCAAGGCGACCAGCAGCAGATGCCTTTCCAGCTCTCAGCTGGTTTTAGTGCACCCTGGAGCGGTTGTTAGAGAGCTAAATGGGTAATGGAGTCCCAGTTAAGCCCTTATGTGGCCTTTTGTCATTCCCCCTTGCTATTCTTTCTGGCCATGGCTCTGGCGTTGCTGCATTGGTCTCCCTGCGGTGGCTGCTTCCTCCGTCACCTCCCTCGTCCTGCCTTCCCCGCCACAGCATGGGTACCTCGGTCACACAGCGGGGTTGTGACGCTCCCGTGCCCCAGTGGTCACCTCTCTCCATCACAGTGTGCGGCCTCACCCCCTGCCTAACCTTTACCATTACCTTTATCCCATCCGGGCAGTGGTTTGTGGGTTTTCTGCACTGGTAGAGCTGATGATGCTTTTGGACCAGAGACTGGTACAATTTTCATCAGGTCAAGTCTTGGGCATCTAATTACTTAATCCCTTCAATAAAAAGAGGGAGACAGGAGGAGATGGACGGATATCCTCGCATACCTCATCACAGACAGCTGTATGACAGTATACCTATGTGTAGACAATCTCTACGTTAAAAATGCTTTTTTAACATTGAAAAGCTACACACCCGAAAGAGCAGAGAAAAGAGAATTAGTGCAGTTCAGCCCCACAGAGACAATAACTCAGCATCCTTGTGTGGTAATAGCGTGATTTACTCTTACATCTTGTGGTCGCAGGCTGCTCTTGCACAGGGTCTGGCCAATGACTCTTGAGTGCGTGATTGCTTCTGTTTTTCCCTTGTCGCTGATCTGTAGATGATTAATGTAAAGGTTAGTGTCCATGGGTTGGTCCTGCAAAACGTGGCTAATTTGTATGGCGTTCCTGCTGACTTCAGCGAGATCTGCCTTGGTATGCCCTGCTCCCGCTCCTTGCTTTGTAGGGTGATTTTTAGAAATTATTGTGGTCTTGGAGTCTTTGTCCTTGGAGATATTCCAAGCCTGAGAGAACACGGTCCTGGGCAACCTGCTGAAGCTTGGAGCAGGGGGTGGGAAGTGCAGTGGTGGGGTCCTGCAGGAAAGCCGAGGGTGGAAGGTACAGTCCACACAGGTTTCCAGAGGAGTGTGTTGGGCTCCCACGTGTCTGCAAAGCGCTGCACCGGCAGTGGGGCGATCTGGAGTAGCTGCTGTTTGCACTGGTGTCATCTCCCCCTGCCGAAACTCCCGTGATGCTTGGCATACCCAGAGACACGAAGGCTGCCATCCCTCTCCTCCTTCACAACTTCACCGAGGCTTGGTCAGAAGTAAATTAGAGCTTTCCCGGCTCTCTCTGGTCACGGCAAACGTAACGCTTTAAGCGGTGATTTGCGGCAAACCTGACCAGGAGTCGGGTCCGGGTGTAACAGCGCAGTAAATACCACTGGTACGTGGCGGTCAGCAGCCTGGCAGGCTTTTTCTTGTGTTCTCATTTCGCACGTGGTCAGTTCCCCCCCAGCGGGGAAGCGGCAGTTGATTTTTGTTCGGAGATGCTGCAGTGAGCCTGGTCGGCGGGAACAGCCGCCCGGCAGGCGGGTGGAGGGCTCCGCGAGGGAACGCTGGTAAGGTGCTGCCCTAATGGCCACGGGGTTCTGTTCCCTGCTTGCAATTAAGATGCAAATTTCTGTCAATAAACTGGAAAACGCTGAGGGTGGTTTTATTTGGTGGAGGCTGTGTGCAAACATTTTCCCGGGTTTTGCAGGGCGCATGGATGTCCCGAGAGCCTCTTTGGTGTCTCAGGGCCTGTCCAGGGCTCCGTGTCAGCCATATCCACCCCGGGTCAGTCACAGGCAGGTGACGCACCCCTTAACTCCGCGGGCTGCCTTAGGGAGCGGTGTGATTTATAACCAGCCGAGCAGTGGGGTGTTACGCGGTGCTGTTTGATAACACATCCGGAGGAAGCGGGAGACGGCTCCGGAGAGTCCCAGAGCGGGTCCTGCTGCTCTCGCGCTGGATGTGCAGAGAGCGCGTTTGAAATAACTCGGTGCCCTGCTTACATACAAAACCCAAGCAAGCGTAGTATTCACATCCGAAATAATGAATTGCAAAGAAAATGAGGTATGGAAGTCGGTTGAGAAGACTTTCCTGTAGCTGGGGATAAATAAAAGACTTGATTATGAGAACTTTGATTCTTGATGTTTGCATCTGCAAACCTGCAGCTTGAAGTCAAAGCCTCTGCTTGCTACAGGGACAGAAAACTTTCCTGTTAATCACGCGGAAGGGAAGAGCAGACAGAAGACATAGGAAACAGGACCAAACACAAATAGATCCATAAATTTGGAGCAGACTATTACTAAAATGGAAGTCGGAAGCGGAAAGCCTTAATAGCGGAGACGGACTCAAGCCTGAATTTCTGGAATCTGATTTCAGGATCGCTGGAATTGCTGGCTTGTAACGATAAAAGAAACATTAATCCAGATGTTGGTCGAAAATACTCCGCAACTGCAAAGAATGAGGGCATTTGCTGTCAAGGTGTTTTAAGCCAATTGCATTATATTTACTAAATTGGAGGATCTTTTTGGGCATAATGACAATTCAATTGAATTTGAAGAGGCACTAATATTATATCTCAATCTGCAGGTCATTGTGGGTGGCTGGATGATGAAGTCTCATTCGCTTTTAGTACGAACAAGACATTTACAGACTTTCAGATCTGACTTAAAATATCACTGACAATAAAAAGGTCACATTCTTTCAGTATGATAAACTCAGTGATTCATAAGTCTCCCTTCTCTTTGGAATGGGGTGAGGTACCTCAGCTGAAAGTATTTCCTGTGTTCTGACCTAGAAAATCTGGTTTTCAAGTATGTGGTGTTGGGTAACGACCCTTGCTCCGTTAGGCACAATTTTAAGAGGTGGTGGGGCCACAGTTGGAAAACCGGAGCATCCCGGTGGGCACCTGTAAGCTGACAAAAGGCTGCGTCAGGGTGCGCATCCCTCCGTCAGAAATCAGCCTGCGAGACGCCCGTCATGTAACATAATCCCACGAGCAGATGCTGTCTAAGTAATTAGCTCTGCTGCTAGATGAAAGGCCCATGCTGAATCGTGCTAAGATTGCCTGCTTCTTTGCTGTAATTGCTCAAATCTAGCAGTGCAAAAGCAGAAGCTTGGGCTATTGCTTGGGAAAGTTATTTCCACGCGGCTCAGGGGAGAAGTAAATCAGTTAACGGTTTTAATTAGCAGTCTTTTCATGTCTTCCCCTCATTGTCCACGAGGAGCTCTTCCCTCTGCACAGATTGCGAAGGCACGGAGCACTTGACCACACCGGGGTTTGCAACCGGCCACGGCAGTGGGATTCAAACCCTCTCTCTTGCTTTAATGCACCGTAAAATAGACAGAAACACCCCTTTTTTCTGGTCAAAATGAACTTGGGGATACATTTCAAGCCCCTCTCCTGCCTGGTCCATAGGGCCTCTGCGGCAAAGCCTGTACCTGGACACATTTCTTGTAACTGCACTAATTTCTCTTACTTCCCTTGTTCCATTTCTCCTCTGGCTACTTGAGGAATAAGTCCAAGTGCTGCACATTTTATTTCTTTAAGTCTGTGCGGCAAACAGGAATTTAACATCTCCTGGAGCACAGTCTCAGTGTGTAATAAGGTATCGGGGGAGCGTGACTTCTGAAATCCCAGTAACTAATCTTATCACACAGGCAGAACTCACAGTTGTTTTTAGGATGTGATCGGATCGACGGGATAAATCTTTAATTAAATTAGAACGATCCCTGCTTTTGATAGGTGCTTCAGTTTTCACAGTTCCTGAAAACAGAGGACATAAGATCTGAGCGGGTTTGTGATGCTGAGGGACACGGGGATTATTGCCCCCGACCTCCCAGGGCAGCCAGGATTGCCGAGGAGGGACAGGCTGCAGCCTCGGTGGGTGGTGGAAGTGGAAGTGATGGCCTTGGGATGGAAACGGCTAATGAATGAGGTCATCTGCTTGGTGACCGCTCAAAATCTCCTGTCGCAGCCTCGCTGAAACGCCGCCTGCTAAAGCCTCAAGGCTCAAGAAGTCTTGGGAGCACTGGAATGACCGAGCGCTCTGGGGAGCATCGGGGGGGAAGGTTCGCGTGGGCGACTGCTTACGCCCGTTCATCACCCCTCCGGCTTGCGGAGGTCGGGCAGGTTTAGCCCTGAGGAAGATCTCAGCGATGTAGGTGGCGCGTCTCTGGCACGGAACCCAAGCTGTCACCGCTTTGGCAGCATCGCAAGCAAACTCCCCCCTGCGGAGAGGGCCATCTCCCACAGCTCCGGACCAGTGCGTTGGGTCAAGCCCAAGAAACCCTGTTTTTTTCCCCAGTCCCTCACCCCTGCCTACATTTGCTGCCTGTCTGCATTCCTTCCCACTGAGCCGCTGCCGTCCCAAAGTGTTCTCGTGCTTATCAGTTTTCCCTGCATCGAGAGCTTTCAGCACAGACAGGGTGGTTTTAATGCTGGCCATGTGCGTCTTCCTTCCCCATCTGTTTTTTACTCGCATCTGAAATACTTCAGAGCAAAAATCTCATCCTAATAAAATTAGACGTGAGAGTCCCTAGGAACAGGGAGGAATGGGGCACCTGCTCCCCCTCTATTGTTCCAAGTTGCCCGTGGAGTGGATAGCTGGAAATTATTGCAAATGTGTGTGTGTGTGTGTGTGCACGTGTCTACGTTTATTTTATTAATAGCCTCTTCTAGCAGTGTTACAGAGCACCACAGGTGACTTAGGCTGTGAACAGAAGCCGTGGTCTTGCCTGTTGAAAAACAAATTGCCCTTTGGCTGTACGTCACAACGGCACTGTGTACAGCGAGGGATGTCGAAAGCCATCGTTTTGAAGCCATCGGAAGTGATGACACGAACAGGAGGAACTGCGTAGACAGTGCTGACATCGCACACACCAAAACTAGCAGCTTCTGCCACTTCCGCGCTCCGGCCATTTCTGGGCCAAACCTTTGCCGTGACCAGAAGGCGCAATGCCAGTGTTTGCCCATTTCCTAGGAGGCAGAGGAGGGATTTGCCACCTTGCCTTGTTCCCAGCAAAACACCCAGGGAGCATTTATTCCAATCTGTCACTTTACCAGGAAACATTGGTTGCTGGGGAAAAAAAGAAATGTTTCACATTTGCGGATTTGATTTTGTTCCCCTGTCTTCTTGCTCTTGAGGATAGGCACCGCGTCTTGGATTTTGCTTAAAGCCAGCCCTGTGGAGATCAATACATTGCTGTAATGTGGGTAAAACAATTTCAGATAAACCAAACAATGCAGCGCATGGTTTTCTTTCTACTGTGATACCTACCTTGGCCTTGGCCATAGCCTCCCACATGGGAAGGTCTGCTCCATCCTCCTCCAGTCCTCATCGAAAAGCATTTAGCTGTTTCGCTTTGCTGTTTGGGTGCTTTTTCCTACTGCTTTGGCTGAGATTTCCTCTGTCTTTGGTTTATTTTTGTGTGCATGTGGAGTTGCGTATGAAGTAAGTAGTTCTCAGAAGGACTGCCAAGCAGGGAAGCAGTCTCAGATAATAATAAAAGTCGTAAAAACAACCCCCCCTCCCAAACCCCAGCCATTATTTTCTTGCAGACATACTGAAAATGCAAAATCAACTTATTAGCTGAGCATTCAGTCCTGATTTCATGATTTTATGTTTGGCTTTTATATATATATAATATCCATTTTCCACTTTCATAACACCCAACAAAAAAAATGATTTCACAATCCGCTCCTATTTTGGTTTTGCCTATTTCCAGTCCAGTCGAACTCAGCAACGAAAACAGCTGGCAGTTCAGATGCAAGTGTGATCGCAGCCTAATGTGGTACATTTAGGGAATTTCAGACCTACCACGCTGAATTTGAGGTAGGAACTAAAGCTCGTGTCGAGATGTTGCCCCTGGCTGACCGAAGACAGGCGCTGCCAAAATGAAACTTTGACAAACAAGCTGGTTTCTTCCTTTCATTTTCGGTGGGAAATGTGATGTTTAGTCAAAAGTATTAAATAGCACATTTTCAAAGTGGAATTGTTATGAAATCCCATAAACGTTGAGACTTTTTGACCAAGTGATGGCTCGTACAAACTAACGCAATGTGACAAGCTGACGAGCTCACATCAGTGATCGGTATTATCCATTCATAGGAGGCAAATGATCCAAATTTCTATGGATAATTAGACAGAAAGGAGCAGGTGGCGTCAGGTTTTCCTGTTAGTTGTCAACAACATAAGTAATTTCCACCAACCGTTAAGATGCTTTTCACTCCTCTCACAGCAGGAAAAGGGCACAGTTCTCCAAAACATACACTTGGCTCAATAGTTCCTGGATTCAAGCAAAATTTAAAATGTAGCTTAGAGTACTGAAAAGGTCTCAATGAAATCCACATGTGCTTTCAAAGTCAAGGCTTGGCTTCTTGGCCTGTCAAAACAGCACGTTTCTGAAATAGCACGTTTACACAGAAGGCTACTCGCGGCTGGCATCTGCTGTGATCGAAGTCGTCTTCAGGTGAAAAGTGCTGCCCAGAATGACGCGTGGCTTTGCACGACTTGGTGAGACCGTGTGGGGGTGGTTATTTCCGCAGCAGCCTGCCCATGTCTGCGCTGCTTTGACCCCAGATCCTTCTCTGCAGAACTCCGTAGTGTTCCCACGGCAGGTGCCCAACCGGATGGAGCAGGGATGCCGTGAGCCTGTGTGAAACAGCTACAAACTTAGACCAGCTTCTTCAGCATCAGACTTACCTTCTCTAGGGCCAGCATGGAGCTTCTTGAACTTTCTTCCTGAAGTCCCAACAGGCGTGTTGAGATCCAAATGCAATAGGTAGAGCACTTAGCAACGTCAGGTACAGCAGGTATTACGGCAGGCAAGCTGAGAGATCAGTCAGTCTCGCAAGAAGTTGAAGTTAGAGCCAGTCGTGGTCCTCTCAAAACCAGCAGCAGTCTCAGAGCAGAGCTTGCTCTTCCCGAAGCCCCTCCGCAGCGAGGAGAGGCACACGTCCCTTGCACTGATGCACCAGAGAAGATGGGAATCCTGTCTCCTAATTCGCTGCGTATGTTAGATCGTCGTTAAAATTGCTTCCATGCGCCGTACCTATTTCCATTTGGCGGCTGTACAGATTCTGTGGATACATTTGGTACATCAGCTTTTCCTGAAGTGGTGAATCACACCGTGTTGAGTATTAATAAGCGCTCGCCTGTGTTAGGCAGAAGATGGTAGAGGACACCGCTGTTTTTACAGGTTAAAAAGCCTGGAGAATTAAAATTCCAAACATAAGAGCAAGTGTTGGAGAAAGGCAACTACCTGCCTGTCTAGACACTGCATCGAGAAAGGGAGCGGGACACCCTTTGAGGTGAAAATGAGCAGGGGCACATTTTTGGTGGAGAGAGGCTGCTGCTGAACACAGGTTGGACCCATACATGGATGATGGTCCTTTTCATTCCCACTCAGAGTGTTTTCCTCCAGGTTTGCTCTCCGAGGGACGCTGCGAGCCAGGAAGGACGCTGTCTCTAGGCTGATGGTCGCTTGTTCCCCTGCTGATTTCCCTATCTGTAGATGCTTGCTGGTGGGCAGGCTGGTTTCTGGAGGGAAGCACCGTGTCTGTGTTTTTCGTCACTTTTGGAAGATGGTTACTCTGTGGTTGTAGCATAGAGGATTTGAGTTTAGGAGTAAGACCGCAGCAAAGTGGGCGCCTGCATCACAATGTCTGGCTTAGAGCTGTGGTTAATGCTGGTCCAGGAGCTGCAGAGCAGTGGAGAGAGCGTCTGTTCTTCTGCAGTTTGCATGGACCTTTCTTTTATCTTTCTGAAAGTGGCAGCAATGAACCAGTGAGACTCCTGAGAGAGTATGGGGGTATTTGCCTATTTACTCCTGGTTCTGCAGCGAGTCTTGGCAGAGATTTCCCCTTCAGGACTGCTTGGAGACTCCCAGCACCCCAAGTCCAGCACAAAGGTTTTGATGCAATGGCTCGCTTGGGAGCTTGAGGTCAGCTGGGAGAGATTTTGGGAGCCAGCCAGGTGCCGTTAGCTGCCACCACTTTTTTTAACCTCCTGTGTGATTGGTAGGCCAGCCAAGGTGACAAGGGGCTCCTGAAGAGGGACACAGACCGCTGGCATTTAGCAGCTGTTGAAATTTTTGCTCATTGGTTCTGCTTTATTTCTCCAACTGTTGCCATCCTGTGTCAAACCAGAAATCATTTTGAGCCCTACACATCGAGCAAGCACACTTCATACTCTACCTGCAGTTTGACAAGGATAGTTCTCAACCCCAAGTCTTTCTTTTGATGTGTACTGAGTGGTCCTTCATGGTAAAAGCCAGCTGCAAGTTGAAGTTGTTGGCATTGGAGGCCACTCGAAGCAGCAGATGATGAGTTTTCTGTTTGAGCAGAGCTCAAACAGCCTCATCATCGTCATCGAGCCGGTCGTGATGTTGCTTGGTTACAAAACCCAGAGTTTGCTGACAAGGACAGCACTGAGACACCAAGGCAGGAGCTGGATCTCTCCTTTGGAGGTGTTTCTGCAGGGGTCAGAAGGGCAGCAGTCCCATTTCACGCGTGATGTCTCACGGCTTCACTGTCTTCTCAGATCCCTGGGAGCAATGTTAAGCAAAGCACACGTGGTAAGCTGAATGATCAACACCGCGCTGAGTGAATGGCCACCCCGGCTGGAGCCTTTGCTGTTGCAAGTCACATGCAGAAGCTGGGTCCGTGGTGCAGGTCAGGATGTGGAAAACACCAACAGGTGCTACAAGGCCAGTAGAAGAAAGATGCTGTTGTTGTTGCTCATCATCTAGTACCCACCTTCCATGACAAAAATAAGCAAATGCTGAGTGACATCCAACCTTTTCCATATCGGGCGTCTTTGGAGCTCTGAGCTGGCTGTTACCACTCGACAACGAGATCTTCGAGTTATTTATAACAGATAGATCCATGAGAATGTCAGCACAACCCTCAGCAGCAGTCAAAACAGCAAGTGGAAAGCTAGGAAAGTTTCAGAAAGGAACAGGGGAAGAAACTTAGCTCATCGTTACGCCGGTGTGAATCAGTGGTGTGTTCGCATCTTGGATGTCATTGGGTTCTGCTCTTGGAAGGGAGATGGTGGGATGGGAGAAGTTACAGAGAAGGGCAAGGGAAAATGTCACAAATTCCAGAAGTCCAGAAAGTGACAGCTGGATCTGGGAAGGGTACAAATGAAATGATAGTAGACAGTTTCAGAACAGGAAAAAGAAGAGGATCTCTCCTGCGAGGTGTGAAATCTCTTGATAGCAAAAGTTTTGTGTGCTAGAAGGACTTCCAAAAATAACTTGGCAAATTATTCAGTCGAAGTGTCTCTTCTCTCTAGCAATAAAGGCAAGATTTTCTTCTGACATCTATTTTTGACCTGTCCATACACAGAGACACGTCCATCCATAGATGATTACATTCACATGGAGGAGAGCTTCTTCCCAAAGAACGAGATGCAGTTTAGGGAACAGTAAATGCAAGCAATGTGGGGGTCAGTGTTGGGGCAATACTGTCGTTATCTCTGGCATTGGAGGGCAGCGCTGAATAGCAGTTTTTAACCATAAACTGAAAAGCAGAGCTCCTGGGCTCATGTCAGTATTCCAGCCTGGCATTTCCGCTCTGTGTACCTTTAACCAAAGCCTTTAATATGTTGGGTTTTTTTTCCTTTTTGCAAAGTGTAATGAGATAAGCAAGTAACAGCTGTGATATACCATTAGGCTGAATTTTAGCAGTCCAGGCCTCAGAGTTCCCACCACCACCAGAGAAAGTGAGCACTTATGTTGTCCGAAAGCCAACACTTCATCTACTTCATCTTTCAATATTCAGTATTTCCTATTTCAGCGTTCAATATTTCATAAGGAATTTACTTCTTATAGACCTCTAAACCCCACCATTGACCTGGGATGGCACTGGAGCGATGGGTTGCACCAGTAGCATCTAAACACGGGGTAAAAAACCTCATTCATCTTCCCAGAGTCAACAGAAAACTCCAATTTAAGCCATCACTTTTTCTTTTTTGTTCCATAAATTACAAATGAGACTAGTGATGTCTGGGGATTCCTTATGCCTTTCCTTTTGTTCGGTAGTTTAGCAAAGTCTGCATCCTCCTGGCGAATTGCCACAGACCACCGATCTGGAACAAGTCTCTGCCGAGGCTGAAGCGAAATGAAGAAATGGGATATCACTAAGGGTGGGAAGGAGGGATTTACTGCCCGTTGCGGTTGCTGGGATTGCTGCTGGTGACGGACTCCTAAGGAACCACAGCCCCAGCCCCAGCACTGCTGCACGTGGGCCGCATCCATGCACTGAGCCAGCCGGTGGCCCCTGGAGATAACTCTGCATTAACCTGTGGGATGCTCTCCTACGTTTTGTTGGTATCTCCCAGTGGATGGTGGTGTTCAGGAGCCTGGGAAGCTTTGGTAACCAGCCATCGGCTCTCCACTGGGATCACCGTCAGCACTGGGATCTCATACCTCTGGCAACGCAGACAGGCACAGTCCTGGTTTCTCCTGTGCTGGTTTCTACGGTAATGTGTAGCTCTGCCCAGTAAGTAAAAGCAAAAGCTGCAAAGCTGAATTTCATCTGCAGACTGCAGATTACACATTTCACAGCCAACGGCATTCCTACAGCTGAACAGATTGGTGATGGCTCCTACTACTGGCAATAAAGATAACAGGAAAAGCTTGTGCCAGGAGATGTTTGTAGAACAGCGGGGTACAGTTCAGTGCCCAGATCCGTAGGTGACCCTGGAGTACTCAAATCCAAAATCTAGGGTTTTTTTTCCTGTTTGAAGTCTGCATTGAGGACTGTGTTTGCTTAACGAGTACCAAGCTGGGAGAGGACTGGTGAGAAAACAGGCACCAGCCTCATTTGGAGATGACCACAATGACCTCAACATCTTCTTCTTGTTCCCCTGAACACAGAGACTCTGAAGGCTTCCTTGGAAAGTGCTGTCTTTTCCAAGTAAGAAATCTTTCAGTCTAGCCTAGCCAGCTCCTTTGTGCTTCTCTCCGTATTTATTGATTTGAGCTAGGGGCTGGCGGGCACAACGAGGACCCTTCAGCTGAAAAGTTGCAGATGACAGTAGACCTGGCTCCCCAGCGCAGGGGAGGCGACGCAGCACCGCTCGACCAGTTCACAACCGGTTGTAGCTTCGCAGAAGCTTCCTCAATATTGGTTGCTTTGTTACTGCAGATGGAGCCATTTGAAGAGCCTGAAACACTTTTAATTAAACTCAACAAAGCTGAATTTTGTATTGTCAAGACTCCTTCCTTCTCCCTCTCTCTCTCTTCACTTTTTTTGAACTGGCAGTTCATAAAAGGGAAAGAGAAATGTAATTACAGACCAGTGGCGTGCCCATGAGAAAGTGCCCCTTTTTCCAGCAGCTCTTCAGGAATGAAGCTGTGATGTGTGTAGCACCGCGTAAGCATGCACCTGTGTACAGTGGGACAAGAAAGGCCATTACCCAGCTCATATGAAAAGCTTTCAACGGCCTTGCTATGATCTGAGTCACCAGCAGCTTAGCAGCATGAATATGATTTCAAAAACATAAAAGTGGGAGTTGCTTAAAGTTCTGTTGAAAACATGTGCCAGATGTCACCCGTTTGACTCACGTCGCGTCCAGGGAGAAAGCAGTTTGCGCTCAGTGCATCTGCAGTAAACGCCAATGCTTGGGCAGCGAAGGGGTGCGCAAGTTGGAGCCAGATCTGGGAGCGCCCATGCCATTGGGCCACCAAGAGCTGTCTGGGGTCTTCTGGCGGCGGAGGCATTGGGTTCTCCTGGGCTTCAGTTTCTGGTGGGCTGTGGTTCAGCACATTTAAGGGAAAGGGAAGGAAAGAAAATTTCCAGGCAACGTGATTTCGGCATGACCCAGAGAGCACCGTGGTGAGTTTGAAAGACAACTTTTGTTTATTTGGGCTTGCTACTTGTACATCCCTGTTTTGGTGAGCGTGGGAAAGGACTGCTGCCTCATTCATAATGACCTCAAGCTGGTCTTGGCAGTTGTGTTTTAGGAAAGCAGCTTTACGTATCTCTGTTTCACCACTTACAGTCCCATTTTGCAGTTCCTCTTGTTCCCCATCTCCATTGGAATACTTCAGTCTGGGATCATGACCACTTCCACCGACTCCTGTAGTGGACCCAGATGACGGAGTTTGAGAGTAACTTGCAAGAATTAAGAAACAAAGGAAATGAGGCAACAGCATAAACAGTTGGATTACTTTTAAATCAGAACAAGGCCACCAACAGAAAGGCCAAAGATACCTGGATAACTAAAGCATGATGAATTATTTTTTTATGTCTAATGGCAACATAATGGTCTGACTCTGTGGTGTGGCTTCAAGTGGGATCTTAGATCACCAGAAGACTCAGGAAACCACGCTCTGCTAAAAAATTCCTTTATTCCTAAAAACCATTTATCACCTGTAGGATCAGTTCAGATATGTTTCCACAAAGCCACGTGACTTACAATTAGCTAGCACTCACACAACAAACTATTAAAAAGCGATTAGCTCAAGGAAATTTATCTAAGCTGTTTGCAGAGCTGATCTAAGGAGTGATAACGTTTTCTTGATGGAGGCATGTCAAATTTATACAGCCTGACAGGGGCCACTCCCTGACTTTTTATAAATATTTATAAAATTTTATAAAATCCCTGTTAATTTTCGAAAGTCTTCGTTAGCACTTACAAAGACCAGGTGACAGTAGCACCTCTTCCTGGGGATGCTCTTTCCTGTCTTTTCCAGGGTACTTTGCTAGGCTCCGAGAGAAGCAGATCCCTCTCTGCTCTCCTAGATCCTGAGCGTCTCATTTCTACCCATTCTGATATTAATTGGCATCGTGTATAAATTAGAAATTGGATTTTATTCCTTCTTACTGCATATTATGTTGACTTGTCAGCTCGAATGACTTTTTTCTTCCCAACATAATTTGAGAATTATGCATGAATGCTGCAAACTGCTTCAAATTATATTTTGCAATGCCTTCCTTTTAATTATATTCAGTTATGATGTATACGTATATACATATATATACACGCACACAGAGCGATAGGCCGTGCAGTTGCCGTTGGGCTCCACTTGTCTCTGAGCTCAGCGACTCGGCAACAGAAAGCTCCCGGGGCGACGGCTTCAGCTGAACTCACTTCCCTGCAGCTCTCATCAGTGTTTCCCTCGGAGAATTAACGACAACATGAAACTTCTCCAAATAGAGTGTGCAGGGGGAAAGAAAAATGTTTAATATGGAAGAGCATGGAATCACAGAATCACGGAATTTTTCAGAGTTGGAAGGAACCTCTAGAGATCATCCAGTCCATCTCCCGTGCTGAAGCAGGATTGCCCAGAGCACATCACTCAGGAGTGCATCCAGGCGGGTCTTGAAAGTCTCCAGAGAAGGGGACTCCACAACCTCCCTGGGCAGCCTGTTCCAGTGCTCCGTCACCCTCACTGTAAAGAAGTTTTTTCTTATATTTGATCAGAACTTCCTATGTTCCAGCTTGTGCCCGTTACCCCTCGTCCTGTTACTGGGAACCACTGACATTCTTCCTCCCCAGGTGCAGGACCCTCCCCTTGTCCTTGTTGAACCTCATTAGGTTCTTCTCTGCCCAGCTCTCCAGCCTGTCTAGGTCACGCTGGATGGCAGCATGGCCCTCTGGGGTGTCAGCCACCCCTCCCAGTTTGGTATCATCAGTGAACTTGCTGAGGATACGCTCTGTCCCCTCGTCCAGGTCGTTGATGAATATGTTAAACAATACTGGTCCAAGTATTGACCCCTGGGCGACGCCACTGGTTACAGGCCTCCAACTCGACCCTGCTCCATTAATCACAACCCTCTGAGTCCTGTCACACAGCCAGCTCTCAATCCACCTCACTGTCCCCTCATCTAGTGTCCCCTCGTCTAGTCCACACTTCCTCAGTTTCCTAAGGAGGACGTTATGAGAGACAGTGTCAAAAGCCTTGCTGAAGTCAAGGTAGTTGACCTCTGCTGCTCTGATGTCTGAGATGGCGGAGTCTGTTATGAACTTTGGCTACTTACATGTAAGTTTTATTCAATCAACCACGATGGGAAAAAAAAAAACCAAAAAACAAAGAACAAAGAACAAAGAAAACACACATTGAAAAAAAAAAAAGGAGGATGGATGCTGTTGACAAGTATGCAGCCCAAAATGCAACCTTATTGTTGAAATTGTCTCCATTAGTGAAATCTCCTGTGTGGCCTTTGGAAGCAGCTGTGTAGTCAGGAAGACAAAGTGCAATTATTTCATTTCAAATAATAAAAATTAACTCTGTTTTCCCTGGCTGGGGCAAGTGCTGCTACCTGCAGCCTGCCTCCATGGGGTGAAGGGTCCCAGCCATTCTGCTGCTGTTCCCCTTTGCATAAAAGTCTTACAAAAACAGTATCTCTACCAAAAAGCATATCTATAACAGAATCGTAGTCCTTGGTCCAGGAAGGACTGGCCTTTTGTTCATTTTGGCCTTAATCAAATGCATCGGGGGCTTGTTCGTAAAACCTGAGCGACGTTAGTGACATGCAGAATTTTGGGCACTTTTTCCTGAAGAAGGCTCATTTCCTTCTGCTCGAAAAAAGTACGTCGGTGAAAAAAACTGAACCATTTTGATGCCTAAGCTACAGACAGGTATGACAGAGTCTTCTCATCTCACCCTATCTGGTAAAATCCAGGTGCACTTGACATACTCAAGTCAAAAGCAAATATTTCAGCCTGGCTTCACCAGTGACAGCAAGATTAATCGATAGTGAACAGCCACCGGCGGTGATCTGCACAGCAATAGGGGACCAAGTTACCGAAGAGTAGTAGCACTTAGTATGTTTTCAACTGTTCGTTTCCTTTTTTTTTTTTTCTTTATACACTTTTCATGAAAGCGGATGTTGCAGAATGAGCGCTTCAGGGCAGCAAAGGACGAGGTAGCCCAAGAAATTACTGCAGGACCAAAAAGCAGGTGGTGAGGGGACACCCCAAGGGCAGCAAGCGACGGCTTCGCCTGTCCCTCGCGGTGGCCAAAGAGGAAAGAATAAAGTCAGAAAATGAGCTAGTAAAAAAATCTAGCCAGATATGGATTTCTCTCTCCTGAGGTACTGCAAAGCAATATCACATGGATGAAGCGCTCCGAGAAAAGCGTCATGAGATGACAGGCTGACGGGAGTCAATCAGCTGGAACAGTTGGCCAGGGACCACGGCATTCCTGTGGGGAAATCCAGCTTTTTGAAGCGTCTTTTCTTGAGAAGGGAAAACAAAAAAATTTGAAATGCTGCACGGCTGGCACCGGCGTCACCACGCGTTGTCCCCTGCACATGCCTGCTGTGGAGCAGCCTGCAGGTGACACTGGTGGCAGGGTGGCCGTGCCCTGCAGCAGGAGTGGCGCTGCCCCGTGGTACAGCTTCATTCCCTCCAGCACTTCCTCGGATGCAGAACCTCCTGCATCCCTCTCCCACCTGGAAAACACAGGCGTTTTGGAGAGAGGGAGGATTTCTGTTCTTACAAAACATTTTGCAATGTTGTGGGCAGGGCTTGACCTCAGCGAAGGAGCCCCCAAGCCACGGGGAAGCTTTAAACTCATGAAAACATCCACATTAAAGGGCTCAGAGGGCTTTAACCTTCCTGGCAGAGCTAGCAGTGCCCATGCTTGTGGATGTATATATATATAAACATCTATATGCGCTGCTGTCCTGCCCTGCTTGGGTTGTTAGTGTCCTTGTCCCTGCATCTTGTCATTGACCGACAGCGTGGACGGGCTGTTTTCCTTCCAGTAGCTCCGTCAGGTTGGTGCGGAGCTGTGCCGGGGGAGCCATCTCTCCCCTGCGCTGCCGTTCCCGATTGCTGTCTCTGGGGGCTACAGCAGTGCGAATAAACAGTAGGAGCGTCAGGGACGTGCTTGGCGTTGATTTGCAGTGAGATTAACTGACGGCAGCTGGACAGCGGGTCGGCACATGCTTACGTTGGAAATGCCGCTTCCGTGCTCTCCCCCAACCGCAGGCTCGTGGTGTTGGGCAGGGGGAGACACGGGACACGGGACTCAGAAGCAGCCA
Organism: Chroicocephalus ridibundus; assembly: GCF_963924245.1. Classification (NCBI taxonomy): domain Eukaryota; kingdom Metazoa; phylum Chordata; class Aves; order Charadriiformes; family Laridae; genus Chroicocephalus; species Chroicocephalus ridibundus. The sequence goes on from NC_086290.1 coordinate 47,662,094, forward strand.
AGGGCTCACGGACCTGCTCAGCTCAGAGCACCGGAGCTCTGTCCAGATGTTTCCCCCAGATGTTTTCTCTCTGGTTTGTGCTGCGGCAGGATTATTTGGGCTCAAGTTTCTCTCTTGTTTTCCGTGCAGAAAGCAGGGGGGTCGCCTTCAAAGCTAACAACACGATCACTCCAGGTTACTCTTGCAGAATGGGAAGAGGTCACAGGAGAAAGAAGGGCCGCCCACGTGAGGGGTGGCATGAGCCTGTGTGAAACCCTCCCGAGTGAGCTGCCTGATCTTGGCATTGTCTCAGGGAAGGAAAATAAGATTTGGGTTGTGGCTTTTGAGCCTAATGTGTCATTCAGGCATTACTGTGAAGTCAGTAGCCCCGTCTCTTCTTCAGCTCCTTGTTAGCTCGGGTCTTGCAGGTCTGTACATTGGGTACCGAAGGATGAATGTCACAGTCCTGGTTCTCCAGATGAGCTTGGAGATCCAGACCACCAGCCGAGCTCGTCACGTAGGGGACATTTCAACAAAAAAACACCATTTTGCTTATGGTCCACTGATAGTGGTGAGATAAATGTTTGCTCCTCAAGTTCAATCAGTGTGAAAGCTCTTTGCTGAACTTTGACTGTGTGGTGTTACTTGGTGTCGATGCTACATGTGGAGGAACAAGCTGGCCTGAATCGGGAGCAGAGGAAACCTGCAGGCGAAGACCCCATAAATCTGCAAGGGTCGCTGAATGGGCTGAAAGAACCGGTGCCTGGGGGACTGCCAACAAATATTCTTGGTATCGATCCGACTCGAGCTGTTAAGAGCCTGGTGTAGTCAGATTGATGAAAGCCAGAGATGGTAAGGTGGTAGAAAAGGCCTGTCTTCTGTACGGCTTATTTTGGCGCTAGGCGATGCTACGCTTTCGGAGCGATGCAACTGCATTTGTGGGGGGGAACGTCTTTCATTTGATTATTTGGACTTTTAGAGGGATGCAGTCAACTGAGTGCTAACACTGTGCCTAGAGAGGAAGATCCTCATCCAACAGGCAGCTTTTAACCTGGAGATGTGCTTGGCTAAACATAAGCCCATCCCTAACTCAGCAATTGTTGTCTGAATAGAAGCACTTGAGTAGCTGCCTCTTACACGTTGCAATGGAGCGTGGCACGTAATAAGTGAAAACCTTCTCTCCGTTTTTCATCTCTCCAGCCAAGCAGAGAGGGTGTCTCATCCCTAAGAGCAGGGGGGTCAGATGGGAGGGGGGGTTCAGTTCAATCCCCTCGTGCTTTTGATGTGCCTGGGGGCACAACGAAACCTGAGGGCGCTGCTGGGCTGCGCAGGAAAGCTGCCAAAATTGATGGAAAGTCCATGCTGACTGTGGCCACACCAGCTGCAGGTAATACGAAAATGTTTTGTTTGGCATGATGGCACAGATGGACCTCTCCAGGCTCCCAGAGGTGGCCTGCATTCAACCCTCAGCCACAAAATCTGCCTTTTACCCACTCTGTGCAGGGAGCTCACCCGCAAAGGGGCTTCTGTGCACCCCTTCGAGCACGCACCAGCTTTCTCCCCACACAAAGACCCCTTTCTACAGTCAGGGGTCTCCGCTGCATCATTTTTCACAGCTACCAGTCTTTGGGCAGCTGCTGCTAATGGGCTGTCCTGAGGAAAAGGTAGAAAAGGGCTTTCTGGTGCCGGTGGCGAAGCTTGACCCCGGGCGAGGAAGGGCACGGGACCCACGTGGCCTTTTCCAAAAGGCACTTCTGCAGTCAAGCAGAGAGGGCGTCTCATCCCTAAGAGCTGTGAGGCTTTCATTGGGGTTGACCAAATAACCCCGAAGGGTTATTGTGCCGGGGCACGTAATGCAGCAAGATTTGCATTCATTAAGACAAAGAAGCAAAGTTCAGTATAAATCCTAAGACAAGTTCAACCCCTCCTCTCACGCAGGAAGATGCGTGCTTGTAGCATGCACGTGTTATGATCCCGAATACCCCAGGAGACATCAACAATCCCATTTGACTTCTGGCCGCGGTCAGCCAATTTGTCCTACCCAAATGGGGCTGTAAAGATGTTCACAGGTCGGGACTGGATGAAAGTCAAAAGCGCATCCTGTCTTGACAAGCCACACAGCCCGATTCCTCCAGCCACTGAGAGTTACAATATTGATTTCAATCTCCCTATTCTATTATCCTTTTCTTTTGCAAAAGAAGGCGCTGCTGTAGCAGATGGGATGGGATGATAACGCTGATAATGCTGCTGTCGAGCCAAGGCTCTTGGGCAAATAATAAACATTACGTAACATTTGCAAAGAAACTGTAATCAAGGACTAATGAAACCAAGGTCCCTTCTAGGAGGGAATTAGGAGGAACCTAACGAAGTTCAACAAGGGCAAGTGTAGGGTGCTGCACCTGGGGAGGAATAACCCCCCGCACCAGGACAGGTTGGGGGTGACCTGCTGGAGAGCAGCTCGGTGGAAAGAGACCTGGGAGTCCTGGTGGACAACAGGATGCCCATGAGCCAGTGATGTGCCCTGGTGGCCAAGAAGGCCAATGGCATCCTGGGGGACATCAAGAAGAGTGTGGCCAGCAGGTGGAGGGAGGTCATCCTCCCCCTCTGCTCTGCCCTGGGGAGGCCGCACCTGGAGCACTGTGTCCAGTTCTGGGCTCCCCGATTCAAGAAAGACAGGGAACTGCTGGAGAGGGGACAGCGGAGGCTACAATGATGATCAGGGGACTGGAGCATCTCTCTGATAAGCAAAGGCTGAGAGTCTGTTCAGCCTGGAGAGGAGAAGACTGAGAGGGGATCTCATCAATGCTCAGCAATAGCTAAAGGGCAGGTGTCAGGAGGATGGGGCTAGGCTCTTCTCAGTGGTGCCCAGGGACTGAAATATGGGAAATTTTTGAAACATGAGGAGGAACTTCTTTCCCGTGAGGGTGGCAGAGCCCTGGCACAGGCTGCCCCGAGAGGTGGTGGAGTCTCCATCTCTGGAGACATTCCAAACCCTCCTGGACGCATTCCTGTGCCACCTGCTCTGGGTGACCCTGCTCTGGCAGAGGGTTGGACTAGGTGATCTCTAGAGGTCCCTTCCAACCCCAACCATTTTGTGATTCTAGACCCAAAGCTTCTGGCACCTCACAACAGACCCCGTTTTCTGAGATTAAATCCATCAAATAAGTAGATCGCATTTTTTGTGCTCCCTTCCGAGGGTGAGCGTCTGCAGTCAGCTCATGAGTCAGCTGCCAGGTCTAAGTTGGAAGCAAAGACCAGTTGCATCTTTCCCTCTCACGGTTAGGTCTTCAATTAATGAAGTTTTAATGAAATCAGGGTTTAGAAAGGAGACGGAGTTTTCATGGATCAGTGACATTTTCTATTAGAAAAATCCCTGATCAAGCTGTTGAAGATGCATGCCCTTCTTCAGAGCTGAGACAGAAGCTGATAGCTCCAAGCAAAACACAGGTTGGAAACAGCTCGATTGTATTAATACATTTCATAATTTGGGGAGAAATGGGGTTTGGCACCTGTGGAGCAGAGGAGACTCCAGCGAGGCTACAGGTCCTCGAGGTCCTTGGTCCTGTGGAATGGGGAGAAATGGGAAATTATTGCCAGGGGAATGGTTTGGTGTCAGGAGAAAGTGACTGGGAAAAAATTTAGCGTTTCATAAAGCGTTTTTTCCATGTCCTGGAGAGTTATGAATTTTAATTCCTAAGGCTGTTTCTCTCGGAAATGAAATGCCTTAGGAATGAGGGTGCACAGGGAGCGGGCAGGGGCTCTAACCCTGGGAAACTGGCAGCTGTGGGTGGGTAGTTGTGTGATTTTCTGCATTTTTCCTGTTGTTCCTGGTTGGCCTCTGGGTGAGATGTATCAGCTTCGGTTGAAGACTTTGCTGAGATTGAGGAGTGCTTGACAGCTGCATGGCGAAAAGCCCAAGGAACATCTTTTTGGTTTTTCCATGACAGCATCTTCGTTCAGTGTTGGTTGTATCCGTTCAACCATTTTCCCTGTGGTTCCTGGTGTAAGGTGCCGTGTGGCAATAAGGGATATGAGGCAATGGGTTCTTCAGGGCTATTTGTTTCATACACAGCAAGTTTGCACATCTTCTCATGTGGCTTGTTCAAAGGCACAGGGATTTTCCCAAGAGGAAAGTGTCTTACAGTGTGAAGATGATCTCTTCAGGGGTGAGACAGGCATTGTCCTTACAGAAAGTGTCTTGGGGCAGAAGAGTGTCTCACAGCCCTTTGGTGCCGTACACGGGGTTGATGCTTTTCTGGCTGTTTTTTTTTTCTTCCCTGCGGTCTTTTTTGTGGATCGCCGTGTTTTAGGTTGTTTATGGTACACCTACTAAAACTTGATGTCACCTTTGCTAGGTAGGAAACATCCCATTTTAGTGAGTCGCCTAATCCTGTCAGAGATAGCTTTGAATGAAAACAAATTATCCACATATTTCTGCGTAACTGTCAACTCAGTGGAACAGGATTGTGTTTTCCTTGCGCCGTATCATCAAAATTATCGGCTGCTTTTTGATTGCCGCGCATTTCTCACCGCTGATAAAAGTCAGCTTCGCGCTGTGGCTCGAGAGGGAGAGTGAGCGCTTGGGAAAACTGCCTTGTTTCGTTGCACATAGGGGGAAAAAAAAAAAGGTTTAGCACGAGATATCAGAGCTAGAGCTGCATGTCCTCGGGAGCGTGAGGTCCTGCTTTAGCCCCACAGACCCACATACACACCAGGGCTGCATCCCGTCATATGCCATGTTCCTGGGCTGCAAATCTTCACTATCTTCTTGAACAGCCTTGTTCCTTCGTGCCCGGGCAAGCGTTGGAAGAGTAGCCCATCATGGCCAGCTGCTAACAAGGACTTTTGGGTGTAGGGCTTGGGGTCTGCTGACCGACAAATTCATGTTGGGCTTTGATTGGAAGCACAGCCATGATTTGCCACCCGGACCCTGTCCCTGGGCTTGCCGAGTCCCAGGGTGCATCGAGCGCAGCTCCAGCAAAGCGCCGTTAGCAGGATCGGGGAGCTGAGCTACCATGTGACAGTTTATTTTAGTGTGAGAAGAGTCCTTAAGTGTCACTGAGCTAAATATTTCTCTAATTCATGCATAACTTAAGTACAATTAGCAGCCCGATCTCACAGACCTAGGTCAGACCTCTCTCCCATGACGCCCTCTACAACTCCCTGAAAGGAGGGGGTAGCCAGGGAGGGTCGGTCTCTTCTCCCAAGGAACAGGCGATGGGACAAGAGGAAATGGCCTCAAGTTACACCAGGGGAGGTTTAGACTAAATATTAAGAAAAATTTCTTCACCAAAAGGGTTGTGAAGCATTGGAAGAGGCTGCCGAGGGAAGTGGTGGAATCACCATCCCTGGAGGTGTTTAAAAGCTGGGCAGACGCGGTGCTGAGGGACATGGGTTAGTGGTGGTTTTGGTGGCGTTAGGTTGACGGTTGGACTCAATGATCTTAAAGGTCCCTTCTCTGTGGTTCTGTGACTGTGCCGTGACTGTGCCTTGTGAGATGGGGAGCTCAGGGCTGGGATTTGGCTGAACCTCCTGAACTCCCTGAATCCCCATCAGCATTTGCTGCTGGTACTGGGGAGACATCACCAAGGCCCATTTTCACTTTACACTGCCGTACACCATGATGCAGGCACAAAGCAAATACCCCAGAGGGTTCACAGAGACTGGAGCAAGCCCAGGTTTTGGAGAAAGTCTGCCCTCCAGCCATCTGGTTCAGGTCCCCTTTGTTTGACTGTCTGCTGAGAGGCTCAGAGTGGGGTCTGCCATAAAAGATACCCTGAAGCATCCAAAAGCGTTTATGGATTGTGATATCATACAGAAAAAATCTAACGATTAAGCTGTTCAGACAAGCTAATGAAGGAATACATGCCGAACCAGTACAGCCCATGTGTCCTCTGCATTGAGGAACGCGGCCCCTGTACCACCTGAGTAAAGACCCGTCCCGGGGACCTGGCGTAGACCGTGAGATGAAGAGGTGGGTTCTTGCGAGGGTCTCCATCACCTTCCCAGCGGGCTCCGAACAAGCAGGGCGCCTGATGCGGAGCTCTTCAAGCCCTCACCAAAAGGCATCACCCTTTCTTGTCCCAGCCCTGAGTTTGTCACCAGATGTGCTGCTCTTACTCCATTTCCCCTACACACCGGTGTGCGTCCTCCTGGGCCAGGCTGTGTTCCGTGGTCGTGGAGCCCCGAGCTGTGCTATACACCCCTGCTCTTCCCGTGGCCTCCCCGGCTCCTCTGCAGCCTGGCAGCAGGTACCGGCAAAGACGCTCATTTTTCCCAGTTTCGAGGTGTGAGCGCTCCGTGCCTCCCTCCTTGTCGCAGAGACCCGCCGCTCTGAGTCATGCATTAAAATGACTTTCCCGAATTTTATTTTTTTTGCACTGACAGCTGATTTGTATTTTCTTCCTTCGCTACTCTGGCGTATTGGTGGCTGGCAGGAGCTAGCAAATGCCAAGTGAATCGCTGGAGGGGACTTCAGAATTGATCGCCTTGTTTTTACCATGGCAAGGAAAAAAAATCACGTACTCTTAGCAACAGAGTAACTTTGCAGTTACTCCAGGCTTTAATTGAACTTTCTACCTCGCAGTTCTCAGTTGAATTAATCTTGTTTTCAAACAATGGACATCACGTGGGGAGCAAAATGTTATATAAAAATAATTACACAATGCAAATAAAATAAAAGACAGATCCACATCCTAGCACAGTGTGACAGAGGGAAACAAATCAGGAAGTATTAAAATCACTTAACGGCCTTTCTTCATATCTTCCGAGCCTTGGTGCACAAACACCGATTTTTCATGTGCGCTGCTCTTGAATTACTAAACCGAAGTGCAAAAGTGGAGGGGGTTTTGCTATGTATTGCTGTCTCTCGCCGAATTAGATGTTCATTGACTTTCTTCAGGGCTTTAGACTTGTCAGGAAAGATCCATGACAGCCACAAGCCAAGGGGAAACTTCATCCTCACTGATGCTCTCAGCTAATGTGTGATAACGCGAGCCATGGGCTTTGGAGGGCAGATGTGATGGACTTTTGAAGAACTCCAGCTTCCACAAGTTGTGGGGGAGGCCATAAAAATAGCGAAAACCAGGTTCTTCAAGTGCCTTGACTGGGCGGCTGCTGGGGGCCCCCAGGTCTCTGGGCAGTGCCCACTGGGCAGACTGGTACAGGCAGTTCCATCTTCCGCTGTGGCCAGTCTGCCTGTCAGCTCCTCGGCCCTATTAATAATGTCGATGGCTTCTGGCGTTTTAAATTTTTTATTTTTACTTCTCCTTAGAAAGTGCCAGTTTGACAAATCATAACTTTTACCCGCGCAGATGAATTTCTCATGCCTTGTGTGAATTCCTCACTGCGAAAAAAAAAAAAAATGCTTTTTTAATACTACATGTCTTCCAAATGAGAAGGTCCCAGTCCTGAGGTCACGACAACTTTCACTTTCTAAATACAGGCTATAAGATAACAAAAACCTCAGTGTGAATTAATAGAGGTCAAAACGAAACCCCAAGGACTGTACCACAATTACCAAAATTAGATGTTTTTCCTGACTACGTTTGACTTTTTTTTTTCCCCTCCTGCCTCTTCTCGTATCCCATGGCTTTTGCAGACATTTTGGCCCAAGTCGTGCAGGGAAGGGCACTGCAGAATGGGAAAGAATCCTCCCTGCTCTGGTTTCATTATGCACCAAGGGACGAGAGGTCCCCAAACGTACCATTATATTCCCAGACAGGGTCCTATATTTCGCCATAGGTACTCTACAAGAAATGCTTAGTCTAAATCCATACTGTAGCTCAAGCAGTTAGTCACAGAATCAGAGGTTCATAGAACCTGGTTGGGAGGGACCTTTGGAAGGGACCTTTAAGATCATCAAATCCAACCATCAACCTCACACTGCCAAAACCACTAACCCACATCCCTCAGCACCACGTCTGCCCGGCTTTTCGATACCTTCAGGGATGGTGACTCCACCCCTTCCCCAGGCAGCCTGTTCCAATGCTTGATAACCCTTTCAGTGAAGAAATTTTTCTTAATATCCATCCTAAACCTCCCCTGGTGCAACTTGAGGCCATTTCCTCTCGTCCCATCGCCTGTTCCTTGGGAGAAGAGACCGACCCCCCCTGACTACCCTCTCCTTTCAGGGAGCTGCAGAGAGCGAGAAGGTCTCCCCTCAGCCTCCTCTTCTCCAGGCTGAACACCCCCAGCTCCCTCAGCCGCTCCTCACAGGACTTGTGCTCCAGACCCCTCACCAGCTCCGTCACGATAAAGCCACACATGCCTCCGAGCTTCACGTCAGTTTTTGGCAGTGATGTAGACATCGGTGCCTCCGTAACGCCTGCGATGGGTGCTGAGAGGTGCCAGGCACCGAGCCTTTGCAGAGCCCCGAGCCATGCCTGAGCACCGTGCCAGCACTGCCCATCCTGCCCCATCCACCCGCCGAATCACCGTCTTGCACATTTATCCTGTGACCTGTTTAGGATAAAGTTGCCCTTTTCCGAGCTGTTGTGTTGTGTGCTGCTGGCCTTCAGCCAGTGGTTCAGTGTTGGACTAAGATATTTTTTTTTCTCTCTCTCCTGTGCACTGTGCGAACTGTTCATTTCTCTTTAGGGGGACTCTTCACAGGACCTGTTATAGACTTAAGAGGGCGGTGAATATAGTCATAGAATCATAGAATCATAGAATCTTCATGGTTGGAAAGGACCCTTGAGATCATCGAGTCCAACCATACACATACCAAAAAAACCAAAACACAACAACAAAACAAAACAAAAAAAACCACAAACAAACAACCTACAGTCTCTGCCACTAGAGCATGCCCTGAAGTGCCAAATCTAGACGTTTCTTAAATCCCTCTAGGGATGGTGACTCAACCACCTCCCTGGGCAGGCTGTTCCAGTGCCTGACCACTCTTTCAGGAAAGTCATTCTTCCTAATATCTAATGTAACCTGGCATAAATAATCCCATTTCAACCCCAGAAGAGAGCTGTTTCAGCTCTGTTCGTGTCATATGTTTTCTTGTGTTTGTCACTGAAGGTGGGCATTTGAGCCTTGAATAAATATTACCAAAGACAGGAGAGAGCAGGGCACCATCCCCAGCACATGCTTCCATGGTCTGGCTTCTCCACCTCCGGTGTCCAAACTCCTCTCCCTCCTCTCCAGAACCACAAACGCAGCAAGGAGAGTCCTGAGAGCTGGGGGACGTCTACAAGGAAGCGCCCTGTCCCTCCGCAGGCTGCACCCAGGGGTTAGGTGACGACAGAAAAGCAAAATTTGCGCGTGCCTCCGTGTCAGCATCTATGCATGAGTGATCTCTGCTGCTCCTGGCAGCTTCGTTGGCAGCGCAGGTTGCGCGGCGTTCACACCTCCGCTTCCCCAGCCCAGAAAACACCGCGTTTCCCCGGCACAGTTGCCTGCCATGGGCTGACCGTGCAAGAAACAGTCTGGCTGGTGAGCCGAAGTCCGGTGTTCCCACACAGACACCTCACCGTGGCCCCGGGCAGGGAAGGGGAAGGAGGTCATGGCTGCACCCACGCAGGGTCCTGCTGCTCCCTGTCTCTGCTGCTGCCCAAAAAACGTGGTAGGTGTTACAAGTCATCAGCAGAAGGAATACGAAAAGACCAAATAATGGTGATGCTCCTTCTCTTCCTGGGCCAGGCTGGCAGCGCTGTTCGTTTTCTCAGCGACACCGTTTTGGCTTCATAGGGCAGCCCGGCTGGGTTAGGGGGTGTCTCTGGGGGCCCACCCAGAGCAAATGCTGCAGCCATAACTTTTGAAAGGCTCCTAGGGATCTGGGTGCTGATGGGGAACCCTCGCCTGCATCCCTAACGATGTGGGTACATCCCTAACGATGTGGGTGCATCCCTAATGATGCGGGTGCATCCCTGACGATGCGAGCGCGTCAGGAACAGCAGAAACGATGAGGTTTGTGCCAGCCAAGCTCATACTGGAGGGACCACGAGTCAGATTCCTACCGACTCATGAGTTCCTACGAGTCGGGTTCTCTTTGGGACAGCGTAACGCCACTAATCGGGATAAACGACCCCCTCTGCTCTCTTCCACCATGCCCGCTCACCAGTAAAACAGGCTGCCCTGGGGCTGGGGGTGCGCAGGCTGTGTTCCCCCCCACAGCTGCTGCTGCATTTCACAGCCATTTTGTCCGGTTGCTTCCTCGTTATATCTGTCGACCCTCACCTCAGAGCAAACCCAGCCTCTGCAGCACCATTTTTCTGCAGCCACCGCAGTACGGAGCATCGCAGCCCGCACTTGCGTTTGGCGCCAGCTGATTATCGTGAGCTACGAAACAAGGAGATCAACCTAAAAGACAAATGTAGATTGGGTAAATAGAGCAGCCTGAGAAGCTGCTCTCCATCTATCTTCACTTTGTCTGGAGCTAGACAGCAGTGTTAGAAGATCGGTTTGTTGCCTTGTTATTATTATTTTTTGCTAACCATCATCCGCAGTGTCAAGGATGCCTCAAGTTTCCCTCAAGTTCTTGGTCTCCATGGCAAAGCTTTTATTAATTATTAGTGTCCTTCACGCATTTCAGGAACATGTCTCACCTTCTAATCCACTCCTCCCGGCACCCTTAAAACATTTGTAACTGTAAAGTAAAAAATAGGTTTCCTGTGGCTAAAGGCTTTCAGGAGCCGTTCGGCTGCAGGGCTGCGTGGCCACTTCATTTACTTCGCTCGGGTTTCTGCTGCCTGATCTAATTCAGAAGCAGCTAAACGATCGCGTCTCCGGGCGGTGATGCTGCCTGCGGCCGTGCGTGAAAAATGGGGAGAAGAGCGGTGGGTCGAATTCAGTCTATTTTGTGAAGCAGTCTGTTTTGTGTAGGGTGCTGCACCTGGGGAGGAGTAAACCCCTGCACCAGATCAGGTTGGGGGTGACCTGCTGGAGAGCAGCTCTGTGGAAAGAGACCTGGGAGTCCTGGTGGACAACAGGATGCCCATGAGCCAGTGATGTGCCCTGGTGGCCAAGAAGGCCAATGGCATCCTGGGGAGCATTAAAAAGAGCATGGCCAGCAGGTGGAGGGAGGTCATCCTCCCCCTCTGCTCTGCCCTGGGGAGGCCACAGCTGGAGCACTGTGTCCAGTTCTGGGCTCCCCGGTTCAAGAAGGACAGGGAACTGCTGGAGAGGGGACAGCAAAGGGCTACCAAGATGCTGAGGGGACTGGAACACCTCTCTTGTGAAGAAAGGCTGAGGGATTTGGGTCTCTTCGGTCTGGAAAAAAGATGACTAAGGGGGGATCTCATCAACGCTTATAAATACTGAAAGGGTGGGTGTCAGGAGGATGGGGCCAGGCTCTTTTCAGTGGTGCCCAGTGACAGGACAAGAGGTAACGGGCACAAACTTGACCATGGGAAGTTCCACCTAACCATGAGGAGGAACTTCTTTGCTGTGAGGGTGTCAGAGCCCTGGCACAGGCTGCCCAGAGAGGTGGTGGAGTCTCCGTCTCTGGAGACATTCCAAACCTGCATGGATGTGTTCCTGTGCCACCTGCTCTGGGTGACCCTGCTCTGGCAGGGGGTTGGACTGGATGGTCCCTTCCAGGGTCTCTGAAGGTCCCTTCCAACCCCTGTGATTCTGTGACAGCGTCTTCACGGGTTCATTTTAGAAATGTGCTGGGTCCACCGGCTCCTGCCCCAGGAATCCTGTGTCATGTTTAGGTTTAAGGGATGCTCTAAACCCCTAGCAGGTGCAGGTGGGGATGTGGCACGCAAAGCCAATACCATCTCTGGGGCACTGGTGAGGGACTGTGGGAGGAAACGTGGTGAGCGCTGAGCACATAGGACTCTTCGGGGGTACCCATCCCTCCCCCACCCCCTCCTCCGTAGGGATGCCCTAGCAAGCATTTGCGTGTGAGCTGGGACAACCCTACATTTTAGCTCATCAGGTGTTATTTTGCTAAGTAACTCTGAGACCTAAAGTGGCATGTGACAGTGTGGATGTCCGAGCCACGGGCAGGAGCTATCATCAGACGTGGCGGGGTGCAGGGGGCAGGACAGCACATGGGGAAAGCAGCAGATAGTCATCCTTGCCAGGGAGACAAGGGTAAAAAAGCTTTGCTTTCCTCTCGCTGAATGACGAACACGTAGCAGTGGGGGTGAGGGAGTAATAAAGAAAGAAGAAGTAGCAGCACCAGGATTTAGAAAAATGGTATTTGGAGCATCCTGACTGCTGGGACAAAGGAGAGGGATGCTTCCAGCCAGAGCAGAAGAGGACAGCAGGGCTCTCAGGCTGGGTATGAGCTGCCAGCTGTGCAGCTTTGCAGGAATTTTGCCTTGCAAATGGTTTTCAGTATTGTTTGTTGCCTTACGGCAGTGGTTCGGGTGTAAGCGCCCCGGGAAGGGGCTGTGGACACCAGGGCACTAGATGGCTCTGAGCCAGCAGCTCCGAGCTGTCAGCGCAGCCTGCAAGCGGCAGGGCGGAGTGAGGGACCCATCTCCATCCCCACCGCGCAGGCCAAAGGTGATTTTTTTCATTATATTTAGCAGTGGACTGAGTTGTGGGTTGGTTTTGTTTTTTTTTTTTAAGACGAAATGTTATTATCCGCATGGGAAAATGCCAAGCTGTCAAAACCTGAACTGGTTTTGCGTCAGTTCCGTGTGGGGGTGTGTGGATGCTGTGGGTGGGGATGGGGGGGCGGGCAGGGGTGTCCCCTGCAGTTCAGCAGCGGGGAGCTGGGGAGGGCACCCCAGCCGGGCTTGTTGCCCACCGTCAGCCTTTGTGGCCTCCTGAAGGTGGATGGCTACTTCCCTCTGGTACGTGGCAGGCTCAGGACTGCCTCCAGAACGTTTCCAGAAGGTTAACAAGGAGCTGGTGGACATTTGTGCTCTCAGAACATCCCTTCTGTCTTTCATTTCTATTTATTCTTTCTCCTCCTTGTCTGCACACTCAGACAGGTTTCCTCCACTGAGCACCAGCCTGGGCCACCCTGACCCCCTTGTCCTGCTCCCTGGCCCCCCAGGGAGTTCCCAGCATCAGTCAGGCTTTTCCCCAGCGCTGCCGAGAACCGTGCGGGACTTTCCTGCCCTGGGTTTCAGGCTGGCAGACACGCAGGGGAGAGCTCACACGCTCATACGCCCTTGTGCAGAGCCCACCGCTCTTTAGCATGGTCTCGTGCCACCCAGACAAGCTGCTAAAGGGGGTTATTCTGACTGTAGTTTGTAATCTGTAGACGTTGGTGCCTCTTGCAGAGCTGTGGGCATCCCAGCAGCGCTCTCAATGGTCCTGTGTGGGCTGGGGGGTGGCTGGAGGGACACACAGCGGGGTAGCTGTGGGCCAGGTTAGTTACGAATGCCACATCATTTCATAGGGCAAACTTAGGCCAGGCCCTCGGGGTGAAGGGTGCTGAGAATACGCACTTAAATCTGATTTTAATTTATCAACGTGTGTACGGTTCCCTGCTGACAAAGCTGCCGGGAAGAATGGAGCAATCTCCCGTTAGCCAGCGCAGTAATGAGCCTGTTACTATGGAAATGAGCTGGTTACCCCTTCCCGCTCCCTGGCAGGCCAGGTGCTCCGGTGTGGCGCCAGGGAAGCTGGCTGTTCCTGAAGGCTGTGGTACCGGGATGACGGCCACCCCAAGGCCAAGGTGGGGTGGAGAAGCTGTCACAAGTGGATGGATGTTGGGTGGATGCAGGGCAAGGTGGCTTGGGGCACATCCGCCGACCCGGAGACAGCTGGAGCGAGCGGACTTGGCACTCGCGGTGTCACACAGCCCCAGCCACCACGTGGCTAAGGCTCTTATTTCCACAGGGGCACTGGTTCCTGCTGGGCTCCATGATCCTGCATGCTGCTGGTGCTGGGAGCGTGTGTGTAGGGATGCGGGCAAGCTCCGCCTCGTGCTCCCTCGTGAGTGATGGGGATGCAGGAACGCCCTGGGGGTGTGCTGGCTGCTGGCCCCTGGGGCGAACAGGGCGCTCAGTCCTGGGCTCCAGCCCCTGTCAGGGTGGCACCATGTCTTTCTGCGGCAGCAGAGCTGTGCAGCATCCTCTCCCCAGAGGAGGAGATGATCCATCGATGGATGGAGCTCTGCTCCCTCTTATGGGCTAGTGAGGATTGTTGGAAGCAGCTGGGAGCTGCCAAGGCTGATTTGTATCTGCTGTTTTGCAAAAAGCCCCTTCTCTACCTGTGTGCTGGGAGGCTGACACAGCCCTGCGTGGTGGCCGTGGTTCAGCAGAGGACACCTAGGGCTTTGAGCTCATCTCGGCAGGGTGACAGTGCGCTCTGACTGCCCTGCAACAGGCATCGCAAGGGAAAAGCGCTGTTTGCTCCGCTCCCACAACCACCCCAGTATAGGGTGAGGACGTTCGTTCGCTTCTCTTACCCCAGATGATGTTCCCTACAGGGGAGCTGACAGCACGGGACAGGGTGGGGGGGAGCAGATGGCTCCCTCTGTCTTTGCTGAGGATTATGGTACTTCAGCCCCCTCCTCGGAGGGTTTTCCCAGCAGCAGAGGCACACGGCTAAACTGGGAGAAGGTGGCGGGCGGGTGAGTATTGCACTGGGTGCAGGGAGAAGCACATGCTCTCTCTCATCCTGCTCCAACATCTCCCTCCTGCCCCCCGTGGAAGGGCAGCGAGCGGGGACCAGGCTGCTGTCAGCAGGGCGATGGATGTGAGCCCTCCACGGCATGGTCCCCGGGTAGAGAAGGAGCTTGTGCGCAGCTGGGAGCAGCCCGGGCCCCTGCCGCAGCCCGCAGAGCCGCCCCGAGGGACCTCCGCAGGCTTCACCCTGGGCCATAAAGGCAAGTGCGCTGGCATGGAGCGAGCGGTGGAAGGATGAAAAGAAGAGGTGATGGGGAAAAGAAAAAGAGACCCTGCTTATAGCACATACGGCCAGCCTCAAGAGGGACGTGCGTTCGGAGCAGAGCAAAATACAGCTTCTGCACTTTCACTGCCGGTGCTGTGGACTCCCACCCCTCCTTCAGCGGATGTGTGGGCCAGCAAGGTGGGGGGCGGGGAGAGGAAATCAGTTTTGCTGTAATGGTAGTCATGGTTTGCGGGGCGGGGGGACACGACACAGAAAGAAATCGTTGCTGCTTTCGTACCGGTAGTGTGTTACAGGCTGCGAAATGGCTTTGTCCCTCTGTCCCGGGGGGCGGGGGCCGTGAGAGTTGCTCCAGGTCTCAGGCTGGCAAATGTTCTGCCATTAGTGGCACGTTTTCTTTGATAGAGAAATATATCATGAGAAAGCTTCAGATTTGGAGGGGGTGTATGTCTGGACATTTAGAAAATATTTCCTATGTTCCTACATATTTTTAGATATATATACACAGATGTGCACATTTTATGCTTTACACTTTATTTTATATGTATAACAAGGCAATACTTTTCTATATATCTATATAAAAATGTAAGCTTTTACAGTGGGGGCCTGCCACAGTGCTGCAGAGTGAACGGGCACTCGCTGCCTCCTGGGCAGGAGTAGCAAGTCCTTCATCCTTCACGGCACAGCACATCCCATCTGCAAACATGGCTCCGCTCCCGGGGGCTCGCTCCCTTTGTGCATGGTCCCCCTGCCCCTCCAGGCTCCTGGCTCCTCCAGCGTACGCCGTTTTTCTCTCCTTATAAAATATCCGTGGCTGAGCTTATCTGGGAGGTACAGTCGGTATGACATGGCCATCCATCCAGCCCCCAGGCAGAGATGGGGAATACATTAGGTTCTGCGTGGAGCGCACTGGGGCTGCGTGCTTTAATATATGGCCAACACGAAACGTTGGCCCTCTAGCAAAGTCCCAGATCAGTAGTTTATGAGCCGAAAGCCCGGCTGGCTGGAGGAGCAGCCGCGCAGTCAGCTGCGAGAGCTCACAGAGCTGCTGTGTTCAGAGCCTCCCTGAAACGATGCGGCTGCGGTTGGCACAGCACGGAGCCCAGCTGCTCTGCCCACAGTCTGAGCGTTTTTGGGGCCGTGTCCCCCGTTGTGGCGGTCGGCGGCGAGAGAGGGCAGAGCCAGTTTGCGTTTGCCTTGCAGGTATTCACGGCCTGACACGCCGAGAGCAAAAGCAAGGCGTTATCTCATTATTCAGAGGTTATCAAGGGCTGCCCCAAACAAGAAATCAATGAAACGTAGATGTGGCGCTTAGGGACGTGGTTTAGTGGTGGAATTGGCAGTATTAGGTCAACGCTTGGACTCGAGGGCCTTTTCCAACCTAAGTGATTCTATGACGCTTTTTGGGTTTGCAGATCTGATTTTCAAAAGCACCAGGCAAAAGCCTGCTCCCCTGTTGCTGTCTCAGCAGCTCACTTGGAGCTCTCGACAGACCAAGATGACCTTTTTAGATGGCTTACGTGGGAAACCTGTGCCCCATAGGCTCCAGAAAAATAAGTATTCAAGTGCTCTCCTAGCTAAAACCATCACTGCCAGAGGAGCCGGTCCTGCCTCTTGTTGAGAAGAAGATTTTTATTGACGTGGCTTCAAAAGATCTTGCAGGTCACCAGAGTGGCCCCCCTCACGTTGCTGCAGGGTCCCAGCCTGGCATCACCCCGTCTGCACGGCAGAGAGGCCAACGTAGGATTCAAGATTGGAGCCTCCCACTCCTTTTTTAAAAGCAGAGCTGATATGAAAGGAAATTATCATAAGTAATATTTCAGCATTTAACTCTTGGAAGAAGCAAGCTCTTTGCACAGGGTCATGTCCCTGCGCAGAGCAGAAGGAGAACGTCCCAGGTAGGACATGGAAGTATCTGAAGAAGGTGCCGGGAGTGAAACCAGTGCTCTGCAGGCATGGCAGCTGTCAGTCAGCTGCACACTTTGGCAACCGGGGCTAGGAGACCGAAGGAACTGGTAGGGGCTCTGCTTTCATTCCCAGCAGGAAATTTAAATCAAGGAGAAGTCAGGAAGCTACAGGCTGGATTGGATCATGCCCAGATGTCTCCTGGGACAGCATCGTCTAACTCCAGGAGGTGTTTCTGGTGGGGACAGTTACTGAGGTCCATCAGGAACTGCAGTGGAAAATTCCTGGTGCTCTCCACAGAAGCCAAACATACTTGTACAAGTACAGGCTTTCATTCGGGGCACTCACTGCATCGCTTGGGGCGTTTGAGCCTCAGCATTAGGCACAGTTTCTATATCACTGCTTACAGTGTATTCCAAGAGCGCTGGTTCAGAAGCAGCTTCATTGATTTCTTCTAATTATAAATCCTATAGAAAGTTTTCAGCTTGCAACGGTCCCAGTTTTCCTCTCAGCGGAGCCAATAAAAGTTAAGAGTTGCTCCCTGGTTACTGTCATTACAACAATAAAAAGCCAGAGTAATTGAAAAGTGAATCAGGGAAATGCCAGATTGGAGAGCAATGATAATAGGAAGAAATTACCTGGGAGCCCAAGCCTTGGCAAAGTCTTGTCTCTGGCTGCACCGAGCTTGAGCCCATTCTGGACAAGCTCCTGCGGTGATACATGTCTAACAGAGGACATGCCTCCCGCAGGCAAGTACCAGAGCGTAGAGAAAAACAGGACCAATGGCCGTATGCTGGCCAAGAGGCCAAACATTCAGTACATGAGCCAACAGGGGTGATTTTGAACCCCATCTGAGATGGTTCCTCTCCCTGAATCGCAGAATGATAATGGAACGATAAAAAAAAAAATAATTTCTCCCTATATTAGCGTAAAGCTTAAAAGCAAGAGGTGGAGATGCAGCAACAGATGCACATTTGTCAAGAGAACAATTATTTCCCAGTAGACAGATAAACTGGTACGGGAAGACCCAGAAACCCACAAGTCATTCCTGTTTCCACATTGTTAAGATTAGACAATAACCATGGCTGTGTTTGTAATCCAGGTAGCTTCAAGCAAAGCAGCAGGTAGCATCACAGTAGACTCTGGAAAAGCTTGTTAGTGGCAATGCTGGTATAGAGGGAGACCAGCAAAGACTTGTAAGAGCAAGAGGAAAGGACCAGCATATGTCAAAATAGCAATGGTGTGTCCCGAGGTGAGTTTTCACACCGGTAGCTCTGGAGGCAGACATGAAGGAGCGGGGGACTGATCTGTAGATGTTGTTCTTCCAACGCACTCATCTTGGGACATGGTGAGGCAGATCCTGAAGCAGTCAATTGTCTTTTACTCTCCACAAGGACAGGATGCACGCACCATATCGGAGGTCCCTCGTCCTCAGCTACCCTACCCATGCAAAGTCTGTGAACATATCCAGTAAGGAGGCTCACGCATCCCTGCAGGTACCCTCAGAAAAGGATGCAAGCAAAGAGCAGGTCTGAGAGACACTGCTCCGGACTGTGAAGCACTCACAGGGGTGATCATCCACCTGGCGATGGGTGAGCACAGGTTTTGGACAGCTTCTAGAAAGACTGTTCCATGAAGGGGGAGAAAACAAACCCATAAACTACAACTAAAAAGTTTGTAGTGGCCTCAGAGAACTGTCCCTGAGCCGAGAACAGGAAGAAAACTCCAACACAGGTTGAACATGACACCCTGATGAGATGGGATGGGGTAACCACATGCAGACAGGCTGCTCCTGTTGATATGAAGTGACCATTGGGATGTAATTATGGGTTTGGCATACGGGTGGACTCAGGAAGATGCTGGGGCTCAAGTTCAGATTTGAGTTTCCCCCAGACAAAGACCCCAAAGCAATGCAGCATTGGGTGGTAGGTGAGAAATCATTTTACCTCCACGGCGCTGGTGTGCAATCAGCGCTGCAGGAAGCCGACCGGGAGGGCTGAAAACCCTGGGCAGCCTCAAGGCACTCTACAAACCTCCACTAACAACACCTCCCCACACCGCAGCAAGGCAACCGTATGAATTAACCCCCGTTTCCACACCTCTAGTTGCCAAGAGAAACGCTTTTCGTAATCGTGCTGGTTGTGAAGTACACAGCTGCTCGATTTTACTTGCTCTTTTAACATTAAAGGAAGCAGAATACGGGTGGTGAGATTTCCTCGCGCACAACAAAGCAGGCTGGAAATTTGTGCCTAAATACCCAGGGGATTTGCAATCCAGCTTTGAACTCTGCAACAAGGAGCCACTGGTGACAATTGTGCGCTCTCTATTTTTAGCTGGGCGGCATGAACGCCGAATCCCTGAGGAACAAGGACAGCAGCAAAACCACCAAAGCCACCAGACTTGCTTTTCAGAGAACTCATCTGGGGCAAAGCCAGGAACTTTGGCTCTTGCCCCTTCTGTCCACTTTTCTGCAGATTTTCTGCACCAGGTTTTTGATTGTTGCGGGAACAAACCGAAACAAACAGAATTGTAGAAATCAGTGTTTCTAAGGATAGCTGGATAAATACATATGTATGTGTGCAAATCTGCCTATACGCACACTGATAGGCATAAATATTTCAGGGTCCAGACTTAATCAGAGTGCACTTATTTTTCCTAGTTAACCACTTTGAGGATTAATGGTTTTGCCTCTGTGCGGTGAGGTGTGCAGCAGTGCTCAGGGAAGACGACCTCAGATAACGCACCAAGCAGCTCAGAACTGATAAGGCTTGTCCTGGCCTTATCAGGCTGGGGGGAAAGGAGCGGGAATTTCTTGCTGTACCGTTTCCGAAATGCCGGCTCTGCAGTCTGATCACACGCTATCACCCCTCTCTCAATTGCAGAAACAGGCACAAGTTTATAGAATCGTAGAATCGTTTGGTTGGAAGACATCATCAAGTCCAACCATTGGCCTAAGGCTGCCAAGTTACCACTAACCCGTGTCCCTCAGCACCACCCACTCGAAGGTGGGCGGTTTAGAAGAGGGTGTCCAAGTCCTGGTGCTCACCGTTTGCTGTAGGCAAGCCCGTGTTTTGGGCTATAAGGCCAAAGTGAGTTCAAGGTGCTGTTTGGTGATGATGATCATCTGCAGCACAGGGGGTGACCTGGAGTGTTTCCTTCCTTCTTTGTTGACTGCACCCATGGCTCAGAGAGACTGCTCTCCTCGCCTGGCACTGCAAGTCAGAGTGAATGCTCTCTCTTCTGTACCATTAGCAGATATTAACACCACACACCTTACACGCGTGCAAAGTTCTTCTGCTGCGAAATGTTCATTTCTACATATTCTGCAGGAATCATCTAGTTTTAATACCTGGTGTGTGTAAGAACAACGTTCACCTACTGGATCGACAGCAGAAATGAGCTAAGACGGAAACGTTCTCTGCTTGTGCTCGCCACGCAGGCACAAATGGAGAGTTAGAAGGAAAAAAGGGGCACGTTCAAGGCTGTAGCTCATGTCAAGGTGTAAGAGCTACCAGGGGAGTCTCTCAGGGTTTTAGGTCTGTTGGGATGGCCAGGACTGATACTGGATTACTGCATCTCCAGCCTGGAAAACCATCCCTGGCACAGAGCTGTGTTTCTCTACTGCTCTACTGGCATTAAGTAAGCTGGCAAGAGCTCTAGCAACATCCATGCGCAACGTTCACACTGTTAATGTTAAATGAACCCAAAAGAGCAAAATTTGCAAAGTTATATTGAGGCGTTGAAATGAGGTTGAAAAAAAAAAGCCAACTGCATCATGCCCACATGCCTCTCTTCCTCCAAGCACCGAGCTCGTTGTCGGTGGCTGAGCCTAACTCACTCCTCTTCCCACAGTTCGACATGCAGAGAATAACACTGGAAGAACTGAAACACATCCTGTACCACGCCTTCCGGGACCATCTAACGATGAAGGACATTGAGAACATCATTATCAATGAAGAGGAGAGTTTAAATGAAAACTCTGGCAACTGCCAAACAGAGTTTGAAGGTGAGAGAGAAATTTTCTATGTTTCTGTACAATTTTTCTCTTTCTGCTTCATCTGTAAAACTCATTCTGATCCGTGACAGGCAATGGGCAAGGGTGCGTGGAGTTAGCATGGAGTTATCTTAGGGTAAGTAGCAATGACACACGTAGAGAGCTCAAGAGCTGTCGTTAGATTTCTTCCATGTTGTCTGAGTAAAGCTGATCCTGTTTCAGGCAGGGGGATGAACTAGTGGGTGCTTTGCCTTATGGCCCTCCTTTCTCTGGTAGGATTCAGGCAGGGGGATATGCAGCCCACGCTGAGGTGAGTGGCTAAGACAGAATGAATTTCCCCACAGAAATATCCATATGTCTCTCATGGAAAGACTTTATTGGCACTGGGTTCTGCTGTATCAAGCGATGTTAGGCTTCAATAGTTTTCATAGAATCGTAGAATCACAGAATGGTTAGAATTGGAGGGGACCTTAAAGATCATCCAGTGCCACCCCCTGCCCTGGGCAGGGACACCTCCCACCAGACCAGGTTGCTCCAACCCCATCCAACCTGGCCTTGAACCCCTCCAGGGATGGGGCAGCCACAGCTTCTCTGGGCAACCTGGGCCAGGGGCTCACCACCCTCACAGCAAAGAATTTTGTCCTCAGATCTCATCTAAATCTCCCCTCTTCCAGTTTAAAACTGTTCCCTCTCATCCTATCACTCCACTCCCTGATAAAGACTGCCTCCCCAGCTTTCCTGGAGCCCCTTTAGGGACTGGAAGGGGCTGGAAGGTCTCCCCGGAGCCTTCTCTTCTCCAGGCTGAACCCCCCCAGCTCTCTCAGCCTGTCCTCACAGCAGAGGGGCTCCAGCCCTCCCAGCATCTCTGGGGCCTCCTCTGGACTTCTGTTGTCTTTCCACAAGCTCCAAGAAAAGCTCTTCTGCTCTGGGCTTCTGGGGAAGAGTTGGGGAGAGTCCTCTCTCTGCAGCGTAACACCAGCAGTGAGCAGAGATGGTGCATCTGCTCCCTGCTGCCCTGCACACCCCCTGCGTGGCGCTGTCGGGACTGCTGGTGTGGAGCGGTGATATGCCACACAGGTACACCATGGGACAGGTACCCCACAGGACAGCTCATCTCCACACATGCGAGAGCGGCTGCAAGACCGAGGTCTAAGCGATCCTCAGTGGTAGCTGGAGAAAGGGGAACACTTGCTTCGGCAGCTGCAGTTTAACACAGCGTCCTCTCAGCAGTGCCACAAGACCACGGAGTAAGTGATCAGTAACTGGGATCCGGCACAACCTCAACTTTTACAGTGGTTTTTGCACTTTGAAGGCAGCTAACACTGGCAAGAGCATTCCACTTTTGCCAAGATGGGCAATCAGTTTAGGGAAAGCTTTTTAAGCCACTTTGGGAGAAGGATTTTCCTGACCAGAGGAACTTCTTCTGCTCCCAGGCGTTGCTGGTTGGAACAACCAAAGAGATACAGATCATCTCAAGTGCAGAAGAGTCCCGGGAGATACCGACAGAGGATCTCAGGGTTTGTGCACCTCACCCCGGGACAGCTACTGTGCTTTCCCACCCACAGAACTGCCACTTTATATAGGCCATTTCGGGGGAAATCCTGATACTCGGAGGGGACAAATAGCCTCTGAAAGGGCACCAGGCAGAGACACTGAAGCGTCTTTAAAACAAAGGATAAAAATATTAGTGCAATTCTTAGCCTGGCTAATTAATGGGATTCAGAAGCTATATCCAGCACGCTCACCCTCCGCTAAATACTGCAGAAAAGATGTAGAAGAGCACAGCTGAATTTTAAAAAGCCTGCAGGAGGGAGGCAAGCAGCAACGCTCTTCGAATCAAGCCACGCAACATTTCTTTTTTTGTTCCTCCTGGAGAGCGGCAGGGAGGCATAGATGCTTACTTACATGAATGGAGTTGTTAGTCCCCACTGACCTGCTGATTCGGTGGAGACAGGCGCCAGCTGTCACCGCGGCGAGAGGCACGCAGGCTTCTTTCAGCTTCGGTTACTTGGGTGAACTATCCCAGTCGCGCGCACAAAAAAAAAAAAAATAATTAAAAAAAAAAAATAATGGGTCCGAAAACCTAAACGCTCAGCATCTCATTTTGGAAGTCCCAGCTTCCAAAAGTACAGCAAGAACAGCTTTTCTCGTGGGATGTTGGCATTGCTGGTGCTAGGCAGAACCTAGAAGCAAAACAGACCCTTTTTTAGATGTTGTTAGAAATACACACACACACACGCACAAATCCACCGGAGAATAAAGATCAACTGAACACTGTCAACAAAGATGCAAAGTTTTTCCTTCAGGTCCCGGAAGAAAGGGACGGTTCTGGTCCATGGCAGCTTTGACGGGAGCATTTCTCCCAGGAAAGGCAGGCTGAGAGCAAGTTGCGTCCCTGCAGCTCTCCAGGCTGGACATGCCATTATCTGAATGACCCACTTGTGCCCTTGGTGTTCCCATTTCCCAAACACTAAGATCCCTACAGGGCTCAAAAGCAGAAATGATGGGGCCTCGTGGCATGGATCAATGGCACTAAAGGAGAGCTGTCATGAAGGTTGGACAGCATCTCACTCTAGTTGTAAATGGGGCTGTACAGGAGTGTCTTCATGTACGTAAGTCACCCTTTGTGCATTTCTTATTTAGCGGAGTGAAGGAGATGCTTTTGGGGTATAATTCCTCCAGCTTATTTTAGGTGCTGCCTTGGGATGAGATGAATTGCACCTTAAAAAGCACCTATTTCGTTCAACTGTGGAGGCAGCCTAAAGGGACTAGCTTAGAGGCTCACATCTATATTTAATGTGCATTTCATCCACCCCATTGAAGTGCCTTTAATTGTGGGTAGGAATGAAGCCAAGATGAGCCCTGATGGTTTTCGCTGAGATCTGGGAATGGCTCCTAAGGGAAGAGACGTAGCAGATGCTTTCAGTAGTACTTTGCTGAAAGAGGGGATCTCCACTCACTGTCATCTCTGGGTATGTTCTTGCCATCAAAGAGAAGCCCCGAAACCCTTCTACATCCCATGGACAGAGACATCTCCCTTTCCCACACCTGGGGTTAGCTGGTTCAGCCCCCCCAGGTGCTACACAGGACACATCACCATCAGTACGAATACGTACAGATTTCTGTTATTCTCACAATTTTGCCATCTTGGCTTCTTGTCATAATAAGGTCTTCACAGCTATGTAATATACTTGCTATATCAACACGGACAATATACCTTATCTCTCTCTCCCACACTCATATACACACACACAACCACCCACGCGCTTTAAAACCAAATACAAGATTCAAATTATGGTCAGGGACAAGTCCAGGATTTTGTTCAGTTCACTCCGAACGTGAGAGCCACTTGCAAGACGTCAGCTCTAGGCTTACATTACAACTTTCCCTCCTACGCATTTCTAGGGGTTTTCGTTTGCCTTATTCTTGATGAAGAGCGGAGCAATGGAAATGCCCAACTCCTCAGCGCAAGCAGCCCACACCAGCCCTGCCAATACAGAATGCAGCCAGAAGGGAGGCACGGTTATGTCTTCTGCCTTCCTCTCAATTTTTATTAACGCTTCGGGGCAGGAGAACAAAGTTGAGAGCCAAGGAGAGTGTATGTTTTATGAGAAAAGACGCAAGAAAAGGACAACTGTTTGCGGCAACATTGTACTACCAAAAATTTATAGTACAAAAAGTCATTTGTCTGGCAGTTCCCATTATCCAGTCACTCAGGACATTAAGCTCGTGGCAGACAAGAGTGCCGGCGGGTTACGGTGACCCATGCTGTCTGCCACGGGTGTTTCATCCTCAGCCCTGACACTCAAATTAACTGGATGTACAGGGGCTGCTGCAGCTCCCCCCCCCTGCTCCCCCCAGACAAGCACAAGGAGCATCCGCTCCTCAGCTAAGGCCTTGGGAATGAAAAACTGACCCCTCAAAATGAAAATAACTCCAGCCAGCCAGAGAAAGCAAATATCCCTCACCTTTAGCAGGGTTATGACAGAAGCCACTATAAATACACCGCAGCTGTTCACGTTGGCAAGCCTTTTCCTGCAGGCGAGAGGGCTCTCAGCACTTACCCCGACCATCCCAAACCCACCGTGGGCATCGTCCCCAGCCCAGCAGCTGCAGCCACTCGACTGATGCACCCCGAAACGGGCTGGACCCATTAACCCCACGTCCTGGTGGAGAAATTATAGCAAAGGTAGCTCTGTCTCTGCTCACACCATGGTGAGTCCTCCTCACCAGCACGTTCTCTGCATGTTGATGATGAAGGATGACCCAACCTCAATTGGCCTTTGCTTCTCGAGATCTCAGTTACATTGGACAGCCTTGAGGCTTGCTGGGACCAGGACATCTCCAGAGGCGCTTCGGGCTCTGACCGTGTTCAAGGAACCTGCTCAGGTCCAAACCCCAGCGTGTCCCGTGGGTATCAAAAACTCCTACTGGCGACCAAATGCAAAACGGATCGAGCAGCCAGCCCTGTGACAATGCCAGCTACGGAAACCAGCAGGAAAAAGCACAGCTGCCACGCTCAAAGGGTCTATGCATTTGGAGGAAGGAGACAAGCGAGGGCAAAAACTCAGCAGTTAGCATAGCGGGGGGGGGGGGGGGGGGCAAACGGGTCTTCATAGTTAAGAGGGCAATTCGCAGGGCAGGACGTAGTTGTGTTCACGATGAAGAAAGTCAGTAATTTCAGCTTCTTTGTCTCCCTGTGGACTGCAAGGGGGCAGAGGAGCTGCAGTTCCCATCTTGCTGGAGTAATTCCTGCTGAGCCCCAGCCAACAGCGTGAGGGTCTCTCTGGGTCTGCAACAACTCTGCATTTCAGCACAAACATTTTCCCTTTCTTCTGGAGTTATTTGGTGGGTTATTTGGCTATTTGGTGTACCTGCAGTCGATAAAGAACAATAACAATGACTTACCCGGAGCCTGCTGCCTTAAAGCTCTATTTTTACTTGATGGTATAACAGAAGACTGAAGGAATTGTTCAATTCAGGAACACTTCTGCAAGAAACACTGAACGTGCTTTACTCTTTCCCTTTGAATAGGAGAGTTGCCATCACAAAAAGCCTTGGCCATCTTCGACTGCTGCTCCCCGTCACCGTCACCAGCCCGGGAGCCCCGCACTTGAAGGGCAACGCTGGCTGTGATGGCTTGTGTCACTGTTTGGTCTGCTGGCCGGGAGTGTTTTCAAAGTACTGAAATAATAGAAAAATAAATAAAGAAGTAACTAAAGCTGTGATTTAACAAGCTTTTCAGAGTGCCGGGGCATCGTGCACAAAACCCAGGAACCACAGTATTGATTCCGCGTGCATTATAAAAGCGAGCGAAGGAATCGAGGAGCGGAGCGGTGCAAGCAGAAAGCAAGTAATTTAGGAGAGCTGCCATAATGGGGATTTCATTATCTGCACAGAATATAGCGAGTCTCTTGGAGTGTTGGTGGCGCAGCGGTTCCCTGCCCCAGGCAGAGGGACTCAAAGTGCTGCCTAAGGAAGGCTCCCGGTGCCTTGGCGCTACCTGCTGCCCGGGGACTGCCTGGGAGCTGGCATTAGGACACCGGCACTGCGAAATCCTGGCCACGGGAGGTGAAGGGGGGATGAAAATGTGGAATCCACCTCTCTGTGCAATGCTCAGAACAAACGTTTTTTCCATATATTCTAAAAGCATCATCCTGGACTTTTCCAATTACGGGTACTCAGAACCTTTTCCTGGTTGCATTTTAGGTTTATTGTAATTCTGAGCTTGTTGCCTATCATGTGAAAGTCTCCCATCGTCACAAGTATGACCATCCGGGAGAAAAAGGCGATGGGTACGTCCCTTCTCAGGCCAAAGCAAGGCCATGTGTCACTGCCCATAGTGGCACGGTGGAATTATTGATCCCGTGCATGAGGATCTTCTGGCTTTCTGTGACTATCTCGGGGACCTTCAGAGACTTTTGAAACAGATTAATCTTCACAGTACCCCAATCATCATAGAATGTGTTGGGTTGGAAGGGACCACGTATTGTTCTGATATTCGTAGGTAGGGAGGCTAAGACAGAGACATGAACTGTCTTTAGCAAGTCTCAGCATGAATCCTCGTTGATGAACTTAAAAAAAAAATTAAATAAAATAAGTCAAATGCTATAAATCCCAACTCTGTCTGCATTTTAACTGCCGCAAATTACTCTTATCTCTTTTGACAATTATTCTGCAAGCGTTCATTCGAAAAGGTTCTTAATAAGTCTGATTTTGCTTAGGCACAGAAAACCTAAAGAGAGTTTGGAAAAGTGACTGATGTACTGTGCATACTCATGGGAACTATCACAGTGGGTTTTTAAGTGTTGTCGGGGAACACGACTTGAATCTCTGCTCATTTCCAGTTGACCTGTAACTGGAAAAACCTGGATGAGTCGAAAGGGATTCACAGATGACCAATAGGCTGTGCCGCCATCCAGAGAGACCTGCACAGGCTGGAGAGCTGGGCAGAGAGGAACCTCATGAAATTCAACAAGGGCAAGTGTAGGGTGCTGCACCTGGGGAGGAATAACCCCCCGCACCAGGACAGGTTGGGGCTGACCTGCTGGAGAGCAGCTCGGTGGAAAGGGACCTGGGAGTCCTGGTGGACAACAGGATGCCCATGAGCCAGCGATGTGCCCTGGTGGCCAAGAAGGCCAATGGCATCCTGGGGTGCATCAAGAAGAGTGTGGCCAGCAGGTGGAGGGAGGTCATCCTCCCCTTCTGCTCTGCTCTGGGGAGGCCACAGCTGGAGCACTGGGTCCAGTTGTAGGCGCTCCGGTTCAAGAAAGACAGGGAACTGCTGGAGAGGGGACAGCAAAGGGCTACAAGATGATGAGGGGACTGGAACACCTCTCTTATGGAGAAAGGCTGAGGGATTTGGGTCTCTTCAGTCTGGAAAAAAGATGGCTGAGGGGGGACCTTATCAACACTTATAAACACTTAAAGGGTGGGTGTCAGGAGGATGGGGCCAGGCTCTTCTCAGTGGTGCCCAGGGACAGGACAAGGGGCAACGGGCACAAACTTGAGCATAGGAAGTTCCACCTAAACATGAGGAGGAACTTCTTTGCTGTGAGGGTGTCAGAGCCCTGGCACAGGCTGCCCAGAGAGGTGGTAGAGTCTCCGTCTCTGGAGACATCCCAACCCCGCCTGGACGCATTCCTGTGCCACCTGCTCTGGCAGGGGGTTGGACGGGATGATCTCCAGAGGTCCCTTCCAACCCTATGATTCTATGATTCCTGATTAAAGAACTTTAAAGAGAACTTCATAAAGAGCTTGAGAGAAATACACAGAGAAACTAAGGCATTTAAAGGGTTTAAAAGCCAAGGCAAGAGTGTAAGGCCTTCCTGCAGAATGAGAGGGTGCTCTACTGGGAAAGGTGGGTTGGAAGCAATGAAAGCCGAGGTGGAAATGTCCCAGCAGGGAGAGGTAAGACTTGGCCAGGGCAGAGGATCTCTGAGGTGTAGACGAGAGGGTTGTGCCAAGGTGATAATCAGAGGCAAAGGAGGATTTCTGAGTTCAGCTGATGCTGGTGGAAAGCAAAAGCATTACTGTGGCCAAGCTCTCATCTTTCCCATCTCTTCCCCGCAGTGCACGCCCAGAAGCAGAACAGACAGACCTGCGTACGGAAGAGCCTTATCTGCGCGTTTGCCATGGCCTTTATTATAAGCGTGATGTTGATTGCGGCCAACCAGATCCTGCGGAGCGGCATGGAGTAGCCTCTCGCCACGACACTGTGAACCAAACTGACCATGCATGCGCATGCCAGCGGGTGAGCTTCCCCCGAACCGACTCTCACACGGCAAGAGACAGAGGCAGGCAGATAAAGCACCATTCGACCAGGAGCCTGAGGCCAGCAGCGTAATGTGTCTTGTGAATCAACTACATCCTTTTGGCAGGGACATAAAAGGGCTGTCTTAATGCTTTAAAGGTTTTGTTTCCTAATGCAATAAAAAAAAAACCCACATACAGGACTCCCGAATTATTGCTTCAAAACAGCAATGGTAACTTGGAAGAAACTTTCATCCAGCAGCCTTGTTTTGCAGTTTTAAGGAGGCACAGCCTCATGACTTATCGCAGCAGGGCTGTCTTTTAACCTAGGGGCCGACTGACTATTCCGCGTAGCTCTCCGCTGGGCCCACATTCCCAGGAAGTTGATCGTAGCATTGTCACAAGCAAGTCCTGTTCGTTTTATTTCGTGTACTCCGGCTTCACTTTGTTTTTCCCTTATGACCATGCCTTTGAGTTTACGGCATTAGAGGGGAGCTAGAGCATCCGTGTACAGTATTTTCAGAGTAAAAAAAGAGGAGAATTTGCCAGCAGCATACAAAATTTCTATTTTTGCTTCGTAAGCGCCACCTTTGACACAAGACTGTGGGGTAACACGAGTCCATTTGCCATTTTTTTTCCAACCGTGAATCAGGGCTTGAGAAGCACCACCCATTTCCACACATGGACATTCCTGAGATTTGTGCACAGTCTTCCAACCGACTCTGCAACCACCAGCGCCAGGTAAAACTCCCTCTATTTGGTCCCATCTGCGTATTCAACGGCATTTCTTTTCCAGCAGTTTTGCCCTTCTTCTATACTGGTCTTCAATAACCTTATCCGAGATGAAAATCACAAGGAAAAGCTCAGAAAGAGCCTTCCTCCCTTCTCCTTGCCTGCCCAATTGTTATTTCTTTCATCTCATATGCCCTGGTTGTAATCTGCGGTGAAACCTCCGTGTCAGACACCTGCTTGTGGGAGAGGTTATGTTTTTGCCCACACGGCAGCTGCTGCGGTCCCTCCCGGCAGCCGTCGCACCACCACCACAGTCCCATGGGCAGGTTCCAAAGAGGGTAAGCTGGAAAGCAGACTGCAGCAAGAGAAGAAGGAATCAAACTAGAGCATACCGCCATATGTTACCTAGTGTGGCAGACTTTCAGATCCTGCAAGTGTTAGTTATTTTTCCTGGAAGGGATTTTACTGAGCAGCAAGGAGAAGATGGAGAGATGCAGACTGGAGACACAACACATCCCGCGGAAAGCGCAAGGACTGGGCGAGCCTGGAGCCAGGATTACATCTGAAAGCGTTTTTCCTTCTAAACTTGACACAAATCCTTGCATTTACTTTCGGATTAACTGTGCACCTGTGTCTTGTCCCAGGGGAGGTCTGGTTTCCTTGCCCTCGTGGGAGATGTTTCCTGGTCGTCGCTCACGGAGCCGGCACAGGGAGCGCTCCCGGGGAGGTCGGTGGAGGCACCTGGGTGTTGGAGATGTGGTGGCTTCATCCTGCCGGCTGGGCGAGCTCCAGAAATACCAAGGAGCAGCGAGATCTTGCTACTGTAAATGTAGATGACTGTTCCCTGTGTCACGAGAGGGGGAAGGATGCTCCCCAAGGGACTGCAAACCACGAGCTTCCCTCGTCCCGCACAGCAGCCATCGGCTTACGCCTGGATCCATCCCAAAGACTCATTTCAGGTCTTTCTTTGATTACAAGTTCGATTGATAACATTTAACCTGTATTTTTTAGCAGCCTGATTTGAAAACTTGCTTCTCGTTGTTCTGTCTCCCGTCACCCCTTTAAACTCGTGTCACCACTTTGTATTTTGCCTTTAGGTGTGTGTCTCAGTTGCCCACCTCCACGCCGTTGCCATTCTCCTGCTGTCCCCCTCCATCACGGAAGACGACAGCTGCCTTTTCCAGAGCAGCTGAGTTGTTGTTTTCTACCTTTCACAGACAGACGCTTTTGTATTTCTGCTCTGCTGTGACTAATAGAGGCCAACTGCAAAATATTCTGCAAAAAATGTTACATCTCCCAGAAGATGGAGAGAGATTGATGTTTGCTACAGGGCAGCGGCAGACTTCACACCAACGGTGGAAAGTCTTAGGCAAGCTCTGAGTGTGGGATTCACACTGCTGGGGAGCCAGGGCACCCTCCCAGCACTCGCTGCGCGGGACATTGCGCATTGATAACGAGCTTTGAGATCATTGCAAGGGAACCGTCATCCACGTTTTTAGGTCTCAGGGGCATGTGAAAAGGTGGCAGCAGCAGAAAAAAAAAGTCTAAATGTTACTTGCCACTGAGTAATACTTATTAAGATTTTTTTTTCCCCCCACCCCCGGGACTGTGCTGGAGTGGACGTGGGCAGCAGGGGCAGATGGAGATGGAGCGGAGAGGTGGGCATCAACCCACCAGCCCCGCTCAGCGGCGGCAGAAACATGGGGCAGAGCAGTGCCTCTGTGCTGAGCTCAGAAACACAAGCTCAAACACATAGACCAGGCATTTCTCCACGTTCTTCTCACTCATCTGACAGCTAATACCAGGCAGACTCCAATTATAACAGCTACCTTACAGACGAGATGATCTCTTGCATTCCTTTAAGCTTTCTGGAAGGCTCCATAATTTCTACATGCATGCTCCATAAAAACCTTTGTAAATACAGTCATTTTTCAGCATAATTCTCCACCTTGAATATCCATTTGTAAAACTAAACTATAATTATTATATCGGTAAAAGCCATAGCCTGGTGTCAGTAGAGTTCATTGAAAACTCCCCACTGATTATACTGGGTACAGGATTTGAGGGGGTTTGGGGGTTTGCTTTTTTCTGTAGGGAACCCAGTTTATCCATTATGAATCAGTGTCATGTCTTGCCAGAGGTCTCCTTTTCCTTCCTACAGCAGCCTTTCTCCATCTGAAGGCATCTTGGAGAGATCCCTGCTTTAATCAGTCAGGCTCCTCTGGTGGCAATGCAGAATGGATCAGGCCAAGCCATTTCATCCTTTCCTCTCCCCACAACCTTTCTACCAACACCTTCCACCTTCCCATCCTTCCTAGCCAGCAGCATTGGACCTGTGTCTCTTACCTACCTCCCTGGCTCCATTTATATAACATCCATTTATCTTCTTTTTTTTTTTCCTGCTACACAAGAAGAAAAAAAAAAAAAACGGCTTTTTGCTGCTTTTACAGACAGTAGGTAAAAATAGAGCAGTAAAATTTTGATTGGAACCTGATGGCAAGAGCTTAGGGGGAAGAAAGTAGAAGAATCAAAGAAATAAAAATAAAAAAACCCCACATCCCATACTTTAACGGAAAAAAAAAAAACTTTAAGTGCTAATTAACATACTTTAAAAAATACCCAGACTGCAGCAGTGCTAGGTAGAGCTGTCAGAAAAAGCACTAAACTTATGCTCTTGCCAGTTACATGAGAATTTAAGTGTCTTTTCAGCACTGCAATTCTGTACGAAAAGGATATTGCTATGGCAACCCTCGCTGTTCGTGACATGTGTGCCACCGTGTCGGAGCGACACGCAGCAATTGCAGACGCGCTCCTAGCCCAACCAAGGCTGGACAAACAGCTCCCAACAGCCCGGGACAGCATTTCCCCTCGTGGATCAGCAAATTATTAGCAAATCGTCAGCCCCCCCAAAGACAGCTCTGTTGGCTTAGCCACAAAAAAAATGTGTGCAATTAAACAGCTTGACATGCAGGGAAGGCTTTGAGATGGACGTGATTATTTTAGCTTGAGAGAGGCTTTGGTTTGGTTTGGGAGCACGTGAAGTCAATGCAGCATAAGCACTGCGCGACACAGGCTGTCCACAGTTTGTTGAGGACACTTTGACCAGGTTCTTCGTGGAGGGATTGATCTCTGATGAGAAGGATTTGGGTTACTGCTCCTGTAAGTCACTGGGCTGCATCACTGATAACACTGACTTTGGCTTTAACCATTGGCACATCCTGATTTTCTGCTCCTGGAGAAGCCAACGCATGAACGTCAGGCACGTGGCGTGATGAAATACTTTGGAGGCCACGGAGAAGTGAACATTCCTTACCTATCAGGTACAAAGCCATACCATAAGGTCAATCATGAAGAAAACCACAGCTGAGGAGTTACCAGGCAGGACAACTGCTTCGTGGTTGTGGCAGCGGTCTGGGGGAGTGGGCTTCTGCCCACGACGGGCTGCGCCACCCAGGGACTTCGTTGGGGCCTGATAATGTCAACGAGTCCACCACTGAGAAGTAATTTCTAATCTGAAGCAATATCAACAGTAATTTAAAGAATTAAACAGGGTGGGCAACTGGGAAAACTTGGCTTTGCTAGGAAGAATTTGGTCCTCGTGCTGTCGGAGTTCCTCTAGGATAAAAGAGAAAGTAATTGTTTTTCATGTTTGATGGGTACCCACAAATATGCCAGTTACTGTTAGCAGACACCCTGTCCTGGTGAAGGTGCTCACAGACTCCCCCCCCAGAACAAGGGTCTCTTGTGAGCGGAAGGGTGGGAGGTGGTAGGAGACCCAGCTACCTGCCCCTGCTCCCAGGTGAGCTACAGCTGAATATTTGGCTATCGTCTAGTGATCTGGAGAGATTTCATACAGACCATTCAATGGTTATTGGGAGCTCAGGTGTTGGATATGGTGCGCTGGTAGGGTTGGATGTTGGTTGCTTTATATGGGAAACTTCCAGCAACGTTGAGAAGCGGGGACAAGTAAATGGGTTTTTGTGGTCCTTCTCCCATAAGAAACAGGATAGCAAGCAGGCAAATCAAGAAGACGCAGAAAGCATTCCCAAGAATGCTACTCTAGATGGCTGAAGTCTGTTTGACAGACTTGCATAAGCAAAGTACCTACTGGCAAACATTTGTTTTCTACGGAAAGAATAGGAATATTCTTTCATACAAAAAACCAAACCCACTGCGTCTTTCTGCCTGCTGCAGAAGACCAAAACATTTCCTGGGACACCCAGAGGACCGTGACGGCTACCTGAGGTCCAGTGCTGGCTCTGCTTGAGGTGACGCACTGCTTTGCGAGGTGCCCAGTACAAAGAGTCTCTCGTTTTTTTCCCGCGAAAGACTCTCTCCCCCCACACCGTGCGCACATGCCAGAGCAAGCCGTGCTGCGAAGGGCTGTCAGCGCACAAAAGCAAGAGGTGCACAGGCCCGAGTCAGACTTGGCTCTGCAAGGAGAGAAGCAGTAGGAGGAATACATTAAGATCACTAAGAACGACGTTCCCTATTTTATCCACCCGTGTAATAAATTATTTAGTTTCTGCTTTATGGATGACTATTTGAAAGAAGAAAAACCAACTCTTCTAAAATGAGAATCTGATGAAGTATCTTTTTTCTTGGCTCTGAATCATGCTTACATTCCGCAGATGAAGATGTACAGAACTTGCTGGTTTTCAATCTATTATTTTACTGTACTGTGTTCTGACAGTGCAATTACATTTCCCTGGCATCACTTAAAGCCTATTACTTTCCCAGGAATTTAATACAGAAAAAGAAAAGGCACACAACCTTTTCATCTCTATATATTGTCGGTTGTTATCAGGACTGCATCTTGTTTTTCTCCAGTTCAAGCAGGACATTTTAGGCAGCTCTAGGAGCTGTAGAAGCTTTACCACAAGCAATCTGACAACATTTTGATTGGAAGAGTTCTCCACTCCTACCTCTGCTGTGGCAAAAGCCTGAAAAACTGCCTCAATTTGGCGTCTTTACTATGAAAGAATTTCAGCCCCAGAAGTGAGGAGAAGGGGGAGAAAGAAGAAAAAGGAAATCCTCTGGATCTACAGGTTGGTACTTGACGATTTGGTGATGAAAATACTGTAGTGTTTTTTTTTACTTTCTGTCAAGATAGACCAAAATACTTGGTAGCCTTGAAGAGCATTACTAGCTGAAGTTGCCATTTTCCAACCAATTATTTTCTACAGCTGTTCATGCCCAGCCTTTGCCAGCATCAAGAATAAGCAGCTTCAAACACTGCTACAGAGCTTTAGCTGAGATCCATCCTATGACCTTCCTTTTCAGCTGGTCTTCTGTCGTCGTCAGCCAACACGTAGACAGTGGACCATCCCATTTGAAGCTCCTGAGCTTGCTCTGGTAGGTCCCCCTCTGGTCTTGCCAGCTCTCAGGCATGTCTTCTCTTGTGAGCAGTCCCACTAAACCCGAAGCACACGGCCGATGCGTTTGCAGCATCAGGCCCCTGGGTTTGCCATAGGAGCAATCTTCAAATAGATGCCTCTATAGTCCCATTGCCCCAGCCCAAGAATGGCATTACATTTCCTACCATCTCTTTCAGAGGAGCCAAAGTTATTTCAGCTTCATGCAGCAGCTCTTGTTTTCTCAGATTTTAATTGCGGTGGGAGGGGTGGAAGAGAGATGAAGTTCCTCTCGGACTCCAGGGTAAATCAGAAGTAACTCATTAGAGTTAATTGGCTTGAACTCGAATAAGCCCAGAATCCAGCCTGTTGCCATTTAATCCATACTAGGATCTAAGTAATCAATGCCTCCTGATTCATCTCTAGGAAGTCTAATACGTGCACCTCCTTTTTTTGCCTCGTTTCATCCCTCACTGTTGTCAAGTCATTTACCATTCATTGTTAAAAACTGACCATTTTTTGCTTGTTAACAAAAGACATGGCATTTTAATTAAAGCCAACAACTCACAAAGTCAGCAGCATAATGGTAAAAACAAAAACAAAAAAAAAACTTTGTACAAAATACTGTAAATATTAATATAAATTAACTTGGCATGCAACTTAAATCCTATGTTATTGCAAGTTACCCAAGTGTATAAAGACGTGTATAAAGGAAAACCGAATGCCATATGTATCGGCTGTTTCCTCTAACCAAACACTACTGTAAATATATAATCTGTATAAAAAGATTTTAATTTTACCATTATTTATGCAATAGAAATAAAGGTTTTTTTCTTTTGATGAGGGATGAAGTTTCTTTTTTCCTCATTTTGCAGCAGTCATTGATATTTATTCATGCCCAAGTACAAGAGCAAAAGCTAGATTTGCATAAAATATTAGGACAGAGACCCTTTCTTCCTTCTGAGGGATACATGAACATTTGGGGTTTTTGTTTTGCTTTGAAAATAGATTTACATATTTTAAAGCCTGTTACTACAGAAAGAGCTCCTGGCTGAATAGATGCCTTGGCTGTTCAGAGCTGGGATCAACGCTTCGAGAGGGCCACAGATGCACAGGACTCCTCAGCACGCCAAAGAGAGGAATTGAACTTCTCCTCTGGAAGTGGAAGTCAAAGCCGCAGCTGGTGTGGTTGGTGGGCACCACACGCAGAGCTCGAAGAGAAAGGTCAGGCCATGCCATGTGCTCTTTTATGGCACTTGCTTAAAAACTCAAACCCCTTTTCTTATACCTACCAGAGAGTCAGAGCCTGTTTCCTCAGATGGGCTGGGGTCCAGTGCGTTGCTGCTGGGAAGAGGATGTTGACCACAGGTTTTAATCCTGTCTCGTCTCCTGCCAAGGCTCCGTACCACGAGAGCTGCTCTGTGTGGCTAAACTACACTCACGTGCCCTGAAGAGCAGCTGCTCCCTTAGAAAATCCAGATCTCTTCATTTCACTGTAGACCATTCTCCACAGCTACCAGTCCCCCGAGTCCTGACAGACATTTGAAGATGAGGATGATGTTAATGATTGTCCCCAAAATTGCTTGTAGTGGTGCCTAAATTAAAGATTAAAAAGACAGAGCTCTGATGTAGGCAAGTCATCTTTACCCAGGTGGACTCAAGTCACCGGGATGGCACTGCTGGGACAGCCAATGCAGCCCCCAAAGCTCCCATCATGCGCATAGGTACACAGTACCACCACTGTCTCGTGCTTGGAAAGGAGCTGTGATGCTTTCCCTAGACCTGGCCATTTTTGCAAAAACAGCATCTCCGATTCCTTCATTTAAACTGAAAAAAATGAGTGGGTTTCCCCAGACGATGGTACGTATCACACTCCATTTCATAGGCTCACGTTATTTATTAATCGCGACCATTTGGACAACAGCCTGGCGGCTCAGATTATGGTCCTTATTCCTGGAACCATCACAACTTCCAGTACGAGCAATTGTCCATGCGTGGATTGACACTGAAAAGCAAGTGATGCAGAAACCTTCTGTTTACAAAAATTTGTGATCTAAGAGTTTAAAAGAAAAGATATTGTACACTCTAGTTGACCTCTTACATTGTATAACTGGAAAGCATTTTAATGAATGGCTTAGGAATGAACCTGAATTTGTTACAGGAATGAATCAAATCTATTGTAGGAATTCCTATATATTTATCCTAGGAATGAATGAGTAATCGAAGAAATTCTTTGCTGGAAGGAGAAACCTACACCACACAGCTCTCCTTTGAAGCAGTGTTCTCAAGCAGATCATTGTGTTCAATGATGTCCTCAGTGAAACCACGTGTTAGTATATTGTATTTCAGCCACCGGAATCATTCAGAAATTGAAATTCACTGGCATCGTTGCTAGAACACCTCCTCTCTGCCCATCAGCCCCCAGCGAGGATGAGCACCATGCTGGATGGGTTAGTATGATACCATCGTGAAATCTTCACTGACTGCAGGGAGAAAACAAAAACACAAACAAAGACAAAAACACACAACATTTGGGCTGACACCTAATTGCTTTATCCCACCAGAAAGAGCCCACAAACATGACCATTGTTCCAGCTCTACCAAAGCCTGTTTTGCTCTCATGTTTTTTTCAACGCTCTCCATTCAACAGGGAAATACCACCGAAAGATTCCACCCAAAAGCCCCGTCCTTCAGCTGTGCCCCAAGGGGAGGTCTCGGGTGCCCTCTGCCGTGGGAGCGGGGACGGACAATGGGCAGGAACAACTGCACGGGTCTAATCCAACTCCCGGGGAGTCAGTGGAAACATTCCCAGACTTAGTGGGATTTGGATTAGGTCATCGTACAGCACAGTATTTCACACCCTGGCCCTTTGCTTTGTTTAAATGGAGTCTGGCCAAGGCTTCAAATTTAATTACAGAAATACAAATACTGAAGAAATAAGGGTTTCCGTACTCTGACTGAAATTCAGGCATGGCCCTATCTACAACCTCTTGCCAACAGTGGGCTCCCCAAGGTCGAAACTCCCAGCAGCCAGTGTCTCTGGTTAGACACAGCGCACACAACGCACACTCTGCCCGTGACCCTGCAGGCTGCTTTTGCTGCTGCGATCTCACCCACCCAGTACGCACTCCTTCCTGATTAACATCTATAGAAAATACTTGCTAATGCAAATCCAGAGGCAGCAATTTATTTGGTGCAAGCTAGTTAATCCTGGCAAGCCTTTCCCGTGTAAGTATAGACTAATATCATCTTGTTTTAATTGCTTCTTTAAGAGTTTCTCAAAAATCAAAAACATTTTAATTAAAAAATTCACCAAGAGTATCTTCCAGATCTTTTCCCATTTATTCTTCTTCCCACCAAAATTATCAGCACATTTGTTAAGTTCTGAAGAAAGTAATTACAGCAGATGTTGATCGCTGCCGCTAGCATTGAGGTTGCTGAATGCTACACATCAGTTTCCCAAGTTCTACTGTTTTGCAACTTTTTGAAACAGAAATTTCCATTCTCAGTCTTTGCTCAGAAAGGAAGCTGTCTATGCAGGAGCTGGGATGCTGCTAAGGCAGTCGGAAATTCTTGGCAGGGAGGAGGGAGAAGAAAGGAGGAGATACAATCAAGGAACTGCTAGGGATACAGAGATTTGGGCAAGGAACAGCCAGGAACAGCTAAAAGCCCTTTCCTTTTACCTATAATACCATTTGTAATGAATAAAGGTCCTGCTCCACCATCACCTCCCCAAAAGGCAA
This sequence comes from Chroicocephalus ridibundus, assembly GCF_963924245.1. Taxonomy (NCBI): domain Eukaryota; kingdom Metazoa; phylum Chordata; class Aves; order Charadriiformes; family Laridae; genus Chroicocephalus; species Chroicocephalus ridibundus. The sequence goes on from NC_086290.1 coordinate 47,700,319, forward strand.
GATGATAAATCCACTAGAAGTGCCACCAGCACATGCACTGTTACAAGAGTGGGGAAGCATCAGACCGAAGATGCCAAGTGCATGCCTGCCACACAGTAATAATTGTCTTTTAACCCCAATTTCTGTCTAGATTTCCACTATGAGCTGGATAATGATCTGGATTTAGAATAAGCTGTCAAAAATACTTCACCATATAATGACAGAAAGCTGAGATAATCACAGGTTGACCATACATCTCACTACAGACAGAAATTACAGAATCACACAGAATCACAGAATGGTTTGGGTTGGAAGGGACCTTAAAGATCATCCAGTGCCACCCCCTGCCCTGGGCAGGGACACCTCCCACCAGCCCAGGCTGCTCAAAGCCTCATCCAGCCTGGCCTTGAACACCTCTACGGATGGGGCATTGACAACTTCCCTGGGCAACCCGTTCCAGTGCCTCACCACCCTCACAGTAAAGAATTTTTTCCTGATATCCAATCTAAATCTACCCTCTCTCAACTTGAGGCCTTTACCCCGTGTCCTATCATAACATTCCCTGATAAAGAGTCCCTCCCCATCCTTCATGTGGGCCCCCTTCAGGTACTGGAAGGGGCTCTAAGGTCTGCCTGGAGCCTTCTCTTCTCCAGGCTGAACACCCCCAATTCTCTCAGCCTGTTCTCATAGCAGAGGTACTCCAGCCCTCGGACCGTCTGCGTGGCCTCCTCTGGCCCCGTTCCAACAGGTCCACGTCCTTCTTGTGCTGAGGACTCCAGAGCTGGACACAGTAGTCCAGGTGGGGTCTCACCAGAAGAGAGCAGAGGGGCAGAATCACCTCCCTCGCCCTGCTGGCCATGCTTCTTTTGATGCAGCCCAGGATGCGGTTGGCTTTCCGGGCTGCAAGCGCACATTGCCTGCTCATGTTGAGCTTCTCGTCCACCAGCACCCCCAAGTCCTTCTCCTCCAGGGCTGCTCTCAAGCCATTCTCCACCCAACCTGTATTTGTGCCTGGGATTGCCATGACCCAGTTGCAGGACCTTGCACTTGGCCTGGCTGAACTTGATGAGGTTCGCACAGGGCCACCTCTCCAGCCTGTCAAGATCCCTCTGGATGGCATCCCTTCCCTCCAGCCTGTCGACTGTGCCACGCAGCTTGGTGTCATCAGCAAACTTGCTGAGAGTGCACTTGATCTCACTGTCCATGTCACCGACAAAGACGTTAAACAGCACTGGTCCCAGTACTGACCCCTGAGGAACGCCACTCGTCACCGGTTTCCATGTGGACATTGAGCCATTGACTGCAACCCGTTGCAGTCAATGCAACAGCTTAAGTGCAGGGTCAGGAACCTGTCGCATGATGCCGATGGAGCAGCCAAGCAAATTTTCAGTGTCCTGTGATTGCTCAGAGATAGGGCCACAAAACTATTTGAGGAGCGGGGTCTCCCATCTCTGCCTCAGGTGAGAAAAAGAGCATCCAGCAGCGCTCCCTTAAATGCTTGCTGATGGTGGAGTGTCTCTAGGTCTCAGCTAAAATTACAATGACAGACAACTAGAGAAAACTCTGGGAGAGATACTCAGAGGTATCTCAGTCCCAAGGAGAACATGACCGTGAGCATGGCTGCTACTGAGCCGTTTCCAGATTCGGCAAGTCCCAGCCTGCAGAGCGTTTTACAGAAAGCATTAAAACCTCCTGAAGTGAAGGATTTCAAATGGAGGGGCTGAGAGACCCCGGCACTGGCGGTACGAACAGTACTGCTATAATAAGGGTAATCACTGCATGTTATACGGAAAAAAACCTCTCAAGTGATTGCTGTTTGCAGAGGATGATTAAATATAAATTAAACTCATCTGCATGTTCAGCAAGATATGTGAATCGAATTGAAAGAGCATCCTTTGCATTGGCTGCGTGGGGTGTTTGGGCAGCTCATCCCATGGCCTGGCATGTCCCCACACATGGGCTGCTCCCCACCTTCTGGACCTGCACCAGTAACCTTGGCATCTGTGTATTATCGAAATTAAAAGAATCATGTTCACTTACATAGAGATGATTTCAGATAGAGTATGAACAAGCAATTCATTAGCCCCAAGTTGTTTGTGGGGGAAGAATGCAGTTCCCCGTATTGCCACTGCCATATTACCAGTTGCCACTGCTTGTCTTCATTTCATTTGCCTTCTCTAAATGCCTCTCCATCTTGTGTGCCTGGGAGAGAATAAGAATAAGAAGAAGAGGAAGAAGAAGAAAGAGGAGAGGAGAGGAGAGGAGAGGAGAGGAGAGGAGAGGAGAGGAGAGGAGAGGAGAGGAGAGGAGAGGAGAGGAGAGGAGAGGAGAGGAGAGGAGAGGAGAGGAGAGGAGAGGAGAGGAGAGGAGAGGAGAGGAGAGGAGAGGAGAGGAGAGGAGAGGAGAGGAGAGGAGAGGAGAGGAGGGAAGATTGTTTCAGTTGGAAGGGGCTTTCAATGATCATCTAGTCCAACTGCCTGACCACTTCAGGGCTGACCAAAAGTTAAAGCATGGTATTAAAGGCAATGTCGAAATGCCTCTTAAACAATGACAGGCTTGGGGCATTGACCACCTCTCTAGGAAGCCTGTTCCAGTGTTTGACCACCCTCTCAGTCAAGAAATGCTTCCTCAGGTTCCTGGTAATGCCCTGAGTGCTCCATGAGCCCTTGCCTTTAAGTAACCAGACAAACCATAAGTGATGAAGGGGCCAATACTGCATCATCAAGCATCCTGGCTATGACTAAGAGATTTCTTAATCTTCTCCCCCATTGTACGAGGGGGAAAAAGCCTTAGTTCTCAATCTGAACTACCATCCAGAGACCCCAGAGCTGGCACCACCTCCAGCTTACAGTCTGTGGTGAAGAGTATCATGGACCACCCTCGTCCAGACTAACTCCGAGCATCCTGCACGTAGAAGGTGTTTGGAAAACCTGTGGATTTCTCCTGTCTGCATCGAGATGTGTCATCGAGACCCTGAGCTGAAGGTAAGATTGCTAAGTGAAACCAAGGGATAATTGGTTTCTCGAATTATATGGTCATAAATGGCAGTCATGCACCCCAAGATATGTCATTTTTTCTCACTCTTTCTAAGAAAGTCTTTTTGCGTTCAAGAAGGAGCCTGGAGGCTCTCTGAACAGATGGATCAAGGCCACGTGAAGAAGCTAATGACCAAAGCTATAAGATCTGAAGGAGAGAGGTTGTTGCTTCTTACCATGTTGCGTGAGCTCCTACTGTGCTGGTGCCAATTTTAGTGTCTTCTCTCACTTCAAACCAGAGAGAATCTAAAAACCTGAAAAATACTGAAAACGTGAATTGCTTCTTATGGTGAAACTAAGGTCCAAGTATGAGAAACAGGCTCCAGATTAGGACATGTCAACGCTGTCCTGCCAAAATGAAATGTATTTGCAAGTGCATAACCCACACTTTAATCCTGCAGACCTTCAACCACCTACTTTGAATATTTATTATTGCTTAAACTCAATTTCAGAGAGTATTTTTTAAATCAATTAGCTACTGTCTTATTCATTTGGAGACTGATCACAACGTTCACTGTTTCTTGGACAAATTAAACTAGCAATTATTTTATAATATTTGTCTATTATAAAGAGGAAAAAAAGGCATCATTTCAGAGGACAGAAGGGAAGAAACAACTCGAGAGGGACAACACTGTGCCAAAACGGAGTAAAGGCTGACCATATCGATTTGCTTATGCTGGTCTCAGTAATAAGCTCAAAGAAAGGGATAGGTACCGTATTAGGGGTACTACGAATCATTGTTGTTTCTTGGGAAAGCGGTTACAGTGCTGCCGTGATAAATTGCTTCTAAGAATTCAGGGTACGGGCTGCTGACATCTGTCAGCAAGAAGCTGGAGTTCAGATCACAATCGCAATTATTTCAGTATTTTTAACCAAATCAGAGAGTGAACTTGCATGAATAAAAAGAACTCCTTTATGTAGAAACTGACAAAGTGAAAACCTTTGCTGGCTTGCCAGAAACCCAAAGCAACCTTCAGCAGCCTGGGTAAACACAGTGTTTCTTTAGCAGACCGGCTGAACGACTAACCCGGTCTAGCAGAAAGCCCTGCGCTAGCACAAAAGTTGTTATTGCTGCGATTACGCCAACGCCACGCTCCCCAAGAAGGATTAACATTTAATTCTTTCTAAATTTGTTTATGAAATATTGACTTGACGGTGCCTTTGCAATAAGCTATAAAGACATCTTCTAGGCGGCGTGCAGCGGGAGGTCAGTGATGGTTATTTATTTATCCCTTCCACTAGGTTTGGCTCTGAACACTCGCACTGAAACTGTTAGTGAACGCCCCGGGCTGAGCTAAGCAGATACCAGCAGGTAGAGCTAACAACCAGTGTTAATAAAAATCAATGAAGCATTCTTACAAGGCAAACTGTTATCCCTTTACAGCTCACAGTCTCCCCACTCTGACAGAAGATGATGATCAACAGATGTAGAAGCATCAGCTGGGAGCAGCCCCAAAAAGCTGTCTGTTAAACACATCCTTTTGCAGTCCCAACCATCTGATTTATATATTCACAGACATTTCTTAATACTTTGGGGACACCTTATCTCATTGGCTAAACAAATCCACTTATGTCTGCATCATTTTAAGTGTGAAATAATGTGGTATTAAAGTTATTGTGACCCTGGTGACAGCAGAACCCTTCCAGTCACAGTGACCTCATTAATGAAAACCCGTTGTATCCAAACGGTCCAGCTTTGTAAAGGTCTTACTGCATGACAAAGAAGTCTTGGGATAACAGCGTCCTCATGGCCTTCCAAACGTGCTCCAGTCCAAGACATGACCTCACCATGAGGCTTTATTGCCTCTTGCCGAAACAATGCCTTCTTCTGTGTCCCAGGGAAATGGTTCACTTCTCTGGTATGCTAAGGTAGGGTTCAGGAGCAGAGCTTGCGGCTCACACCTCTGCGCTAATCCAAACCAGGACCAACCGTCTGCATTTACCGAGCAACTGCAAAACTACGCTGAGAAGTAGTAATCTGCCTTCTTGCCGTCCCTCTGAAATAAAAAAAAAAAAAAAAACAGGATGAGGAGTTACTTTTTCATTGGCATTTGCAGCAGGAATTAGGCAGCACACACGCCACGTGCACCCGGGAGTAACGGTTCTGCTGCATGGCAAACACAAGGAGCCTCCAGCCAGGAGCACCTCGGAGGCTGCCACAAGCCCCATGCTGTCCCCAGTCCCACCAAACTACAGCCACCGAGGTGGGCTGGTCAGAGCACGGAGGTAGCTGGCATGGGAGACAACTTCCCTGATTTATCCCCGCTACAGCACAAAACATCCTTGTTTCTGGATGTTCATCTTAACCCCCCCCAGTTTACACTGTAGAAATCCACTGGTTATTAGGGGGTGCTACGGTGGCAGGGGAGAAGAGGGCGGTTTGAATAAGCAGATTAATGAGCTGTTCATCCGAATTGTGCCCTAGACTTTACTGAGTCACAGCCACTCGCACAGGAAGACAAGCTCAGGTGTAGGCATCTAAACTGTAGCCATCCACATTTAATCACCTGAAGCCTGCCCCTATTTCTTTAGCCAGCAGGAAAAAAAATGATAGGCAAACTCTTAACGGTTCTCCCCAGCCTGTAGGATAGGCACCAAGACAAATTTTCCTGTTTAACAAAAACCTCATTTTTCTCTTCTCACCACTCACCCTTGTCCCCTCAGTTAGAGCTGACATCAATAGGGAATGACACCAGATGAGACAGAGGCTGGCCCAAGAGTAAGCTTAAGTATTTCTCAATCTTGGGGTGATGCCCGTTTGTCTTCCATTATATCCAAGCACTTAATTTTTCAGATTCGGATCAATAACCTGATAAGACACCGTTGACCCAAGATTTTCACAAGTCTCGTGACCTAAGCAGCAAATAAAGAATTCATGGTCACTCCGGGTAATACAAATTCCCAGTGTCTTTTGCCTTTGCAAGAGAGTAAACAGGTGTAAATAGCACTGTCTACATCTCTTCTGGAGAATGAGAAAAGCATATCCTTATTATTTGGTTTGGTTTTCCTATTACTCTCTGCGTATAGAAGAGCTACCTTAATAAATGCAAGCTTATTATGAAATTAGAGCACCAATATAATTAAAGCATTGATTAAAAAGCCAATAAAACAACCAGCTAAACCTCTTTTGAAAAAGAAGCAATAGGAATACTACTTGATTAAATATTACAATTCAGTCAATGTTTAACCATTCAATTGTATTGACTTAATTTCTACATCGAGCTGGGAAGAAGCATCTCTTGGGACCTAATTATGTTAGTTTTGCTTCCTTTGTTGTTCGCTAGAGTTTGTGTGTTTGTTTGTTTTGATATTTCCTAAACTTTTGACAGAGCAGATCTTCCATCCCGGGGACCCATACGCCATAAAGATAATTTATGGATAATGAGGAGTTCTGGTGTTTATCTTTGAAAATTCACTTTAAAAAATCCATCATATCTATAAAAAGAAGTCATCTTTCCTTCAGATAGCCCCCATAATGAGTTTGTTAATGAACTTGGCAGCTAGGTCAAATCAATAGCCTTGCCCCAAATTTACTGAAGTGCTTAGTGAAGAAATTTGCCTCCCTCCTTTCCACATCCATCTAGAGAAACGTTGCTGCAACATCCCAAGTGGCCTTCAGCTCCTTAATAACATACAGGGAGGCCACATCTTTGGAGTCACCTCCAGCACTGGATGAATCTGCAGCACAACAGGCTACCAAGGAGGAGTGAGCCTCCCCCCTAGGAAGCACTGACCCTCAAAGGCCCTAGTCCACAGCAGAAGGCACAAGAGAAATGAGGAATGCAACCCATACTCCCATATTGAGCATAAGTGAAACAAGTCAAACTTCTCTGCCACCTGCATGAGAACAACAGGGAAGCCCTTCATGAATGGAGGAAAGAGAGGAGAGAAAGTGTGTTGAAGGAAAAGGTAAAGGAGGAAGCTCAGAGAGGTTAAGTCAGATCAGCCATGCCAACCTCCTCCCTCTTGGAGACGAGCCTAAACTCCCATCATCAGAGTAAATTCAGTTGTGGAGCTCTTCAGCCTCATGTGGCCACGCTCAGCTGCTTCTCTCTTCTTGCAGCTGCTCTCCACCTTGTTCTCCACACCTGGTGCCTCCTGATGAGGCCAAACTTCTCCCAGGCCCAGCTGCCTCCTGGCTTCCCCTTTACCACCTGAGCAAACTATTGCAGCCATCTCACATTTGGCCCTTTCTAGCATTTGCACAAGCCTTCCAGTTGGTTCCACAGAGCATTTCTGCCCTTTAAAGCTCCAAACTGAACGGTCTGCGCAAATGTGTCCAGTGCAAACATGGCTATCAACCACCTATTTAGCAGCTGGCAGCTTTGTCAAAGACTTGCCAGGTGGCCACAGCCCCAGTGACCAGGCTCAGTCAGCTATCACACGACAGGGGCACCTTGGCTCCATCTTCACTCCAACCTCATCACAGGAGTGTGTGTCACTCCCCATGGCTTTGAGCAGACACGGGTGCCAGAGGTCCCACGGCTGCTGACTCACAAAGTCAAAGGATAACTCAGCCAACATCGCCCCACAGACCGCTCTTTCACACATTTCACCTACACAACTCCCTCCATAGGAATCAAACATGGGTTCATCCCTTTCACAACTGACACCCCAATATGAAATGTCCTTCTTTGTTGCCACTCTCAAACTCAAAAGCCCACAAAAAATGGTTGTGACCACAGGGAAACCATGAGCACATTCGCCCCAAGGCTCACAGCTACCCCACCACCAAGGAGGCCGCCCTGCACCAGGCAGAGCACCAGCACCCCTTCATGTGGGGCCAGGCTGTCCCCACAGTGTTGCCCGTCACCAACACGGAGCACTGGGGAGAGGCCATAGAAAGCTCAACCAACGGTGAAGCAGGATGCAATCCTCAGGCTGAAGATGATTTCCATCTACTTTCTTCCATACTGAGGACGGTGACCACGCTCCTCTTCGGGAAGAGGTGGCTGAAGTAACATCAGTGGGACGCTGGAACTTTCTGCGATCACCCCAGAGTGAACCATTAACACCTCAAGTAACATTGGGGACCGTCAGAAAGCCTGGAGGAGGCCACTTGCCCAGCCTCTCCCTGTAGCTGTGCAGGGTGAAGAAAGCAAGCCTGCTCTTGGGGTTGTCAAGACATTGCTAAATGCTCTCCAGCACTTGCTGAGCAGTTGATTGCGAGGTAGATGGATATTTTTGGAAGAAACAAGGTTGTGTTTCAGATTCTTGCAGACTGTTTGTTCTGAAGAAATAGCACAGCTTCGTTTGCCTTTTCTTTTTCCCCTATGATATTCTCCAGTTCTTTTTACTTAGGGGCACAAAGCAGCTACAAAGTAAGCACCAAAGAAGCACACATGAAAGGGAAGAGAAGGAGTAGCTTTCCTAGCACTTTTTTAGCTCAGCATTTGCATTGGATCCTTAATTGGGTCTGCAGGACCATCTGATCTCTCCCAAGAGAGCAGCTCTCTCTCTGCATGCTCGCAGGCTATGCTGACACCTCCCGGTGTGTTTCCATCAAGAAGGTGTCTTGAGACCTCTCAGGGCAATGGGAGAGCAGCCAGGGAGCTGACACCACACAGGCCTTGTTCTCCTCAGGGTTTGACGTGGCCGCACAGTCCAGAGCAGAGATTCTACAACGCCTTTCTTGACAGGCTGAGAGAGTTGGGGGTGTTCAGCCCGGAGAAGCAAAGGCCGAGGAGACCTTAGAGCCCCTTCCAGTCCCTAAAGGGGGCTTACAGGAAGGATTGGGAGGCACTCTTTATCAGGGAGTGTTATGATAGGACATGGGGTAACAGCTTCAAACTGGAAGAGGAGAGATTTAGATTAGACATTAGGAAGAAATTCTTTACTGTGAGGGTGGTGAGGCACTGGAACAGGTTGTCCAGAGAAGTTGTCAATGCCCCATCCCTGGAAGTGTTCAAGGCCAGGTTGGACGGCGCTTGGAGCTGGTGGGAGGTGTCCCTGCCCAGGGCAGGGGGTGGCACTGGGTGATCTTTAAGGTCCCTTCCGACCCATACCATTCTGTGATTCTGTGAGTCTTCAAATCAAGCTAGGGTGAAGTGGGAAAAACTGCTGGTTTGTCCTGCTTGGACTTGGCAACTCCTCTAGCCTCTGAAAGGTTGGTACACGTTGGGGCACTTCCCAGTTCCCCTGCTAGGAGGCATCAACTCTTAGCAAAAAATATTAATGAGTCTCCAGAGGGAGGGTTGGGGTTGCTTCGATTTTGTTTGGTTTTGTTTTGTTTTGTTTTGTTTTTAACCTCCCAGCCTCACCCCAGAGTGGACGCACAACAAGCTCTGAGCTGGACTTCACCTAAGAAAAGCTAAAACTATCACCATTTTTTTGCTCAGCAAACAGGAGCACGCGAACGTTATCACCACTTTCAGGAAGGGCGCTGGAGCAGTTTAAAGTTGAAAACTGCAAATCAAAGCCCAAATGAGCTTTGAGATTGCAGCAAACGTGCCGTAGTGTGTCATTTGCAGCATGGCAGAAATAACGTTCAGGCACATGTGCAAGAAGTTAAAAAAAAAGCATATGCTATGTCTTATTACAGTCTTAGGCAGAGTTTAAAAAAAAAAAAAAAACAAAAACAAAAAACCAAAACACAACGCCCAAAATCCAAAAAGGGAAGCTTCTTCAGGGGTTATCAACGTGACTGTCTCCATCAGGTGATGCCTCACACACCGAAAGCAGCTTCTGAAAATGAGGATAAAAAAACAGTTTATGACATCTAGTGGTAAAAGAAGACGTGCACACGGGCACTGTCACTGCGCGGAGCCCTGCGAGACTCGCCCTTGAATGCCGGTCAGGAGAGAAAGGCTATTTTTGGCAGCCAGATCACTGTACTTACATCTGCACTTCTTAACAATAATCTGTGTGCGAAGTGTAAACGCTTTCTCTGTGGGTCTATCAAAAGTCAAGGCGCTACATGCCACGGATGAGCGCTTCCAGTTCCATCACCAACCACACCACACACGGGAAAACAGACCGTCGCGTAGGCAGATATCATCCTGACAATAGAAGAGAGCCGCAGCTCAAACCCAGATATCTACGAGCTTTTATTACAAGCCCCGTAGCTGGTTTCCCAGGAATGGTGACTGGCCGCATCCTTTAACTCTTCTGGTTCGGAAAATGTCTGTGCCAGAGTAAGAAAAAAGCTACTGAAACTGCACCTGGGATCTCTGAGCAGGTACCAGTCTCTGCTCAAATGCTGGGAGCACGCACAGAGGCTACATGACATCCCAGAGCACGCACAGTTTCGGGTGTAGCTGTGCTTTTCTCTTATTGCAGCGGTTAAGAGATGGCACCTCTGTGCAAAAACAGCTCCTTCATGCCCTTTATGTCCCCCTTGTTCTCCAAATAACCAATTATTGGCATTCTTTCTAGACACCTTTATATGAAGGACTGTGATAGTAACAGTTTGCTCCTTCGGGATGCAGGATAAACAGCTTTTTTAGGTCATTTGGTGCTGCCCTCCATCACAGAAGAGCTGCCTCAGTCCTGCAGGAGACCACGGCTGGAAGAACCCCCACAGACCTCCTCTGTATGAAAGCCTCTGCCACAGCATCGCTTCACCCCCTCCAGAACGAATTCAGAAGTGCGGCAGGGCTCTCAGTGTGCTTTCCTCCGGGAATCCAATGCAAATCTGAGCTTTTGCTTAACAACCGCCACCGAAGCTTAAGGCACAAGGCTCTTCTCCACGTCCCCCCTCCATCTCGGCAGGTTGGCATTCCTCACGGCACCAAAGGGCTCCTGTTGGCTGCAAGAAAGGTGAGCGCTGCTGCCACCACTCTGCTCGGGTCCCCGCGCCCCCCTGGGACAGGCGGAGACATGCAGGGTCTGAGAATGAAAACACCTCGCTGGAAACGCCTCCTCCACCTCGCAGCGGAGTGCAGAGCTCTCCTCCTGCTAATGGCATCCGTGTCAGTGAAGCCCCCACGCTCAGGGGTGGCCAGCACCTCTTCCAGCCCGCGGGAGCTGACCTGACAGCTCCAACAAGGGTTGGGTTCGGTCTTGCTGTGACATACAATGGAATTCGAAAAAATGGGATTTCCTGTGATCAGCAAATGGAAAGCGTGAGGGCTCGGAGATGGTGCCCAGATGAGCTGAATCAGGGTCCCTTGAGCCCAAGGAAAACCCCGAGAAGGGGAAGGGGAAAGAAAAGGGTGGACATGCTTTTGGAAGGGGGAAAGTGGATGTTGCCACCTACGTCTACCTACCGCACAACTTCATAGCGCTGCTAAAATGCACGCTGCGCTACCTGACAGCTCGGCACAAGTCACGTAACACTGAATTAAGATTTGTCCCCAGTGAATTAATGAGCATCAATTTAGAAGAATATTAATATTTACATAGCATAAGCTACGTGCCTGGCTGCCTCTTAAAGCAATTCTTTAAACTATAAAAAGTCCCGATTAAAAAGGTCTGAAACACTTGCCTTTTTTACTGCCTAAAGAGTTGCCATACTCGAAGATCAGCAAAAAACTATAGTTTCTGGTTTAGACTTACAAGCCAGTATCTTTTTAAGCCCAGGTGACTGTCTGGATGCCAGGGAAAGGACCAGGTGACTGATCCAGGGCACTTGGCACAGAGGGACTTTATCAAATGACGAGGCAATGGGTACATTGCTCCCTAGGACCTCAGTGTTATCTAAAGCTCTTGCTGCATAAAACAAGCCAAATCAGATAAAAAGCAGACTCTCCTGTGTTCCTGCCATTTCTGCCGGGTCTCAGGAGACAAAGTTCTCCCACCAAAGGATGGTCTGGAAGCGAAGGCAGAGCTGCTGTGCTAGCACGGCTTTTTAGTTTGTAATGCAGGTCCTTCAACAGAGACTGTCGCAAACAACTTCTGTTTAATCCTTCTTTCTTACACCTCCTCTCTGCATCAGGAAGTGATCAGAGGAATCAGTGGGTGCGTTTAAATAGATCCAAAGCACTGTCGCAGAAAGCTTGTTGGAGCTGGGCACAGGGGACATCACCCCACGAGCTCCCTGCCCACGTCTCATGCTGAAATGTCGCTTGGCCATCGCATGCGGTGGGGACAGAAGTCACCCATGACCGCGTCCCATCACTGTGGGTGCAGCAGCAGAGACGCCCCCTGCCCACACCCAGCTCCAGCTGCCAGATCCAGCCAAGCTGATGTTTGCAAAGTCTCCTGGAGGGGATGGATCTTGTTTGGGTCCGGGTAGGACATATCCCCAAAGAGAGGAAGGGTGCAAATGACGCAGCTTGAGGACATTCTGGAAACCGCTCCATGTGTGAGCCAGGCTTTTTCTCTCTCACACCTGGCTGTGACCAACAGGCATTTTGGGAGGGATCACAACACTTTCTAATCTTACAGCACGCCAGAGCTTTGCTGCTTTCGCAGCACCGGTTCCTGTTCTGGGGCCCAGAGGAAGAAAATTAGGAGTTCCCCATTTCCCCACATGACCAAGAGGACAGACACCTCTCTTCCCACTCTGTTTCCTTATTACAAGGTGGAGGGGAAGTTGCTAAGCAGGAAAGGAAACATCACCTCTTTCTTCCTAATTTATACCAAAAAAAGAACTTAAAAACCCTGGGAGAGAAGGTACGCGAGTGCCCTTCAGCAGCCCCAGCTCACGCTTATTCGTGTGGGGTTTTTTCCATTCAGGATCCAACCTGGCCATGTGCTGAATGGACTCAACAGCCTTTGTGAGGCTCCATTTCTAGAGATGTGTAAGAGCAGATCGATGCGCGGAGCTGCCTGCAGAACTCATATAAAATTGTAGTTAAAGAATACTGCCAAAGAAAAAGAAAGGCACGGTTTTAAACGCCAAGAGAAAATCTATTTCTAACCATTTAAAAGGAAACTCCCCTCACAGCCTGATAACATTAATCTTCATTAACTTTTCCCTCTGTATTAATGTGAGAAATACCTCTTGCTCCAGGGCTTTCTGGAGAGGTCTCCTTCAAAGAGGATTTTTGCATAATTTACTGCAGGACACTGGGGAAGTGTCATCAGAGAGTCCCTTCGCTGGATCCTGTACTCAGATGCCCTGCTAAGCATCTATAGTTAGGAGAGATGACGCAAACATTGGTACCTCTCGCGTCCCCCTTCCCTCTCCTCCATCCATGCCGGAGCCGTACTTGCTTTCAGCCAGACATTATTGCCCACACGCTTCCTGCTAGGAGTCCGCTAGGTACTGCATTAGTCACGCCGCTTGTCAACGTGAGCACTGGGCCAACGTTTATTTGAACCCTTTTTTTTTTTTCCCAGCACAACTGCCATTGCCTTCAGCGGGAGTTTGAGCAAATTCAACAGCCAAATCCTTCTCACAAGGGCTGCCGCGGAGCTTGCACATTTCCAGCACTAGATCCTGCGATGTCTTGCAACAAAGCGGCTCAGACAAGTGTGTGGGCTCAGAGCGTGTTCTCCCTCTTGTAGGAGGGGACTTCCCATGAAGTACCTCTCTTCAGCGAGGAATAAACGCTATTTGTGCACAAGGACTTGTCAGCGGTCGGTGCGTTATGCTGGCTCAGCTTCTAAAGGGTGAAATTCATCCCCCTCTTCCATGAAGCATGGTATATTTTCTAGGGGGTGGGGTGGGAAGCAGAAGGGGAAAGCATTTCTCTAGGGGAACTCGCAAGCCACCCCTTGTGAGAACAGCCACTGGAAACGTGCCCGCCTTCCAGAGTCAGTGAGGAGAACAGGGTCTGCTTAACTAAAAAGAAATCAGGAGACCACAGCAAAAAAAATCATTCTCTGCCATTCACAAAGGCCACATCTAAGAGAAGAATTGGAAATGAATCGGGGTTGAAGCCAGACAAGCTTTTCTTGTTTTCCATATGAAGCAGAAAGGAAGAGCTGCTCGTCTGACAACAAAGCCCAAATGCTTCTTGAACATTTGACGCCGTGTTAAAATGAGAGAGCAAAGGTGATGGAGAGTTGGTATGTCAGGGCAGCGGGGCAGGGACAAGTGGAATATATTTGATGATGTGTTGAGCTCTTTCACAGCTGATGTTTGGAAGCCCTTGGCATCACAGGTCACAGCCAGATCACAGCAAGAGCTTGGCTGTTTTTATTTCCATGGGTAACACTTATTGACCTCAACCCTCTTCTCTCTGTTTAAGCTACCTTTTTCTTGCAGGCAAGCTCCAACTTTAAGCTCACTGATTTAGTCAAGAGTAATTTCAACTTGAAGAGCTTGAGAAATACCACCTCAAAAGCAATGACAGGGTTCACAGTTTTCCTCCTGCAACTTCATTTACACTTTTTGCCTTGCTACAGTTGAAGGCTTATACCAGTAACCTAATGCCATCAAAGTAAACCACACAAACAGTTTTAGAATGAGTGGACTGAGCCAGGACAGTATTATTTTATATTGTCCAGGTTCTCTTCCTTGGGACACACCTGGGTACATCCTCATGGGGCAGTGGGATGGGAAGAAGGAGGATCCTGTGTGTGCTATAACTAACTGCCATGATCTGGTGTCTGGCCCCAGATAGTATCCTAGCCCCCTCCCAAAAAGTCCCCTGGTGACATTGCCCTTGATTCCCACAACTGTGTCATCCTCACCAGCCATCCGAGTCCAGGCAGCGCTGAGCTCCTCAGTCCTTGACCACCTTAGTGAAAGTCTCTACACAACCACTGTCCCTTCGTTAACTGGCACCCTGTAACTACCTCTCCATTCCCCAACTCCAGTCCCAACATTTCTCTTGATTCGATCACAGCCTGGCTGAAGCTGTCCGGGCCAGAGCTCCTCCTGTGCACCCTCCTGATGGTTTTTCAGGAAGAAAACATATATATTCATTTCGGGATGAGAACGATGCACCATGGTTTTGTACAAGATCTGTCAGGGCCAGCACAACCATTACCCTTTCACAGTCAGGGTTAATGCATCAGTCTGACCCCAACCTCTGCCAGGTTTTTGTTCTCGTATCTTCCTCCAAGGTACTTCCTACCAAGTAGAGATATGGGCTAATTAGACACATGTCCATCACCTCCACGCAACCACCAGAAGGCTGTCAGAGGAGCCAGCACACTGACCAGTTCCTGGAGAGCCCTCGGTTGGTGGTCCCTGCTCTTGTCCATAACAGAGGTGTCTAGTGCCCTGGTGATCCAATTTGACACGAATCACCATCTCAGCATGAGAAGGGTCCCCTGGGACTGTGCCCACCACCCAGACTGGATAGTTTACTAGTCAGCTCTATAAGCATGGGCTTCGGTAGGAGGTTAGAAGTATCTATGGGTCTTGAGCATTCAGATCTGAAAGTAAAGTATGCACAGAGACCAGGGAGGATGACTAAGTACAGAAATACAAAATATACGGCACTCATATATACACATACATGTACGGCGTTCAGACAGCACTGCAGGAAGAGGAAGAATAAGAGGAATAAATCACACATCACCAAGTCTGCCTGCAGGATAAGAACGAGAAAGGTCTCTATTAACATTTAAAAGGAGAGATTGTTTCACTTTTGCCTGCTGATGAGCTCAAACCAATCATGACCACAGAGAAATCCATACTGACATCCTGTGATGAGCTTTTTGAGGAAAGTGTTTTATTAAAAAGAAAGATCAGGGCTCGTATTTCTCTCACTTGTCAGTAACCCCCTGGTCTGGGGGAGAAGGGCGAGAGAGCCTGTGCTCCTGCCAGGGAAGGGCTGGGGGTAACCAGCTCCCGTGGTCCCTCCACACAGTGAGGACAGCCAAGGCAATGCTGGTGGGGGAGGAAGACAAACGTTTTCTCCTCTTTTTCTGGCAATACATGGAAAATCAGACCAGGCCAAACAAAACAGGTTTTCGCCATTGACTTGACCATGCAAAAGCCAAGGGAGGTCTGCAGTGTAGGCGAAGGATGGCGCTATGTGTGTGTCTGTGCCCGCGTGCTCAGAGATGCCACCAAGGCTGCGCCATGTGGCAGGGCATGGCGACCGCACAGCAAAAGCCAGGCCAAAATAGCCAAAACAGGAAAGCATTACACCTTTTGTGCTATAAGCAGATGAAACGGAAGAGGAAACACTAGAGCCAGACAGGCACCATGAGTCCATTGCATTATGGCCACCGGCAAAAATCCCACTAGCACCAGCTGGGACACAGCAGAGGAACAGGAGCAACACTGTGTCCAACACTGGAGAAGGGCTGACCCTCCTCCCTGCGCCCTTGTTGCTACGGATGAGAGGAGCTGAGAGCTGCTGGTTCACCAGGAGATGCTCGCAGCCGGTCCCTGAAGTGCCCGGCAGTTTTCCTCACAGCATTTCGAGGGGAGTTCAGAGGTGCAGCCCCCGCAGTCACCCCCTGCCCTTATTGCCGCAGCCTGAAGCTGGCCTTCCTATTACTGTGTCCTGCCTTCCCGCAGTCTCCAGCCTCGCATCGTTTGCAACATTAAATTGCATGAGCCATTTATCTGCTTTCAAACCAATTCTCCAAAGCACACGGCAAATTAACTGGCTCCCTCTTTGCTCCCACTTCCACGCCGCACGCGGGGGACAGGAGAGCTGGCTGCAAGGGCACGGGGACTCTCTCGGCAGCCTGTGCTAAATGTCACGGGCTGCTGGTAGGCAGTTTTGGCCCTAAATCTGTTCCACAACAGCTTCTGTTGTAACTTCAGCAGTCCTGTAGTTGACCTTCATTCGTTTCTGCACTGAAATATGTTTAAACAGGGCCTTGTTTGAGGTGAGGCATGGAGGGAGGAGGACAAGCAAGGCTGTGCTCAAAAAGCCTCAAAAAATCATGAGTTGTGCTTCCTCAGTTAATATCACTCTTCATTCCGCTAGTTAACATCACTCTTCGTTCCGCTCCCGCTGAACACATGGTGACACATGTTAATGGAAATGTATTCAGCCTCAGACCACGATACGAATAAGCTCTGCTTAGCTGGGGAAGGGGAGAAAAGCTGAAATTTGGAACCTTGGCTGCAGCCATTGAAGAGCCCACCACCACTGAGGAGGAAATGACCTTGTCACAGCTGCCAGCCCTCCTTCTGTGTTGTCTTGGTGCATCCCATTGATGAAAAACTTAGTTTTCTCCCAGTTAGGCTCTTCCCTTGAAGGAGAACATCCCAGACCATGCCGGGAGCACCTCGGCTCTCCACCCAGCTCCCACATCTGCTGAGAAAGCTTGAAATCTCACCCCAAGGATCCAAACCCAAGCAGCAAACAGGAAGAGATGCGTTGGAAGTCTCAGGTCTGGGAGAGAAAGTAAGCTTTCCTCCTTGCTCCTAAGACGTAGTTTCCTTTTTTTTTTTTTTTTTTTTTTTCCTTAGGATCCTGGGGACCTCTTGTGGTGGAAAGTAAAAAATGTGTTTATTTGAGAAGAGCTTCTTTAAAGATACTTTAGAAACAGAAAACAGAGGAGACAAGATGCTCCCAGACAAGAGCAACTAATCATCCCCTGGAAAAGCCGGCAAACAAATAGCTGTGCCAGGTGAGGTCCCTGCAGCCTTTATAGGGATACAGTGAACGACTCCTGGTTTTATGGCACAAATGACACAACCCTGAAACTCGGAGGCTGCAGTGATGCCAGGCCAGTTGGCTCCATCCTTGGAGGTCCCCATGAAGCCCCTGTGAATTGGACTCTGAAGCTTCACTCATCGGTCGCTTCCTTGCCGGACCTGGAGGAGCGATGTCAGCCTGTGTTTGTGCACAGTCAGGCTTCACTGTGCTCTGTGTTGGTGTTTCAGCCCCCCGCCCCCGCCAGCCCCCAGCACTGTCTTTGGGACTATTTAATTTCAGGCTGGATTTTTGATGGGGAAAAATTCAGATGAGGAAGTCCTGAGTTGCTCGATGTACAAGGGCTGTCCCACCACATGCATTCTGTCACCGCTCAGACAGATCAACTGCAGCCATGAACTCTTGAGGCTGAAGAGATGAGACCAGGACTAAGACCTCAAATAAGGCAGATTTCTGTGTCCGCCACAGGCACCCAGAAGGGGAAGGGGGGTGCTGCTCTGTTGACTTGTGGGTCTCATCATTGGATTACTTGTTTTAGGACTATGCTGGCCAAAGGGAAGGGAAACCAAAGAAGGAAAAGCCAAAATAGCTCAAGCTAGATTGTTTCTCTGCAAAATGCCTGTGGGTTGCTAAGGAACGATGGGTGATTTGGTCTCTTTGAAGATTTTGACATCCTCTCCAGTCATCTGGCAAGATCAGCTCTGCTTGGAAAGACACCCTACAGCCTGCAGATGCTCAGGCTGGGCGTCATTGTCATCCCCTCTGCTCGGCCTTGCTCTCTACAAGGTATGCTAGTGAAGAAGACCACAAACACAAGCTCCACCTAAAGGCAAATGGAGCTGGGAAGCCCGTGGAGAAGATGGCCCGTTTGCTGTGCTGTTGCCTTGCTTATCTACAAGGGTGTTGTTCTTACTATGAAAAAAATACAATATAGTTTTCAAAGATTTTTTTTTTTTCTCAACAGATGCTCCTTCTCAGCACCTCAAAGAGCTCAGGACATGCTTCGGTTGGCTGTTCCAGAGTCACAAGCACCAGAGGCCCCAGGACAGTGCCTGAGCACAGGGCAGGGCTGCTGAGGGCAAAGCCACCTCCGCACCAGCCCATGCAAGCCCCTCTTTCTCCTCTAAACAGCTAAAACATGCCTCCCTCCCATGTCAAAGCTTTTAAATATGACGCTGCAATCGCACATCAATCTAGCTAACAATAGCTCAACTCCTCCTCTCTCTCTTGTTTCCAAGTGCCTGAATAATTAACCTGCCATTGATTGCCAGCAGTGCCTCTACCAAGCGCATTTGGGGACCACTCTGCTCCCAGGGAGCTGTGCTTTCCTTGCGGGGCGGCAGAGCAGAGCCCACCGGTAGGAGATCCCCGTCCTTCAGCCTGTCCCCCCTCAGCGAACAGGGACCTGGCACAAGCCCGCTGCCTTGTCAGCAGGGGAAAATACATCTTTTGCTATGATTTGTTCTAAAGCCGTATGATATGATCTGTTCTTCTGGGTGCCAGGCCTGTTCTCCCGGATGCTACTGCTCAAAGGGCAGATTTGTAATTCTTTCCTCCTTGTTTCTCCTCCCATCTTTACTTTCCCCCCTTTTTTGAAGACCATCCTGCCACTTGTGATGTGCAGAGATGCCTCTAATAGCTCTGACTTTGCCCCGATGGTTTGCCAAGTAGTTTAGGTGGAGTGTCATTAAGCTCACACAATTTCCACATTGGAAAAGTCCAAGACCTCTCCAGATCCAGCAGTTCCTGGTATTGATGACAACACATGGATGCTTTTGCTGCTTGCGCGGCATTGGGGCCATCTCTGCCCACCACGCTGCCCCTCAGCAAGAGGGCTGGGGGTGGGCAAGAGGCTGGGAGGGGACATGGCCGTAGAGGGGGAGCCAGCAAGTGGCCGTGTGGGGCTCAGCTGCCCGCTGGCGTAAACCCACAATAAATATCAAGGGTCAAGGAGAGACACGGGCAGAGTTGAGTCTGAAGGTGAGGTGGGACTCTGCAGCTCCGTGTTTTCTCCAGACACTTCCAGCCCTGGTGCTCGGCCGTCCTAAGGCAAGACAGGTCCGGTGTCTCCCCTCTCCCTCCCCTCCCACCACTGGGCTTTTCAAGAGCCCCACTTGACACTCTCCTAGGCTCAGCATCTGGCTTCTGCATACGGCAACCCAGGGATGTGTGGCTGACACCTGGAGGGCATCTCCCTAAGAGGCTTCACTGGAGAGGACAACACGGCTCAGGCACGCCGCATTTAGAAGTCACATTCCTATTTATTGCCACATTTACCCCCTCTAACACGACTCCATCTAACTCCTGACTGGAGCCGCATCCTGAAGTGCTGGCTGGACAGACTCCCCGGCCTATGCGCCTCTCCCCAGCTGGGCAAATAGAAACCATTTTAAAATACACCTTTTCATAAGGTGAGGCTCAACTTTCCTCATTAAAGCTTCAAATAAAGTCACATTGTCAGCAGGGTCCCACTCTCAGGGAGGCGCATCATTCAAAAGCCCTTTTTTTGGCGCCCATTTTGGGATTTGCTAGCCCAGTGGGGGCTAGCAAGATGGCTCACAGCCTTGCCATCGCCCTGTGCTTTTAAACCCTGCAAAGCTGCCGGGCTGTTTGGGTTTCAGGCACAAGGTGGCACTGAGGCAGCAGCTTTCCCCTCTGTGTGGTTGGTCCCTGCTCGGCGGTGCCCAACGCAGGACAGGGCTCCCTCGGCTGCCGTGTGGGGCTTGAGGGGCAGCAGAAACCCCCGCGTTCAAACCACCGACCCACCACTGCGCCCTTCCTGCGGGTAACAGAATCACAGAGAATCACAGAATAGTTCGGATTGGAAAGGACCTTAAAGATCATGTTTCACCCCCCTGCCCTGGGCCAGGACACCTCCCACCAGCCCAGGTTGCTCCAAGCCCCGTCCAACCTGGCCTTGAACCCCTCCAGGGATGGGGCAGCCACAGCTTCTCTGGGCAACCTGGGCCAGGGACTCACCACCCTCACAGCCAAGAATTTTTTCCTGATATGCAATCTAAATCTCCCCTCTTTCAGTTTGAGGCCATTACCCCGTGTCCTATCGTTACGCTCCCTGATGAAGAGTCCCTCCCTTCCTGTAGGCCCCCTTTACGTCTGTGGCAATGCGTGAGCCCCGTGGGGTTCAGACATACCGCAGGAGAGCATCACCCCACCGGGGCGTCTGTGGGGACCGGCCGGACACCTCCTGCCATGACCTAGGGCACCAAACCCATCACACTTTGCTGGTGTTGCCCATGCACGCCTTACGTGACTTTTCTTCTCCTCCAGGGGTCTCGCACCACATGCAGGGCACGGGGCAGCACCCCACCATGGGCCACCCCAGCTGCCTGCATGTGGCTGCTGCCCTCCTGCTGTCACAGCACTCATCAGGGGACCCAGCTCCGCAGCGAGGACACCCATCCTCTTCACCTCTCCAAGGTGCTTCTCTTACATTTGTGGTTTCCAACTCACCTGGGGGAATTTATTTTTTTTATAATTTTTTTTTTTTTCTAATGAATGCACCGCAGCATGTTTCCTTTCAGGGAAGGCTGAGAGGGGATCTCATCAATGCTCAGCAATAGCTACAGGGCAGGTGGCAAGAGGATGGGGCCAGGCTCTTCTCAGTGGTGCCCGGGGACAGGACAAGGGGCAACGGGCACAAACCGGAACACGGGAAATTCCATCTCAACATGAGGAAAAACTTCTTTCCTGTGAGGGCGGCAGAGCCCTGGCACAGGCTGCCCAGAGGGGTGGTGGAGTCTCCTTCTCTGGAGACATTCCAAACCCACCTGGACGCGTTCCTGTGCCACCTGCTCTGGGTGACCCTGCTCTGGCAGGGGGATTGGACCAGATGATCTCCAGAGGTCCCTTCCAACCCCCACCATTCCGTGATTCTGTGATGGAGATGCGAGCACACAGGAAGGGCAGAAGGCTCTGCCCTGAGCACGGCCCTGGGACGCGGGGGAAAGGTCCCCATTTGGGTGGCACCAGCCCCATGGGCAAAGAGTGGCCTCTGGGCAAGCGCTGGGCACCAGCACCTTCCCGGGGCCGCCTGGGAGAGGGGAGCAGCCTTGAGCACACAAGACGATGGCGGAGGTCCCACCTGAGCTACCCTGCAAAGGGGACAGGTAGTGGCTTTCCAGCAAAGCCAGGAGAGAACAGTCCCCATGCTGCTCGCCAATGTTAGCAGCTGGCACAAATGGAGACCGTAGCCATACCATGAAGCACCTCAGACTAGCTGCTCTGGGGTATTTAGAGAGCTCTCTGGTTCAAGGAGATGGCAAAGCAAGAGAGGGAACCCCAAATCCAGCCATAAATAAAGCATTTTGCATCCTCTCTGGCTCTGGGATGGGCACCGGCCCCCGGGACAGGCAGGGATGCAGGCAGGAGCGCTGCCCACAGCTGCGTCCCGGCCTCTGAGCAGAAACAGGGCTGCCCTGCCCCGAATATTTTGCCCCATCTCCATCCTTTGCCTCAGGCGTTTCAGCCGTCTCCTTCGCCATGCTTCCCGCAGCGGCCGGCACGGGGACACCCACGTCGTTGGGGGCGTGCGGGGGTCTCCCGTAATAAGCGGCTGGAGCACGCTGCTGAAAAAATAACAGCCATGAAACATTAAACGCCGCAGCGAGGAGCAGATACCTCCTAGGTAGTTTTCCAGGCCAATGGTTACAACAATCTCTCTGTATGTTTACACACAAATAACAATAATTAAAGCAAAAACGAACAGAAGTGCGTGGACCCCTAACCAGATTAAAATTATAAAAAAAATAATACCCTCCTTGTAAAACAATTACAGTTTTTCTGCGCTGTTTAACTACGCGGAGTCTCACAGGAGTCCAGTCTTTTAACGAGACCTGTTACAGGACGCAATTATACAGGTTAAGATCCCAATATTTTGGGGGAAAAAAACACGTCCCTGCTCCGCAGGATGGGAGCGGGAAGAGTTTTGTGCTCGAAGGCCCTCAGCACCCCTGACCTCTTATGAAGAATAGTATTAGCGTCATTGACCGGATTGTCCGTCTCGTTGCAGTTTAACAGCAAAATTGCAGGGAAATGGATGAGCTTGTTACTTTTCGTCATTTCACGCACAAATCCACGGCATGGGAGAAATCGTTCATTAAAACATGAAAAAAAAGCTTGTTTGATCTTAAGGTTTTAAGGGCCCTGGTTCAAAGGCTTGAATAGTAAATACGTTTCACCTGCCACCTTTTTCCAGGAAGGATTGGAATTCTACGGGGCCTTCGTTTCGTATGCCATCAAGCATTAAGTAACATTTTAACCGGCGTTTTTCACTCCTCACCTCGCCGCTCCAGCTGTTAAATAATTCATGCGACACTAATGACAACCACCACCCCACCATCCCCCCCCCCCGACTGCAAAGGGGCAGACAGGTTCCTGCGCATCCCTTCACCTGCAGTAGAAGGAAATTGGGGCTAACGGGGATCACTGAAGGCTGGGAGGAAGGTTTCCACCTGCATTTCCAGCTCCGAGGCCGCTTCCATAGCGGAGCAAGCAGGAACGGTTCCCAGCCAGCTCCGGCACTCAGCCCCGCCAAGCACACTCCTTGCGAAGCGTTATTTTTTTTTTTTTTTTTCAAATGTGCATGGCAGAAAAATCATGTTTTCCCTCGCCTGCTATTGTCAGCGATCACTTGCCTCCCAGCAGTCAAGAGATAGCAGCTGATTAATATCAAATCTCTGGGAGCCGTTAGATATCCATCAAAGGCCTGAAGAGTGTGTCTTTTGCCTATTGGAACAGTTTAACCACTGATGGGATTATAATTATCTCGCTATCAACTGCAACAAAGCAGCTCAGCGGGAGCTGTTACGCTTAAACAGAGGAGGTCAACTAAATTATCCTACTGGGAAAGTAAACGTGAGACCGTGACCTTGCTCTATAGACTGCCTATAATTAATTGGGTTTATGATTTATATTGGGGCCAAGCGTTCACCTGGCGGGCCCAGGCCAGTGGGTCACGCGCTCAGCAGCTGGATGGTCCCTTGCTGTCACCTCCCGTTGAGGGTCCGGGACATGTGAAGCCGCTCCGCCCCAAGCCTGGAGCGATTCCTGCTTCCAGCGGTCACGGATGAGCAAGAGGGAGCTGCTGCTGTTGGGCCGGGAAGCGTGAAAGAGCCGCAGCTCGCTCCTTTCTGATCAGAAGAGAGATCACACAGGAAACAGGAACAGAAGGAAAAAATCCAGCCAGCCTCCCTGGCGGGGCTGGGGAAGGCAGAAGGCTCAGGCTTGCCCTTCAGCAGGAAAATTCAGCCTAGACGTGAAAAATATTTCTGACAGCGAGGACAGCGATGCCTGAGGAAGCACTGATGAACCGCCAGTGGTGGATCACGACCAGATGGGATGAACGTCTGCCAGCAAGGGGCCTAGGTACGGCCACTTTAGGGGACGGAGAAGGTGCGCAGCACCTCCCAGCCCACTGTGGGGCTGGGGGTGACCCACGTGCTGGGCCTGGGGGTGACCCACACACCAATGCTGGACTTGGCAGGGCTGACCCTTCCTGGGGCTCCTTGCTGGGTCAAGCGCCTTCCTCCTGGTCAAAGACAGACCCATCCTGGAGCAAGCAGCCCAGGTATTTGCCCGTTGCTCATCTCACCGCATCTGGCCCTAATCTATTCCATCTCCCTTTCTTGATTCCTCCCTCCCCCACAGCTCCTGGCTTTTCCCCTTGAAGTGCCATGTGCTCATGGTCCCTCTACAGGGCACCCAGACAGGAGGCTCTGGGCATTTCTTCTGCTCTCATTCGGCTCAACCAGGGTAGCATAAAGACTAGTAGAGTATTCTGGGTTTTTTTTTCCTTATTAGAAAAAAAACCCAAACAAACAATCTCAGCCTACAGGAAAACCAGGTTCCTGAGACCCCCATCCTCCTCCCACCTACCCTAACACCTTTCCCCCTCCCTCTGCATGAGTGATCTGGACCCTCTCAATGAGGGACCACAGGCTCACCCCACCACCTCAGGGAGACACATCCCCAAACGCCACAGCTTTCCGCTGCTGGAAAGCAGGGTCTACCCATTGCCTGCACTTTTTCATGGCAGGGAGGTCCTGGAGTCTGGGAGAACCATGACTTGGGCTGTGCGATGACCACCACCCCAGCCTGTGTCAAAGCACTGCAGCGCAGGCAGAGACAGGATGGGTACCAGCTGCTGTAACAAGCTGTATCGGTGTCTGTTCATCAGTAATAAAAAGGAAAAAAAAAAAGCACTATGATTAAAATTTAAAGAAAGAAACACAGACTGGCTTCCAACTCAAAATGCAAACTCAGAGAGGAAAGCGGTAGATGGGGAATCTAAACAGCAAAACAACGATGTACAAAGAACAAAATGACTAGGAGAGAGAACAAGAATATGGGGAAAACAAAGGAAGAGCAAAAAAGAAGAGAGATGAAATAGGACAGAATAAGAAAGAGTGAAAAAAAAAACAGAAGTGGAAATAAGCAATCAAAAGAAATAGCAAAGGAAAGAGAAAGCAAACAAAAGAAAACACATGGAGAATAAAGGAACAAGAGAGGACAGAGATGGAGCAAACTCACACAGAGAACAAAGAGGGGAATGTAAGGCAGCCCCAGACACAAAAACTAAGACAAGACAGCACTAAAGACAAAGGGAAAGTGGAACAAAAATAGCACCAAAGCAGAAAACGTGAAGGGGTGAAGGTGCCTGTGACATGACAACGGAGCCGAGGGGCAAAGCAGAGCGTGGGGCAGCACGGGAGGGCAACGCCGGGGCAGACGCTGCTCCTGTGCATCCCTGTGGGACGAGGAGGGGGCCCGGGCGGGCAACGGGAGCAGGTCAGGGCAGAGCCCCACGGCTGGGGCCAGAAGGGTCGGTCCCAAACCACCTGCCTCCCCACCACGCCTCCCTCCCCCACCGGGACAACAGTGTCCTTGGCTGTCTGCCCAAAGAAACCCCTCCAAAGGCATAACAGCTCCCCAGGTCCTCTGAGTCATTGTAAAACCCCCAGTGGCAAGAGGCATCCCTCCTTTCTGTCGTAATTCGTCCCTCCCACAGACAGAGCTGTCTCCTTCCCTGCTTTACTCCGGGAACTGTGTGGGGTCCCAGCTGGGCCAGCGGGCACGGAGCAGAGCACGTCCAGCTCAGGGTCCAGGTGGCTCCAACAGACCGACTGCTGGCCAAAGCTGAGCCCAGCTGTGAAGCTGGTGGCACCTCTGGGATAGGCTAAAGGGTAAAATTGCTGCTCAGCTGCTGTGAGAGCAGTGACAAAAGTGTGCGAGAAACAGCCGTGCAGACACCGAGGTCAGTGAAGAAGGAGGGGAAGGAGGTGCTGCAGGCACCAGAGCAGAGATTCCTCTGCAGCCAGTGGAGAAGACCATGGTGAAGCAGGTTGTCCCCCTGAAGCCCATGGAGGAAAACATGATGGAGCAGATACCACACTGCAACCTGTGGGTACCCCCAGGCTGGAGCTGGTGGAGATGCCCTGAAGGAAGCTGCATCCCACGGAGACCCCACACTGGAGCGAGTTTTCTTGCAGGAACCGTGGCCCACAGGAGACCCACGCTGCAGCCGTTCATGAAGGATTTTATCCCATGGGAGGGACCCCACGATGGCGCAGGGGAAGAGTGTGAGGAAGGATCAACATAGGCAAAGTGTTATGGACTGACTGCAGCCCCCCGCTTCCCCACGCACCTGCACCACCTGGGCAGCAGGGAGGAGGTAGAAGAGTCGGGAATGACAGAGTGAAGTTGAGCCTGGCCAAAAAGGGGGTGTTGGGGAGAAGGTGGTTTTAGCTTTGTTCTTGTTTCTCACCATCCCTCTCCAATTTTAATTGCAATAAGTGAAATACTTTTTCCCCCAAGCCAAGTCTGTTTTGCCCATGATGGTAACTGGGGAGTGATCTCCCCGCCCTTCTCTTCACCCATGAGCTTTTTCATCTTAGTTTCTCCCCCCGCCCTGTTGTGGAGGGTGGCTGAGAGAGCAGCTCGGTGGGCACCCAGCAGCCAGCCAAGGTCAAACGCACCACACCTCTCCTTAGCTCAGCATCCCTCGGGAAGCTCCTGCACATGCCAATGACCCACGTGGGAGCTCTGGACCATCCACCACGTGGGGCTGCATCGCTGGGCCAGTTTTCCCAGGATGAGCCTTCGAGCACATTTTCAGCGCTGAGGAGCACTGCGGGAAATAACCCGGCCTCCTCAGGGGGAGCTCGCAAGGCTAAAAGGATCCTCGCGGTAGCTCTTCTGCTCTCAAAATGCCAGAAGTTGTTACCGGTTTAGCGCCGGGTGACAATTCTGCATCTCAGCACAGCAAATCACCTTGTCCCCGCTCTGCTGTTATTTTCCTCCCGGCTGTGATCTCTGAAGAGCACAATAAGAAATTAGTTCCTGCATGGGTTCTTGCCTAACTATGAAATACTTGCCTATAACAATAAAACCTAGAATTACAATAGCCAGGAAAGACATTTGGAGAGCTATTACCCATCACGTCTCAGAGCCACCAGATGGGAATAAAATAAGAAACTCCTCCTCTGGAAAGCTCTCCAGGGTTACACAATCTTTCTTCTTGTTATTTTGCCTTCTGCCAGAGGAACAACACTTGACACAGAGGACCAGGATGGCTGTTCTAGGTGGCGATTCCTGCGTGCCTTCAAAATAAATATCTAACGGTTTAGGGGACCCTGGAGCTACTGCCTGGGTTATTATTTCCCCGCTAAATAGCATTGCCTTGAGCACAACCAGCGTGCAGGTATCTCAGCTCCAAGCCCCATCCAAAGCAACTGGGCCAAGTTCTCAGCTGAGGCTTGCATGAGTAACCCAAACTCACAGTCTTGACCTTTTTTTTTTTTCTCTGCTATAAATTCCTACCTCAGCCCATAGATGAGACCTCCCCGGGGCGAGGAGCCATGGATGGCACCACCTGCTGCACCCAGCAGAGACATCAGCATTAATTCCCCTGGGATGTGACACTTAACTCACTTGCTCTTGACAAGATATCCTGGATAACTGGAGACCTCTGAGCTGGGATTTCAAGCTCGTCATTTCTCTGTGGTATTTTGTTTGAATGTATTGCTCGAAGGATGCTGTCGCTTTGCTCCTAAGCATAAAGGTGCAGATGAGATCCCAGTCCCACCAGCGCCAACTTAGCTGAAAACCTGAATGAGCTGAGCAACTTCACTGGGTTCAGCCTGTTGTGTGGCTCCTGCCTGCAGGAAGATTTAAAGCCATTAATAATTTGAGGAATTTTCTAATTTATAAGGCAGCGGTTCTAGGAATCACCTCCTCCCAACACCCAGGATCAGCCCACTTACAAGACCTTGGCCTTTCAGGAAAAATGCAGGAGAGCTCAGCCCCTCACCTTTCCAGCACTAGGCTGGTGGGGCTGGAAGGGTTTACGTCCCTAAAGCTGGCACAAAGTTTTTCTGATGTTTAAAGGGCCACCTACAGATCACTTCAGTTCGGCAGTGACAGGGAAGGGCCCTTAGTATTTCATCTCAATGTCCTTGGAAATCCAGCTGAGATTTCTAACGGTCATACACACTTTCCCCATTCCCCAGCCCAAAGCGAGATGGCTTCTCATCTGCAAAAGTGTGCTGCGGAGATTTCAAATGTCTAATTTCACACCGCATAGCGGAGCACTTAAATCTGTATCTATTAGCGGTGGATGAGTGCCCAAATTGCTCAGTGATCAAGCCGAGAGGCTTTTCTATTGGGAGTCCACGAGTTAAAGTTTTGACTTCGAAACGGCAGCCGTTCAACTCCATCTGAGGGCTCAGAGGGAACTTTCCGAAAGTTTGGCTCTCGGCCCTGGGCAGCACAAAGGTCCTGCTAAGGGCACGGGAAGAGTAAGAGCGCGCTGTTGACTTCAATCCACTGTAAAGCACATTGGATGGTACCTGGACCTTTCCCTGTAGAAGGTCTTGAGCGTGTAAAATGCACACAAGAAGACCCCAGGTTTTCTTCCATCGAGGTTGCGTCATCCTTTGAGTGGGTGTAAATGGGATAATCCACGATGGATCTACCACGCTCTGCTCAACCAGGCCCAAGGTTGGAGGCCACACTTACCTGGACTCACACTAACAGCCTGCCGTGTCCTCACCTCGGGTGGGAGAGCTGCAGCGGTGCCCATGGTGCCGTGGTGCACCCACAGATACACTTCCCTCCCGCATGCGCACACACCTACCCGAACCTCGCTGCCCTCAAGGGGACACATCACCGGCCAACCTGGCTTTTAGGAGAACACGGATGTAAGAACGTGGGTCTAAGGAGTGCCCCAAGCTTGGCGTTATATTTAGAAACACCCAGCCTGGGTACAGGAACGCAAGCGATCCTTTTTTACCACGAAACGTCTCTTTTCAGCTTCTTGAATGTAACTGCATTATCTTGGTAGAGTGGCAGCCGGCAGGGATGGATGAAACGGGAGGTTAATCTGCATCAGCCATCTCTCTTGATTTCTCCTTCATTTCCATTTCTTTTTAAAATGGAAGCTCCATTAAAACAGCAGCACTTTTCTATTAAATAAGTAACAGAGAAAAATGACTGCCTCTGTATCTCATCAGCAGTGAATCTTTTTAAAATCACTCAAGAGGCAAGGCTCAAATCATATATTTAATAAGAACCACTTCGATATCACTTTTTAAAGCAATTAACATATTATTAGAGATAAGCGCAAGATGCAACATTTAGATCCAGATTTCTAAGACAGATTTCTACGGTTTAGGAGGGTGCTGACCTCGGGTCATCGCCTCGGCAATCATCCCTGCATGTCACAAACCAATGTCAGAACAGCACTTCAGTTACGCGGACACAGCCGATTAAATTCTCGTTTTTTAATCCTGATTTTACTCCTGCTGCTTCTTTTCAGTCAGTTGAAAGCACTCTGTGTACACCGGGGAGAAGGGGCAAACTACCACCACAGGGTTTCTGCGCCACCTGCGGGTCCTGCAGCCAAGCGTTCATTTCCACCGGTCCCTTCCTTTTGAATATTGAGGCGTTTGTTTTCAAACATGTTTGTTTCCATGTTTGTATGGAGCATGAAGGAAAGGCAGCTCTGAACCTTAATATACCAAAGGACCAAAGAGCCCATGACCAACAGGATCCTCATGGCCAGGTCGCCTGAGGGCGTGCTCCCAAGCCGGTGCGTCACCTCCGGCAGCACGAACGCCACCACGCAGCTGGAGACGGTGGGTGCTGCACCCCGCTTCTGCCGGGGGCCGCTGCCTCCCGCGCGGAGCCACACGGCCATCCCAGAGTGACTCTGGCTGACAATCCGGTGCATTAAAACAGAGCAAGTCCCTCCTGCCCGGTAGCTGAAGCACGTCCTGCCAATTACGGTAGCCGAGGTGCAGCCACACATTCATTTCTGCTGCCGGTGATGGGGACACAAACCTCCAGCAGCTGAAGCAGATGGAAGGCTGGAGGCGGTGACACCTTATACCACCACGATTAAATCTGACAAAGCCCATCTGTTGGCGCCCTGAGCACTGGCAGGACTAGAACTGAACTGGGAACTGTGAATTATAGCACAGGCGACATCCAAGGGCTTTTTGGTTGTTTATCCTGAAACATGCAGGCTTTTCCCAACACTGAACAATGTGCGGCTTCCACTGATGACCGACAGCAAACTGATTGCTCAATTAAAGGGCATTTTACCATTTTGACCATTAACTGTGAAGTCTGAAATCCCCCAGACTTTCCTGGAGTCCACTTCATCAGTAAATTGCTTCTCTTAGAAGGCAGCAACAAATGCAAGGGGAAACGTATCATGCATCTAGAGACATTGTGATCATGTTGGTTTTGTAAGTGCTAAAATTTATTACACAAGAGATGATGCAACAGCGAATAAGAGAGCAAAATTCTACATTGACTCCCTACTTTGCAATTCAGGACAACTAAGAGGTTTTACTTCATTAAGGAAGGCAAGGGAAAAAAAAAATCAGAGACAACCCCAATGGATGAGGAAGTCTCGTCAAGCCTAAATGAACAACCAGTCCTATGTGACGCTCATTGCTGTAGAAGGAACAATGAAATATATCGGCTTCTGTTCAATAAATTACTAAAACATCAGTTATAAAGCTGCTGCGTGGCATTGGAAAATTAAACTCATTAAAACATCCAGGTAGCTTCATCCTGATGCAAATGGAAGACAGGCATGAGTGCTCTGCAGCAAACAACTCTGTGCACATCCCGTCTTTGGGAAACATATTTACATGTACATCTCATATATTAATATATTTTAGTGCACCCTAGCCAGAGGGCAACCAGAGAGAGTTTTATTCCGTGAGAAGGACAGGAGATGGGCTGGCTTCTCCTCTCCACCAAGCAAAGCCCGTATCCACCCATTAGTCTGGCATCCATGTAAAGCAACTCTGAGAGACCACATTTCCCTTCTCCAGACATCAGGACCCCAAACCAGTGGTCTCCCATGACAGCTGGGTAGATTTGGTAGGTGTGGGCCAAGAAAAGCCGGTGAGATCTCCCCACCATATTAATAGCCTCAAGTGACTTCAAGGTCAAGAATTTCAGCCAAACTGCCATTTATTGGTCTCTTGCCCTCCCTCTCCCTTCCTCACTTCACCATCGCCCATGAAGGACCGCAGAAACGTGTGCTGTTTGTGGTGGGCCTTGACCACAATCACACACCGACCAGGCAGGACAGGTGCGCTCGAGCCTCCGGAAGAGAACACCACTACAAAGTTACAGAGACTACCATTACTGATATCTTCATTCGGAGCAAGGATGCCTTAAAACCAAACCCTATAGCCTCCATGGGAGGGAAGCCCAGGCGGGACCTTCTCTCGCATTACCAGCTCCCAGCTGTTGCGCACACCAGCGCATCCATCCTCGCTTCTACAAGAAAAGAGCAAAAATAGGGTAAAGGTGGGTCTCCAAGAGGACGGTGCCAGGCCAATGGCCCCACTGGGAAGGCAAGGTGGATCTGCAGCTTCCCAGGCTCCCAAGGGGCAGGAAACATCCCACTAGCCTTACTCCCCATGCGTGAGTCGGACTGACACCCAAAAGGGCTGGCAACTGCCCAAACAGACAGGTGGACGCCCAAGGTCTTTTCCAAAAGGAACCCATTTGGAGTCTCCATGGGAGGGACTGGTGCTGCCCGGGGCTGGCCCGGCCAACAGCTGCCTGTGCACAATGGGAGATCAGTGTGGCTTTTTTCAATAGGATTTTGTTTGATGACATCTGTGATTAAGGGCTGGAAAGATCCATGGGAGCTACCAGAGGGAGCTTTACCTCTCCCAGACTCAAGAAAAGGGCTGCTGGACGCCGCATCTTTCAAACTTAGCTCATTCGGGGCTTGGCAACCTTTTCCTCTCGCAAGCACGTACGTTTTCATGCTTGCCAGGCTGGTACATCCAGGATCTCTCGACTCCGATCACGGGGCAAACCTACCTGGCCCTTTGGGAGAGCTTGGAGTCGTCTGGGAAAGCAACAATTCCCTGCCAGTAAAATGCTCCCAAGTCTGCATGAGCTTATTACAGTCATTCCAGCAGAAATAAGTGGTACCTTTTAGAGTGCTCGCCAGAAGAAAATAGCAGTTCTGACCCAATTTCACACAGTTGGAATCAGCTGTGGGAGACTAATATACAGAAAAGTAAAAAGACACAAATGCCCATTTCCCCCATGTCCTCTCCTAATAACATGAATAAAGCTCTGTTTTGATATTTCGTCCTTTCCGAAGGAGTCCAGTCACATCAGTCCAAGTCAGCCGTGTTTCGAGTCAAACTCCTCTGACTCTTCTACCCTTTACTTGATGAAATTTTTAATTGTCCACCTTTGTCCTGTGCAGCTGCGAAGAATCAGATCGATGCCAGCCATTCCCCTGTTCTCCACTTCCAAGCATCGTCCCGTTCCCTTGTTCAGGATGGCACCGTTCTAAAATTAAAGGATACGGGGAAAATATTACAAAAATTAAAGACCTGGGGTTGCCCATGAAGCAGACCGGGGCCGTGCGCTGCCCGGAGTGCAGCTGTGTCCTCCTGCACGGCTGGGAAGCGCGCAGCACTTAGCTGGGCGGTAATGCGATTCAAACAAAAAATAATCCCTAAAATAATCAACGCGAATTCAATGAGCAACCTTTACCGCTGACAATGCGGATCCCTAACACAGCAGCAGCCCAAGAACATTTGCAATGTTTAAATAGCACGGCTGCACCCCTGCGTTAGGAAGCTGGGACACTGGTGTACGGTGTGTGTTATTTCCTCTCTGCTTTGGCACAGAAGTACCATGTTTTCACCTATTTCCCCACAGATTATCTGTAAGAAACAAAGAAATCCGAAAGTCATCCACAGGGCAGGTTACACGTGCCGCAGGGTACCAGAAAGGGAAACTTCTACTGGAAATCGTCCTGAAATACTGTCCCTGATCCCTCTTAACTTCTCCCCTCTGCCCTAGGACCTGGCACCTGCTGTCACATAGGGCCGTTTCGTCCTCGTCCCCCACTGTCCCATGCCAAAGACGATGTGCCGCAGCCCCCGGGTTGGGAAGCAGAGGGGCAGCACCGATGGCAGACCCCTAACAGACCTGTATGAAATTCCAGCGCTTATGGAGGCTGCTCTTGACCTTCTCGCAATCGAGGAGCTGAGGGAAGCGGCTTTTCACGTTATCCACCAGGCAGCGGGTATCGGGTAGGAGAGTCGTGGTGCCGAGGGCGCCGAGATGAAGGAAGCCCTCCTTGGTGTAGCGAGCCAGCTGGGGGGCAGAGAAAGAGAGGAAAACAACCATCAGTATCTTTGGAGCATCACTAAAAAGCGACAGAGGAAAGGACAAGTTTGCAGAGCCCCAGGAAAAAACCCGTGAGGATGGTGCGCCGAGAAAGTAGAATTGACAAGAGGAAAAAAACCCAAAGTTTCTCCAGCCTTTTTTTCGTGTTGTTTTGGGGTTTTGCAGATGCAGTTGAGGAGCTGGAGCATGGGGAAGGGGCAAGAATAACTCTGAGCCTTAAACCCATCACTCCTCCAGCCTCCTTTGGGCCCGAATGCCCTGCAGCTTGGGGGCAATGGATGATTTCCCCAGGTTTTTGGCTGCATCCAGCTGTCTTGGCCAGTCACGCTGGCCCAGCCTGTGGCTTCTCGCAAGCTTGGCAAGGCAGCCTTGCTTTGGCCTACACACGATGGTGCTCTGCATCTGGCACAGCCCTCCAGCCCGTCCGGCAGCCAAAGGGGGCTGATCTCTAATGGCGCCGTTCCCCAGGGACGCCAGCCCACGTCTCCCTGCGGTTCAGCTCAGAAGCGAAGGCTCGGGATTGCAGCTAACCCCTGCCATACCCCCACATCCCACTGCTGCTCCCAGGGGACCCGCTCGGCTGCCGGGGAGCCGCAGGCTGGGAGTGTCGGGCAGCGCCGATGGCTCTGGGGGACACTGGGCAGGCAGCTGGCACCGAGACAGCACTGAGACGGCACCAAGATGGCACCAAAATGGCACTGAGATGGCACCGAGACAGCCCTGCTGCCGAGGGGCCGCACACAAAGGGCTCCTCCATTTGCAGCAGTTAACAATCCCCCCAAAATACTTCCCTAAACATATCTAAATTCAGGAGTGGAAAGAGACGAATGACAGTGGCCTGCCTTTTATAGTTCAAGGGAAAGATATACACAGCTGCTTATTTAAATTATGAATCAATCTATTATCTAGCAGACAAATAAGGAGTATTCAGCACGTTAATTAACTGAGCATATCTATGACCCAGACGCCTAAAAAGAGACAGTAAATCACACTGGGAGTTTGGGTTATCACAGTTAGAATAATTAAACACTGAAAACGAAGTCAAAACAATGTAACAGGGTCCAACTCCAACTAGTAACCGCAGACCCAGTTAAGGTAATTTTGCTTTCCCCGAGGGATGCTGGCGGTAGGTCCAGGTGTGCTGGATCCTCCGGCTGGTCCCCGTGCCGCTGCCTTCCTTGGGACGGCTGCCTGCCGCGCTTTGCTCCCAGCTGCTGGTGGAGTTACGCTTTTACCCAGTGCATTGTGTATCAAAGCAAGACCTCTGCTCCATTACATCTCCCTGAGGTCCATTTGCCAAAGGCATTCCCTCCCCCCAGGCAGACTCAGCCCCAGCAGCCTGCACCATACAGTCGATGCTGGCGGGGGGCAAAGCTGCCCCATCCCATCCCGTCCCGTCCTGTCCCGTCCCATCCCATCCCGCAGTGCAGGATCCACTCTTCTGCCCCCCAAAACCCTTTCCAAGGTGGTGCAGGACAGTACATGTCTCTCTAGGTTGGCAGCAATTCCCCCTCCAAGCTGCTGGTGGAAAGGAGGGCAGCCTGCAGAGCTTAAAGCCGTAACCATCACCTCCTCCTCTTCCTCCCACCGATTCACCATCTCCCACAGGCACGAGGTGCCCGACAGCAGGACGGATCCCACCCACCACCCAGCTCAGCTCCCGCCGCGCCGGGCTCCCAGCGAGGGAGATGCCCTGTGCTGGAAGAATGACCCCCCAGCATCCCCTGCCCAGCTGAAGGCTCAGATTCACTTGATTTGGTTTTAGCAGTCTGACGTTTTGATGAGCCGAGCCTGGGGCGAGACGGCGCCCTCAGCCCAACAGTGTGTTTTTAACCACGCAACTCATCTGAATTAGTATTTGAGCACCAACGCAGAGGATGAGGCCGCTTGCCTTGCAAAAAGGAACAGGTATACAAAGGAAAAGACAAAAAAAACCCAAGCCCTCTCCGTGACAGACAGAAGAAATCACCCACAAGTCCCAACTGGGCAGTGCAAGTTACCCTCCTTCTCCTGTTTCCGAAATGTTTCCTACCACGTACATAATTAGCGTGTGAGACGCTGTCTTTTTTTTTTACGATGCTTGGCAGCTTGTCTTCAGACAGTTGGCCTGATGCCCACAAGGCAACACGATTTCTGCTCTTCCATGGTATCGCCTAATGCGGTGGGAAAAATAAGTAGAGCAAAAAACACATCTTTCCCCAGGAAGGGAGTGGGGCGGGGGCTGCAGGGAGACAAAACAAGCTGATAAACAAGCTCGGGTATTATGAAAAATGCATTAAGTGCATCTATTAGATGTGTCGTCTACAATGTACAATAGCCAGATAAATAAAGGCCCGAACACGCATCTGGACCTCACACACGGCCTGACGCCTGATCTGCTCTGCCGAGCCCAGCGGAGGCTCAGCCAACAGCCGCCCCAGCCTTCGGGCCGGTCCAACCATCAAACCTGAGAGCCATCATTCCCAAAAAATCCCGTCTAACTGGTGAGTGCAAGCTCCACCGCGCTCCTAAGATATTTATGGATTTTTTTTTTTCTTTTGGGATATTTTGCCTTTGATGCTTTAATTCTTCCTTTGTTGTTTTGCTCCTCTCCGAAGCGAGCTGCCGTGGCAGCCGGGGGTCTCAACCCCAAGGTGACAGCCAGGGAGAAGCACACGGGTAAATGGGAATCCGGCGGTGAAGCACCGATCCTTCTACCGCTGGGTCTTTCTTGAGCGATAGAAAGGAAGAAAATACCAAGCAGAGGCCGACACTCGAGCTGGCCCCACAGGCGGCTGCGGGGAGCGCGGCTGCAGCCTGACCGGCACTTTCCATCTGGATTTGCCCGGCATGAGAAGAGACGGGAAGCCCCTCTGTCTCATCACCACGTAGTGCATTGACCAATGTTCCAAAGAGCAGCTCCAGACAGTGGGCTCGCGTAAGAACCTGAGCCCACCTTAGAAACTAAAGATGCCATACAAATATCAGTAAATCACACGTGCTGTTTTGATTAAGACCTTCCGAGGGGTTGCAGCAATTCACGACCCCGACAACCCAGCATTTCAGGTGCAGCTGGGTGCTTCAATGCGGCCAGCACAGCCCCAGAGGCTGGTACCCAGGTAAAGTGGTTGATGCGAACTTATCCTTCGGCTACGTGTGAAAGTTGAGTGAACAAGATGAAACGGCAAGAGGTTTCCACAAGCACTCATAGGGATGCTCAGCATCAGCGCAAAATACCCGCGGGGTAACACCATTCCTTGGCTCAGGGGAGCACAAGAAGTGCCGGCCGTGAGCAGGAATTCAATAAACTCTTTCTTTGGGCATCCTGTTTGGAAGCCTCAGTGATGCAACTCTGTCAATCCTGCCCCTCCTGCCCAGGAGCGCACCCGATCAACCCGAACACTCTCTGCTCCTTCCCACCCCTCCTCATCCTCACAGCTCAGCCTGGTGAGCTCTTCCCACAGGATCCAGGAAGGCTCTTCCACCAACTGTTTTCCTGTCGGACCACATCGGTTTTCTCCTCTCAAATGTTTCCCTCCTGTTCTCGATTCTTTCAACGCCAAACACTCCAAAAACGTTGTCTATGTCAGCAAGTGCGTCAACAAGGCTGCTCCCTTGGAGATCCCATGGCTGCTTTGCAGTCACCAATGATTTTCTCACGCAGCCATATGGTGCTTAAAGACAATAAAAGTTTGTCTTTTTTTGAAGGAAATTATTTCACTGATGAAGGAGGAGGTTTTGCCAAGCTGCAGTCCAGATATAGCAAGTTAACGACAGCCTACGTCGTACAACCACTTAAATCCAATGATATTTCACGTAACAAAACCATGTTTTCCTGGCTTTGACAAATCCCTGAAGTGATCCGAGTTTAAATTCTGCTCTCTTGCCTCCCCAAAAATCTGTTCTCTGTCCTTCAAAGTCATCTGTCCTACATTTCGTTGCCTGCTAAGCAGGTTTGTCAGCCTCCAGAAAACAGACCAGGCCAGGCGTGAGCTGAAGGATCCGGCCAATCCGGCAGGAAAAGAGATAAACACGGAGGTACCAGGCTGAGGAAACGCCTGAAGGAATTCCCCAGCCTGGCACAGGATGAGAGACAAACCAGAAAGACCAAGAGGAAGGACCAGAGATAAAGAGTTTGAAGATATTAACAAGCAACCCATTTAAAAGTGGTTAATGTTGACGAGGTCTCAAACCACTTAATCAGTGGAAATGGCCCAAAGCCACCTTCCCAGAGAGAAACACGCATTCACACCCCCAGCCTCTTACAAACGCCCTTTGGGGTAAAACTGCCTCTTGCAGAGTCCCCCACCTTCAAGCACCGCTTTTGGGGGGGCTCCTTGGCCCCGGCAGGATCCGCAGCGCCCGGTGCCGGGAGAGCAGAGGGATGCATGGCCACACGCGTGCCCCGAGCATCCCTCGGGCTGATCTCCCGTCAGCAAACTTGCACCACCAATACATCTTCGTTGATTATTGTTTCTGGCTGGCTGCATCCCGGGGATGTGAGAAAGTTAATTAGGCGCCTTAGCACCTGGGAAATAAAAGCCTTGATGACCTTCATTGACTCTATTGGAAAATAATTTAGGATTGTTTAGCTTCCTTTCTGCGCTGAGCAGATCATCAATTAGCAACCATAAGTAAAAGCGTAGAGAATTTTCTTTTTAACACAATTTAATCTGATGTGCTATTTTGTCACCCTCGATACTGCAGCGTCCCGGATGATCTCAGTATTGATGGTTTTGTCCTCAAGTTCTGATGCTTAAATGGGCAAAACATATTTTATCCTATAATTAAATGAAATGCTCTGCTGGGTGAACATTATCTTAAGTTTTATAGTATTATAGTGCTTTCTATCACCTTAATATATCACCATGGTCCTGTCACTCCAATGAGGTATTACTATATTATTAGTATAATACATCATTACGGCAAGGTGTTTTCATGATGTATTGCTTAAAAGATGAAGCCATCAGGAAGAAAAAAAAATCCACGAGCAGGCTCAATATAATTACAGGATAAAAGGATACTTCATCATGAAATCTGATAATGATTTGACCTGGAAGTGAAGGAAAGCAGGGAGAATGGAAAGCTAAAGGGAAAACAAGAGAAAAACCAAAAATGTCCCAATTTCCCCCACTGATAGATGCTGGGACGGAGGTGCT
Organism: Chroicocephalus ridibundus; assembly: GCF_963924245.1. Taxonomy (NCBI): domain Eukaryota; kingdom Metazoa; phylum Chordata; class Aves; order Charadriiformes; family Laridae; genus Chroicocephalus; species Chroicocephalus ridibundus. The sequence continues at coordinate 47,738,578 of NC_086290.1, forward strand.
GTGAGCAAAAGCCAAGATCTCACCCACAAGAAGTGAGGTCTTCCACCAAAATCCCAACTTCACCTGGCGTGGCAGGGACCAGGACCCGCGACACCACTGTCCTTGCACCATGAGAATGCCAGCAGGGAGCCTCGACCATACCCTCGCTCGCTGCCGCCGAGGATCCTGCTCCTTCAGTGCGAGGTGTATTTAAACACATGCGTGATGGGCCCCAGAATCGAGAGGAGAAGCTGAGATTTTAGGAGAACACGTGAACACTGAGCACAGGCACCACCGGGTGTGCTTTCGGGTGCTGAACAACTCCAAAAGAATTGCAACTCATGGTGGTTTTTTATATATATATATATATATATATATAAAAACAAGCGAGCTATTTGAACCCAGTGTTTACATTACTTCTAATTATACTCCCAGCAATAAATTACAACATGCAGCCCATTAATTAAACAGTAGTAGCGCGAGTCCAATTTCTTTTGTGCGGTGCCCGTGCTTCTGCAAAAGGCTAATTTCAAAGCTCCTGCACTCACTGATAGCTACTTTCAAAAAGCATTTTCAAGGAGTTTGACTAATTGCATGTATCACAAAACAAAAGAACTGCCAAGAACTGGCTCTCAGCTGGAGAGGGAAGGGACAACGCGGAGGTGGAAGACCAAGAAGAAAGCTCTGCACTGAGCTCACACGCCCGGCGAGCTGACGGGAGCCAGCAGCGCCGCAACATTTGACTTCAGACCATCAGGTAGGAAAAGAAAACATCGTTAAGTTTAATGACAAAAACAGCTGAGGAAAAAAGAAATAGTCTGCTTTTAGCCATTCATCTTAAAGCCCAGGGTTAGCAGACGATGTCAGGCTAATTTGGTTTCTCATACTATAATGCACTTAGAGGTTTACGTTTCCAGCCAGAAAGTCCAAAAGGCAGTTTGTGCCATTTAAGAAAAAAATTGTGTGCATTTAAGCAACAGCTCAGTTATATTTAGCAGTGACTCAATCAGCCACGGTTGACTGATCTTTGTTTAAAGGCAAGGATAAACCAAAGCGAGATTTGTCTCTACCCCGAGGGACTCCTGCGGCCAGTTCCTGGGCTCAGGTGGCTCCTGAATTTTGCAGCTCAGGCTCAGATGGGCTTTGGGATTACTCAGCCCTGGTGAGCCTGGAAAGCCGGGGCTGACCGTGTTGTGAGAACAAGCTCTTCAGGCATTCCCATCGCTTGAACTATGCAGGTTTTTTTGGCTGAAAATGAACCTCCTTGAGCTCGCTGGACTCCCAGATACTCACTAAGGCTGCCACAGCTGCAGCTCTATGTCTCCACTTGCTCCATCTCAACTGTCAACTCATCCTGATGCCAACGAGGCCTGTTTTGCAGGTGGAGAATTAAGAGAGATGTCTTTAAGTCGTATTTGAGGGCTGTGATAGAACAGAGAACTGACAGCCCCGTCTGGCTAGGCCCTGATAATGCTCCAGATTTTCAGCCAGATTTGATGAGCTCATCATTAAGATGTGACATAAAAATTCAGATCTTACCTCAGGAAAGCTACCAGGAATGGGATCGCATGTTCCCAGACCCTAGGGAATGGCTCCAAGATTTTGCTGTGAACTCTAATACGTGCTTCCCACCTGAAAAGCAGCAGTTGGAGCACCCTCCCCCCTCCCAGTAAAGACCTCCTCCCACATCTGGGCGCTGTGAAGGAGCCAGACTGACATTACCTGTACTGTCCAATGGATTAAAGAAACTTCTGTTTTCAAGATCGAGTTTAGGTATCTCTGGTATTCTGGTATTCAGACAGGTATTCAATATTGGGGTATTCAAAAAAAAAAAAGACAAACAAATCCAAGACGTGCTACAACCCATCATCAGAACGCAGCTGGAGACCGAAAACCAGAGCACAGCAGCCTCTGCTTCAACCGGAAAGCTCCGATGCTTGAATTGCAAATCTGCTCAATAAATAAATTACCCTACTGTCCAGTGGGGCACTTTTCTTCCTCTCTCTGCTCTCCTTTCTGATTCCTGGGAGAAATTTTCCCAGGCAGGGTTTTATTATGCAAATACCTGCAAAAGCACTTAACGGGACGGTCTTTATTATGTTTTATTTCACTGTTTTGGTCGCAGCGCTGAGCTTTCTTTTGTAACATTATGAAGGAAGCAGAAGTTTCTCCTCTCCACACCTGCAGGGAGAGGCGGTGACCCCGGAGCAGAGGTGCAGGACAGGCTCACAGAGCTCTTGGGAGCAGGAATTCAACCACTGGTGTTGAGCATTTTTATGTTTTATTTCATACGAGCTCTATTCTGGGTTGAGGGCAAGGTTTGATACAGTAACTTGCCTTTGATGGCCCAGCAAATCTGTCAAACCCTGGCGTGTTTCAGGCGGCCTGGATTTGAGTCTTCACTCGTTGCTGTGTCACCTCCCGTGCTACTGCACCGTGGCGGTTTGCTGTCACGCAGTGATTTCAAGAGGACTTAGGTCCTCGCAAGGCTTTAGACACGCGGCGCTGCCCACCCGGCCGTTCCCAGCCTGAACCCCGTGTCACCTGCCAGCACCGACAGCTCTGGTTTGGGGTCACGGTGTTAAAACAAGCCGTTGGCAGGCAGAGTAAGAGTAAGAAACACCACGATGCCTAAACAGAAAATGATGGAACGACACGCCAGGGCTGCCTTGGTGGGTAAGGGAGGGACACAGCCCACAAAGCACAGCGACAGCAGCGAGAGAGCAGGTCTTCCCCAAAACACACAAAGACAGACTGCCTGGAGAAGAGAAGGCTCCGAGGAGACCTTTGAGCCCCTTCCAGTCCCTAAAGGGGGCCTACAGGAAGGATGGGGAGGGACTCTTCATCAGGGAGTATAATGATAGGACACGGGGTAACGGCCTCAAACTGAAAGCGGGGAGATTTAGATGAGATGTGAGGAAGAAATTCTTGGCTGTGAGGGTGGTGAGGCACTGGAACAGGTTGCCCAGACAAGTTGTCAATGCCCCATCCCTGGAGGGGTTCAAGGCCAGGTTGGACGGGGCTTGAAGGAACCTGGGCTGGTGGGAGGTGTCCCTGCCCAGGGGAGGGGGGGTTGGAACTAGATGGTCTTTAAGGTCCCTTGCCACTCGAACCATTCCGTGATTCTGTGATTTTGTGAAATGTACCTAACTCAGCATCCGGGCACAGCTGGGACGGGGCTGTCTCACCTAACCTCCCCCAGACCAATGGTAAGCTTCCCATGCAAGACCGGTCCTCTTGGCAACGGAGAGCGACAGCGAGGACCTACCCCAGCGTGCGAGGTGCCACGGGTCCCCTCCGGCACCACATATTGCTGTCTTTTTAGAGAACGTGGATGCTGGCTGCAGCCTAGAAACCTGGCGTTCAGACAGCTTTTAGGTAACAGTTTCGCCCCAATTTCTAAAGCAGATCAGTAGATGCAAATCCTTTCAGTGCAAATGATCCAGAGACGGTAACAGGGGAATATTTCTGGGCGCGGCAACGAGCACGGTGTTTTCAACAAAGAGAAAAGAAGAGCAACAGAAGAAATAGCCTCATCACAGAGGAGTTTATCCCTGTTTCCACCCATTGCCGCTGCACACCACGCGAGCCCAGCGACGGCAGAGCCCATCATCCCTGCCTTGGCTAAAATTTCCAATATGGATAGACACATTTACATGGCAAATTCAGACAAAAGCAAGAGGCTGAAGTCAGATACATCCATCAAATCCTGACAATAAACACCCAGAGTCTCACTGGATACAGCTAAAATGCCAGAAGAGCAAAGGCTGCTACTGTGGTTTTAGGGAGCTCAGGCATGATTTTAGTAACAAAAGAAAACCTAAAAATCACATCGTAATTCTTGAAAACCCCATGTGTCGTAAGATGGCCATTCCGCTTCAGACCTCAAAGGAAACTTGTTGTATTTTCTCCTTAAAAATTGTAGGGGACGAGGACATTGTGCTAAGGGATTTGTACGATGAGATGATGATTGCTAGGCATACAGAAAGAAAAACACAAAGGAAACCACGGGATTCAGGCAAAATACTGACGTGAGGATATGGGCTGAGATAAGAGAAAAACAGACAGGAAAAGTTAATGGGGAACTGGGTAAGTTATCTGTGGAGCTGCAGATCCTGAAAGTTCTCCTTAGACTCTGCTGTTGGTTTAACAGATGCCAGCAGCAACAGAGCTAGAGTTGTACCCTGTTTTGTTCCGCATCTACGGCAACTGAACCAGCACTATTCCCGTCCTGCTTTCTTCTTAAAACACACTAAGAGATAAAACTACAGAAGAGGCTGAATTAGTTCATCACCATTAACTTTCAGTATTTGATACATCCACCAATCCTCCAAAAGATACGACATCGAGAGCATATCTTGGAATGACGACTTTCAATCTAGAATAAGCTCAAAATTAGGATAAGAAGCTTTTGATTTGCTCCAACACTTTTGGAGAGCCAAAAGGAGTCCTAGAAAACTAATGCTATGGTAAATCCCAGCCAAGCTGAAATGGCTAATTATCATCCCGCTAAAAAGCACTGTTTGTTTTCTTTACCCGGATGGTAAGTTTTTACTCTGCTGGGTGAAAGAGAAACGTCTTAAAACCCTCTCCTTGTGTACGCTCTGCTCGTTGGCTATTTGCTTTCAGCATCATTATTTACCCTCATCTGGAAGATTTTTTCAAATTATGCTTTCGCTCGCAGCTCTGGCGTGATTACGGTAATCCAGAAAATGGCTACTCTTAAGAGTAGCTGGGAAAGTGCACCTTTATATCCAAGGTATTTTTAACAAGAAGCTGGGCCTTATCTATTTGAGTGAAGCCAACAGGTAAGTCGCACATCCGTACTCCATCCTCCATCCATCCGGGCTCTGCCGGTACCGCACAGTAACTCCTCACCTGCGGTCCCCAGCCGTGGCACGGGTACAATATTGCTGTGTGGTTCTCCTGCGGGCCCTGGTCAAGGCAGACGTCTTTCGCCTTGTTGTTTCGAAGCTGTAAGAAATCAGAAGCACGGAGTTATATGGCCCCGTCTCTTTGGAGATAAGCAATGAAGTGACGCGCAGCCATTTCTCTAGCCTCTCCCTTGCTATAGGAAGAATAGACGGTGCTACATCACTGGGAGTCACCAGGCAGAGAGAGGTTTAGTGCACCGTATGTTTTCTTTGAATACAGGGCTTAATGATGACCGCTTTTATGTAATAATCACCATTCAATGGAGCCAACTCCCTTGAACACAGTTTTCTTTGTATCTGGTCATGTGTGGTGGTAACAAACGTATTTTTAGACGGCCGCCAGCGTGTTGCCAGGGGCCTGAAATCAATGCACAACCCCTTGTATTTAAGCGAAATCTCAACGCGCTCAACAAGGCAGGGGAAAAATGTCCGGCTAGCGCAAGGAGCCCCTTCGAATCACTGTGGGGATGACGCAGGAGATGCAGAGATGGCAAACCAGCCGTCAGGGACTGAAGGACACGGTTCGGAGGAGCGTGGAAGTGCTGGGGTCATTCTACAAAGCCAAACGGCCACCTCTCGGCAGGCTCCCCGTGTAGGGCAACTGCAAGAATGCTTTTGCAAATACTGCTTTTTGGGAGGTTTATCTTGAAGGCATTAAGTAACTTTGATAATAAATCTTTCTTAAAATGAATGCCCATCTGGGGCGCTCGGGCTGTGCTTCAAGAAGCCTTCTCAAACTGCCACTGTTCCATGAGACCTATTGCAACGGAGTATTATCAGTTCCCATAAATGCCGGCTTTTATATTCCCAGTATGGTCTCAAAGCCAGCAGAGATTGAATTAAGTCTCCTTACTTTATCTCGTCCTTAAGCTGTTGTGACAACGCACTGTATCCTACGGAGAGACCTCGTAAGGAACGGGGCTGAGTTTAAGTCAAAGGGTTTTATAAAACGACTACGTATTAAAAATATACATACAGCTGCTCAATCCATGGAGTCAACGGGTAATACAGATAATTTTCTGTCAATTCAGTAAATGAGGTATTAAAATATGTTACTGTATCTGGTCTCCAAGATCAGGAATAAATCCCAAAATAGGGTTTCAGAAGAAACTGTGAACAGATTTATACAAATTTATATAATTATACACAAATAGTAGGTTTTGACTCACATTCCTTTCCTTTGAGGCTATTTCTAATCAGAGACTCACCAGCTGTAAAAATTACCAGTCTGATCTAAGGGACTGCTCAGCTTTAATTACCTCGCCATAAGCGATGGTGTTGTTGTATCTTCTCATTTCCGGATAAACGTGGTCCAGGTACCACTGGAAATTTTTACACTTCAAGCTCTTCCTCAGCGCTTTTCTCTCAGAAACATCCCCGATGTCTATACCCGGGTTCTGAAAAATAAAGACACAGCATGTCACTGAACGGATAATCTTAAAAAAATAAAATAAAATATAAAAAGAGCACATTTCGCTGATGTTTGATGCCGTTTCCAAGCTGCCTGGAAACTGCCAACAGCTCAGTAACTCCTGAGGCCATGCCAGGGAATTTTAGCATGTGTGTCCAAGCTGAAATCATCCTCACAGAAGCCAGAAGAAGACTTGGGTTTCACAGCCACAGCGAGGAGGAGACGCGTACTCCTAGGGTTTGAAGGCATCCTTGCCATGGCCACCGGACTGATGCGCGACACGGTTTGGTTCTGGGAAGTAATTCAGAAAAGGGAACCCCAACGGAGAAGAAAAGGTTTTGGAGGAAATATGAGCAGTGTAGTGTAACAGAGGTGAATCTTCTCACAGATACCCCGGCCTTTGGATCCACCTGAGAAAGACTCAATCTGTCAACAGCCACAACGACAAAGTATTTTTAAAAGATCTCTCCTCCTGTTTAGAGACTGACATAGAGGACTTCCAGAGGGGCTTAACAGTAAATAGACATCAGGATTTACAAGATGTCCTGGAAATGCAAACCCCTGTCCGTGCGCTGAGCTCCAAAACCCTTTCCCTGACACACCAAAGGCGTGCGACGCAGAGGACAGCACCGTTAAAAGGTATCAAATAAGGGCGGGGGGGAAGAAAAGAAGGAAAAGGACAAAGGTTTAAGATTCAGATATAATAGAGGCTAAGAATAAAGGGAAAGAATTACAGCAGAAGAGAAGTTGAGGCTGAACCTCAGAAAAACCTCTTGACAATTTGGACAATTACACGGTGAAACAGTCTCCCTGGAGACACAGAGGAACCCCACGGCTCCAGCCGATGTCAAAGCAGACAAAGCCACGACATCTGTCCCCAGAGGAAAACCTTACGGGAGCAGGGGCTGAAGGGAGCCGCCCCCCTTTCACCTTTTCTTCCATTGCAGAATTTGGGGAACTAATGCAGCAGCCAGGTGAAGCAAACCAAAAGCTCGCTGCAGCCCCTTTCACTCCTTCCTACAGGTGTCTGGGTTCCTACTCTATTTTAGCTTCTGCTCTTGTCTTTTGCAGTGATCATTAAATACAGCTGGGAAAGCAATTTTCCATTACAATGCTTGTAATGATCTTCTAATGAATTATTCACTCCGCTTTAGCGAAGACACCATTTTAATGCGTGACTGGTAGCTCATAGGTAAAAATAAAGATGATTCAGTGTAGGCAGGTAGGACAGGCTGAAATCTGAGTGGGCGAGACGGGACGCGGAGCAAAGCGGGACCACAAACCAGTCGGCACCTGAAATATTCAGAGCATGGGGTTCGGCTTGGTTTTGAGTACAGGGGCATCACAAAATAATTCAGCGTCTATCGACACCCCCCTGCACAATACCACCTGTCAGACAAGGCTTCTCTAAAATTAAATATCAATTTCACTGGTAAGAAAAAAAAAGAATCCCAAATTGTTTTTAGGGTAACCCAGACCTGTTTCCCCAGACCCACCCCCAGTGCCCGTTCCTGGGATCTGCCTTTTCCAAGCTGTACAGGACCTGTGGCTTCCCGAAGAATTTTAATCCCTTTTTGCCGTGCTCCAAAGCCGTTCCTGAGCAGGTGCCTCACCTCTGAAAAGGAATCAGCCTGAGGATCCGGGCTGAACCCGCAGGAATTGATGAGCCCTGCCCATCAGTAACCTTTTTTTAAGAGGGACCTGGAATCACGCAGTCCCACGGGCAACGCTCTGCCCCTCCAAAGGCTTGGAGCGGTGCCATCACAGCCAGCGCCCTCCTGCAGCTCGCCGGGTAAACAGCTTTTCTTTCCATCACGATTCATCTGTTTCTCAGTAACGAACTAATCCAGGACTCCCCAGCCCCCCCAGGACGCCAAACCGGCAGCGCAGGCAGCTCATCGACCCTTCCCAGGTACCCAGTGCTCTCTACTGCGCTCTGAAGCGGCAACTACCGTGGCTCAAAATGCCAGTAACTCTCCCCAGATGGAACCTTTCATCAGAAAGCAGCAGCAGCTCATGTTTTTATGTTTTAATGTTTTTCGAAAGGCCCCGGAGCTGCCAGCCGGGACCGCTGCCGCCGCAGGATCAGGACCGCAGCAGCTCTTTGCAGGGGTGGGATCTGCAAGGTACGAATATTTGGTGTTTATTTTTAGCACTGAAAGGGTGGCTGTAAATAACAGCTCACCTGGGGACTGGCCATTCGTGGCAACGGTTCTTCCTCGCGTTGAACAGGGCAGCCCAGCGCTCGCACACTGCTGGTGGAGTGCGTGTCGGGGGACACCCCGAACCCTCATCCCACCCATCACCCGGACAGCATCGCTGCCTCCCCCTCCCCACCAGCCCTTCTTCTCCTTCTGGCAGGACCAGAGGCAGGAGATGGGGGCAGTGGCCCAGCCCAGGGAGCTCCCAGCGTGCTCCAGGCAGTGATCAGAGCCAGGAGGCAGGAGATGCTCCTGGGTTTCATGATTAGACATAAGCTGCACAGAGACCGGAGCCCAAGCAGCAGCCTTGGACCTACACAAAGCCCTCCTGGAACCTACAGAGCAGGGAATTACCTAGAGAGGTCCACGTGCAGGATTCGTCCCCTGGCCATGGTCTTGCTGGTGGGATCTCATGGGTTTCCAGAGACACACCAGGCTGTGACATGGCCAGGTTACGAAAAATAACACGTCAGATCTAAGAAAACCTAACCCTTTCTGTGCGGAAATTAAATATAAGCACCAAAGCTATTTAAAGAGAGTGGTTTTGTAGCGCTTGCACGTGGTGCTGCTGGGAAGGGATCTCCTGTGAGCCACCAACCTCCAATCCTCTACCTCTGAACACGGCATCTAAGCGCCAATGGCCTTGACTTTCCCAGCACTGGGAAAGCAAACGGCCCAGGAACCTGGACCACACGCCGTCAGCAGCAAGCTCTGGGCTGTGACAGCATCTGCCAGCTGGGAACCCAAGTTGGGCTGAACGCGACAGCGACCTGCCTGAGCCGCAGGAAAACACCTCCTGCACTAATGATGCTGATATTAATAATCTTCTGCCAACCGACGTTACAGACAGACTCCATCTGCGGAGCAGTGTAACGACATAACCTCACGCTGTGTAAACACTCAACAGGGAGATAAACACTACAATACAGGTTTAATTTTTAGAAATGAAAATAAAAAGGCTGATGCGAACAGTAGAAAATCCTCCAAAGTCTGCAAGTTTTGCAGCATCTCCGTCAAAACCGAGGGAGCTCTGCTGACTCTGGGGATGTGACCTGGGGTATTTAAGGCTCTCCTTCACCCAGGACCACTAAATGCTCTGTAATTCAATTTTTTAACCGGAGTGAAGGCTTAGGATAGGGTGCGATGGCCGTACCTCCAGCGGCAGGTTCCACGCGATGTAGACGTGCGATTTGTAGTCGTCCATCCACACCTCGGCCACCCGCAGAGCATTGCGCTTGGTGTAGAAACCGATGTTGTTGTTGTAGGGCTTCTTCTTGCGCTCGATGTGAGCCACCCTGGAGCAGGGCAGGACCTCCATGCTGCCGCCGCACAGCCACACCTGCAACGCAACCGCACAACACCGTCAGCGCTGGGCTCCGCCGTGACGCGAAGCGTCCGCATATCAATCAAAGAGAAAGAAGTGGTGGAGTTTGAGGCTTGTATACCGTCCCGGCGAGCGCAGAGCATCACAGCATCCAGCTGGCAAGTGGCAACACACCGCCAGGTTTGGTCTTTGCTCAAAGGCAAGACACACGGGGAGAATTTAACCTCTGCCCAGAGCAAAACACGCGTCAATTTTAGAGGGATCCGGTATCCAGCACGTGCTGTTAATGCGCTGTAGGATCGGGTGCTGAGTTTACAGGCATGTTGCTACTAAATAAAAAGGATTAGCGACTGGAATAGTTGAAACAATTGCAAGATCTCCGCCTGCAGAAGGGATGACTCAGTGAAACATATGGCAGGGACAGATTTCTCCCACTTGAAAACATTTGTTCATTATTTTTCTTTCACATGCTGTTTAAAATTCCCTTAAATCACAGTTTACAAGTTAATAAAATCTTTTGAGATCTGTTTTTTCATCACATGGAAAGGGAATTCAGGGAAAGACATGCCATACCTGGGTTCTTCCCTCCCTGTTTGACTTCACCAAGAAGTTATTTATCTTAAATTAAAGATTCAGGACACCAGGCACCGTGCAATCATTACAAACACATATGCCAAACAGGTCTAATAATCCCAGTTTCGCCTATTTTGCAGTCTGCTCTGCATTATCATTTTGCTCAGTTGCTACAACACCCGTCGTTCCTGGGATCTCGTCCAGGCTCGCCACCTTTTATCCCATCTGCCTTCCCTAAATTTTACCGACCCCGCTCAACCCACTCTCCCGCCAGCACCAGGAGCCTCCTGGCCATATCAGCTGCCCTTTTTAATCTCTCAGCGGTGGCTTTGGCCGACCCAACGCAGGGCACGGGCACTTCCCAAGCCCAGGCGACAGGAGAAAGGGGCAGCGCAGGAGGGAGACCTCTTCCCTTGGGGCGATCCCGCTGCTCCTGCTGTTCTTGATTAGAATCATAGAATCATTCGGGTTGGAAAAGACCCTTGGGATCATCGAGTCCAACCATCAACCCCCACTCTACAAAGTTCTCCCCTACACCATAACCCCCAACGCCACATCTAAATGACTTGTAAACACATTCAGGGATGGTGACTCCACCACCTCCCTGGGCAGCCTGTTCCAGGGTCTGACCACTCTCTCAGTGAAGAATTTTTTCCTAATGTCCAGCCTAAACCTACCCTGTTGCAGCTTGAAGCCATTCCCTCTTGTTCTATCGCCAATTACCTGTGAGAAGAGACCAGCCCCAACCTCTCTACAATGTCCTTTCAAGTAGTTGTAGAGAGGGATGAGGTCTCCCCTCAGCCTCCTCTTCCTCAAATTAAACAGTCCCAGCTCCTTCAATTGCTCCTCGTAAGATTTATTCTCCAGGCCCTTCACCAGCTTCGTTGCCCTCCTCTGTGCTCGCTCCAGTGCCTCGATATCTCTCTCTCGTATTGAGGTGCCCAAAACTGGACATGAATTGAGTGCTACAGATTATAGGAGCCCACGTCAAAAAATCAGAGCTCCATTTTATTAGCTGGTGTGTAAACATGTAGCAAAAAAAAAGAGAAAACGTTTTGCCCCTGTTCTGCTGTTTGACCTTTCTGTCCCTCCCGCCCAGCCGCAACCATGCTCGCCTCTGGCCAGCAAATCCACAGGGTCTGCTCGAAGTTTCGCAACAGGCCACGGGCTGGCAAAGCAAGGAAGAAGTGAACAAGGCAGTTCTAAAGAAAAAAAATACATATTTTTAAAGGCACGTTCCCAAGGCCGTAGTCTGACAGAAAGTGCCCGCGTTTCTTGCCTGCTCAGTTCTTTAGTTTCTCAATGTCTCGGTGAAATAGGAGCATCGAGCTCTGCTCTTGGCTGGAAGATCCCCAGCACCACCCGTTTTTGTACTTTTGGGGATGTGTTAGGTTTTGTCCTGATTTGAGACAAGAATAATTATTTCAAAAACGTAAAAACCATGACGCAATTAAAATGTCATCTTCCAGCCAGCTTGCCTCTAGCAGTAAAGGTGCAATATTGCCTTTCCATGCTTTAGTTAAAGAAGTCATACGGCTTTATTCTAGACAGCTTTCCTAGATTTCTAGAAGATCTGCACAAACTATCTTGAAACATGCACGTTGTAATAAGCTGAGAGAAAAAGAGTGCTGGGCATCATGCACATACGTATCCACAAGCCAGTTCCAGAGAGATCAGTAAAAAATGAATTCGAAAAAAGCACTTATGCAAGGAAAGGCCATACTTCCATCTCCTAAATAAAACCTACATTATCATTATAAATTAAAAAATCTAACTGTTTTTACAAGGCATTTATAAACATTTCTGATGATAACAATGGGAGCAGGGAGAACTATTACACAGGAATCGGCCAAGTGGCAGCCGGCATCACTGTCCTCGGTGTACAGAGGAGTAAACCATGGCCCCAGGAAGATGCTGCTTCTTCTCATGTGGCCTGGCAAGGACTTTTTGTTCCTGCTGACATCCAGAAATGCATGTGAACAGGTCCACAGGTGACCACAATCCAGGGGACATCCTCCACGGCCATCACGCGTGAGGGGTAATGCCCCACGCACTCGGCGTGATGCTCTATTCTTGCAATAACCATGACTGTGGAGCCGTGAACGGCCCCAAGAAAGGCCCCGGGCTTTGTTCTCTTGGTGCCAGAATGAGACGAGCTGCGAGACGCCACAACCAAAAGGGCTCAGCAGACCTCCGACCTCCCAGCAAGGCTGATGGTCATCTCCTCGCTGATGCCCTGACGTCCCAACCTGCAGCAACTTCACCCCTGGGGCGCTCAGCCCCTGACGGCAGAAGGTTCTTGGGAAACCTTCATTTATGTCCCTATTGAGCAGCCATTTGTCCCACCAAAGACCTTTAACAAATAGATTACCTTCCTATTAAGTAAATTCTTTCATGTTCATAGCAAATCAGATACTCTATTTACCACAACTAACAGCATTAACAGGACAATCAGTCCAGCGCGTTGTTTCTGCTAATTCCTTGAAGAATTACCTCACAGCAGATGGGTAATCAAGAGCCAGCACAACATTAAGACCAATCAGAAAAATAAGGTATTGTCAAATTAATTCATGTTTAGCCTATTTAACAAGGCAGAGTCTTTTATATTGCTTCCTACACAGGCTGAAATCATGATAATTTTATAAAATAGGCATGGATGGTATGTAAAGGCATCTTTAAAGACTCAGATAGAGTATGTAACACAGCAGGTTAAACATGACGAGCAAGTCTCAAGTTTCTTCCTTATTTTCTGACATTCAAATTTCAACACGACTATTAGCTTGCCATTCATTCACCCGTAAAGAGACGCAGAATTAAAAATAGAAGCATTCCCCTCCAGTAAATGACGGTGACTCAATAACTTCTCCATCAGTCTACACACGGGAGTAATCAAACATACAGAAAGACGCTTGGATTTATAAATAACTGGTTAACACTAAATTCTAGTGAAGAAATCCCAGAGAAACAAATGGAAAACAAATCCATCATCCAGAGATCTTTGATGTGTTTTTCAGAAAGCTGGTGGGTAACATACTTGCAGTTATTTTCCAGGCAAAATGTGACCGTCCTAAGAATCCAGCATGGAAAAGCAGCGATTCCTCACCAGCAGTGAAATATCCGAGTACCGCTGAAACTGCATCGGCCATCTACTTTCTAGAAGCTTTTGCACATGCAGGAGGCAAACTTTGGTGAGCATGAGATTTCATCGCAATGAAGTGATGGGGTGACCCAGCTCTGCTTTCTAATCACCCTTCGGAAACACGAAGGCATCATGGGTGCGTGAAGCGCTTGGGAAAGAGCCGGCACCTCAGTGACCTGCACTGGGGATAACCCGAAATGGGGAGAGGTTCGGCATGACGCAGTATGGCAGCAGAGCTTCAAGGGAGGTCCAGGCGCCTCTTGTGCACGTGCATCTCCCAGCCAAGACACCTCCTCTGCCATCAGCCTTCTGGCTTCCATTTGTAAAATCACAGTTGTTTTTACAGTGCTCTTATGGAGCACTCTGTATGTCTTTTACACAGAATCACAGAATGGTAGGGTGGGAAGGGACCTCTGGAGATCATCCAGCCCAACACCCTGCCAGAGCAGGGTCACCCAGAGCAGGTGGCACAGGAACGCCTCCAGGCGGGGCTGGAATGCCTCCAGAGACGGAGACTCCACCACCTCTCTGGGCAGCTCTGCCACCCTCACAGAAAAGAAGTTCCTCCTCATGGTTAGGTGGAACTTCCTATGCTCAAGTTTGTGCCCGTCACCCCTTGTCCTGTCGCCGGGCACCACTGAGAAGAGCCTGGCCCCATCCTCCTGACACCCACCCTTTCAGTATTTATAAGTGTTGATGAGATCCCCCCTCAGCCGTCTTTTTTCCAGACTGAAGAGACCCAAATCCCTCAGCCTTTCTTCATAAGAGAGATGTTCCAGTCCCCTCATCATCTTGGTAGCCTTTTGCTGTCCCCTCTCCAGCAGTTCCCTGTCCTTCTTGAACCAGGGAGCCCAGAACTGGACACAGCGCTCCAGGTGCGGCCACCCCAGGGCAGAGCAGAAGGGGAGGATGACCTCCCTCCACCTGCTGGCCACACTCTTCTTGATGCCCCCCAGGATGCTATTTGCCTTCTTGGCCACAAGGGCACATTGTTGGCTCATTTGGCTAGGACAGGAGTAACCGCAGCGTTTGGGAGCATCCTGGAGAGCAGTGGTGTCCATGCCAGTTAGAGGGGACCGGGAGCAAGATGAGGGAGGAGGCCCCCTGCCATTCCCTGGGGAAGCGCACGTCCCCGGTGGTTACTGCACTCCTGGTAATGGAGGGAGAAGGGAAGACTGCTCAGAAAACACAGCGTACCGATGGCCCTTTATGCATGTAACAGAGACTGCAAGAAAATCCCAGTTTCACTTGACCAGCTCATTGCAGCAGCCGCAGAAACAATTTTCCAAGTGTTACACAGTTAAGAACAATTACTGCCCAGGATCCCCTTTGCCCTCAAAAATATACTGCAGCTATCAATTTACTTTGCTCCTGTCTGCCAGAGCCAGCAATTACTCCCAAGGAGCATTATTTAACTAAAAGGGCTTTTGGCAATCTGCCTAATGTCCAAGGAGCCAGCCAGGCAGACAAGGGTGACCCAGAGGAGACCCACCACCCAGGAGGGTGCCGAAAGCCCGTCTTGTGCCACACCAGGCTCCAGGCATCGTCTGCGCTCTCCAGTCGAGCAGGGCTAGAAACGCATGTCGGAGGGGTTGGCCAAGCTCATGCCTTCAGGTTGGTGGCGCCAGCGCTATTAGCGCTTTAGGGGTCTGGTTTGCTTGGAGGGAGCAACCCAGAAGATGTGGCTTGGATGGTACTTGGGGCAAGGAGGAGGATGCTGCTGAGCAGGGGGAGCTGCTGCCTTGTCCCAGCCCATCCTCTCCGGCAGGTCAGAGCTGCTTCCTCCACCGCGTGCTGTCCCCCTCCGCTCCCCCCACGGAGCAGGGGTCCCTCGGGGCTCTCTCCTGCGGGTGCCAGCACCCGCTGAGCGGCAAAGGACACACACAGGGGAGGGCACGGCCGCAGCTCTAGAAGAAGAATCAGCGAAAAGATTAATATACGTTTAAAAAAAATTAATGCGTATGTATTAAGAAAACCTTGTTCCCCTCCCCAGCCTTCTGCAAACAGTCCTTGCTATGCCATGATGCCCACTGGCAGGGAAGCAGAAGATAGAATTATTAGCTTAAGGAGAATATTTTCATCAGAAAACACTGACGCAGGGGCTGCTTCCCCTGGGATGACAGAATAACTCGTACGTCCCGCTTCCCTTCACGTGGCTGCAAGCCATAGAGGGGAATTTGGGCTCGCCATCTGTTTTTTGCACAAAGCAAGCCGGCATCAAGAAAAAGAGAAGGACTTCTGCAAGACCAGGGGCAAAACTGGGCCGGGGGGGGGGCTCCTCTCCCCCTTGCCAGCCGGGGAGCGCCGGGACGGTGTCCCAGCACAGCACCTTCTCCTCTCATCCGTCGCCATCTCCAGAGCAAAATCCGTACTATTGCTCCCCCGGGGCCGCTGCCTTACATAATGCTCTGCTTCCTCCTCATCCCTGGGATATCATTAATAATAATAAGAATAAAAAAAAAAATATAAGAAGGGACAGTGACTACCTTGGGTCCTGGACGTTCTAGCCAGAGCGCAGCGTGACATCCACGATGAGCACTGACGGCTCCCGTTAAAGGATCCCGACTTTAGTTGCTTATAACTTTGCCAAATTTTAACTATTCAGACTGAAACATATCCTAGAACAGCTCGAGCCCGCCTGCCGTTAATGCAAAGAGACATCATGTCTAATGGTGTCAAGATGAGTCTGTAAGGTAAACTTTTAATCTCGGAATGTATTGTGACAGAAGGAAACAGGGCGGGGGGAAAAAACCCGCTCCTAACTTTCATTACACAAACTCCAGGCTTTTTCAGCTGATAACTTCATTTCTAAGGTGATTAGCAAAACCGTGCCTTAATTAGCAATAGATTTCCCATTTAACAGCTTTGCCTTATCTTCGCCCCCCCTCCTTTCTTTTAAAAGTAACTTCCTAAGTTAAGGGAAAAACACAATTACCCAGGGCAGCTAAAATAATAAGGAATGTATCGGAACAAAGACCTAAATCATAAAATTGAGGAACAGCAAAAAAGGCAAAGAAATAATCATTTCTCCACACGCTCCCTCGTATAGTTCTGAGAGACGGTATCTCTCCAAATTATTCCTTTTGTCAGAAGAAACAACACTTTTCCAGATACATTTCCAGCTACGTAGCTGAAGCTGGTTTTGTCCTTTCTCTTCCCGCTTCGGCCCTGCTCGGTCCCACATCGGGGGAGGACGTCCCCAGGCCCAAGTTCGCGCTGCCACGTCCCGGCTCCCGAGATGCCAGAGCGGCAATGGGGTCAGGAATGGGATGAAGAAGTCGCTCCCCCAAAACCTCTGTAATTCCTCGGCGGGGCCGCGGCCGGAGCAGACCCTGCCGAGGTGGGGCAGGGCAGCCAGAGCCAAACTCCTCACCCCCCGGCAGTGGGGTGAAGGATTCCCACAGCGACGGCTTGGACAAGGAGGAGTAAACAGCAGGAGCAACCGGCCCTTACACTTAAAATTCCTCTTGAAGAGAGAAGTAACGCAGGACGTGCCTGTTATTTAAGCATCCTCAGCACAGAGCAAAGGCGGGGTGTGTTGGCCTTGCTTCCTCTAGAAAACCTTACGGTTTGGTACTTACAAGTGTAATTCAGCTGTAGTTCTTTGTACCCCTGGCACAAGGTCCTTCTGACGGCGCGGCGAGAGACACGTACCACAGCAAGCCTGCTGAATCCAAATATTGATAAACAAACACCTCCACGCCATTAGCTGACGCCTGTTTATGGGCGACAATCAGAAGTTGCACGACTCACACACAGCGAGCTCGACAATATTTTGTATCTTCTATGTATATATATACACGCTATATCCTGTATCATCATTGAAGTGCTCCCTCAAGCTACTGTGACTGCCACTGTCTCATGCAACAACCACAGCACGAGCTTCAGCGGAAACGTTAAGCTGAATTACATGAAGGTGAGTTAAGAAGCCACGTACTGAGGGGAGAAAAAAAGAAGGAAAAAGAGCTCTGTTTGGGAACCTTTTACTTCCACCGCAGTGGAATAGAGTATTCAGGGTCTCTGCAGGTGGACGCAAGCCCTCCTTGAAGAGGACTGCCTTTTCATTTGGATACGTGCGTTTTCACAGATCACAACAAGGGACAGCTGGTGGTGTGAGAATTTACACAACAGCAGCGACCGTACCACCTTTGAGGCCGTTTTGCCATAGATCCAGCAAAGCTGCAGCGTTGTATCTATAAACAGGACCCAAAAACAGACCCACCGGATGGTGAAGTGTTTCTAAGAATGGGGAGGGACAAACTCTTTGGTACATCGACCTCAGAAGAAGGCAACACCATGCGGGCAGGGACACCACCTGCACTGACGGACTCAACAGAGACCATCTTGTTGGAAATCTCAACACAACTTCACCCTGAACAACTAATGAATTATCTTGGAAACCTCTGTGAAGAAGCAAAGAGACTCGGCATCCTGCAGCTGAAACGGGAAAAGGCATTTCGTTGTTAAATGATTGTTTTCTCTCTCATGAGGCCACGGAAACCCTTTCCGAGAGGAACAGGGCCAAGCAGCCAGATCAGACGTGGTATTCACCTGCCATCACCTTAAAATATGATTTTTGAATGGCCCATGTCCTGGCCTGACCATCTCAGACCACATCCATTCAAGCCAAGAACGGAAGCGGGAGGAGAGAGTAATACTACATTTAAAACGATAAATTCTCTTCTTTTTTGGCATTCCTTATCTCACATTTTATCCTCATGGACGATACAACTTTGGACAGGTTCCTGGCTATGTCGTGCCAGACCAATAACAGAAAGGTCCAGATTGTCCAGTGTCCAAATGTCTTACCTGCTGAGATTACTAAATTCATTCCTTTTATAATGGCCACTTAAAAATGCCAAATGAGAGTGGAACTCAGGTGCACAATTCACTCCGCAAATTCTAACCTACAGCAATACCAGGTAATAGCGGTGGTTTCCATCCTCTTAACACAGCAAGGAACGTAAATAGTTTAACATTTGCCATATTGGAGACGTTAGAATAAAGCAAGCTTCACGTCAATGCGAAGCGGCGATTTCTCTGCGCTGCCCCGGTTCAAGGAGAATGATACACGCCCCCCCACCCCGCAACTGCGTTCGCTCAAACTGGAGGCTTTGCCAATGCAAAATTTATGCCGTCCTTCTCCAACAAATGCAACACAACCCGTTCTAAATAGCGCATCGTTCCTGGCTACAACTGGTATTGATTTGACTTTATCAGAGATAAGATACCTAAGAACGGGCTTGGCGGGAGGCTTTAAAAGGCTGCGATCACAAAGCACAGCATGGGGAGGATTAGCTGTAATGACAAGTATCCGCATCCTCTTGGCTCGGATAAACTGACGAAAAGGAGCATTTTGCTTCTCAGTGCACTGGGACTGATATTTTAATTCCTGAAAAATTAAACTATAGCAACCAGAGCGGCTGTAGCTTTGCCGTTTTATCGCTTCCAAAAGTTATTTAAAAAAAAAAAAAAAAAAGAGGAAGGGGGTATTTGTAAATCCACATCTTACAAATGCTCGGTGAAACCGGGGAGATGCTCTCCACCCTGAACTCCCAGCCTTGGCTGGAGCCAAAATGTGGATCGCCAGCCCCTGTACGGCTGAGACCGGCGTTCCTGCTGAGCACGAAGCCCCAGCTCCATGCTGCAGTGGTTTGCAACTATCGTGGTATAAATCTGGGTCTCTCCTAATAACTTCAGCACTAAAATTCCTCAGTGCTTTCACGTTATCTGATCAGCCTTGGCAGCGTGACAAGGACTTGATTATGTTGTAATAGTATAATGCAAAGATTATTACAGACTCATAAAAGACAAGTGCCTTAAAAACAGCATCAACAATACCTGTAAGCCCTTTCCGAAGGAGAACAGCATGCTGGGCTTTACACGCTCATAGTACAGAAATTACCGGCAGGATCTGACCCTGAACTCCTTGGAGGTTGCGCCTTTTGTATTTTTTTTTTATTGCCAGTAATGTACCAAAAGCATCTTGATCTCATTTCCCTATTACCATTTCTGTCAAAGCTGTAAAAATAAAATAGCGTAAATAGTTCGACAGAATTTTGATCTGTTTTTCATTGCAAGAAAGCCTTTAGAGAAAATTATCTGCAGACCGTCCGTCGAACTAACACGATTCCACGTGGGGAGCGGCGGGAGGCGGGGGGAAGGGGCCACATATCATTTTAACCATAAGAGGCAGTTCTCAAACAGAATTATTTATGCAGCGAGATGCAGGCGCGTGATGGAGCAGCTCCGGAGCTGACAGCACCCCGGCTCCACCGAGCCCCTTCCAGCCCTCTTAACTCCAGCACATCACGACTGCGGCTGCTGTGAGCTGTAATTACAGATCCCCTCTCATCACCGCTGATGGAGGAGGCGCTGGAAGGAAGCCGAGCTCCTCCGTAGACGTTCATAGATGGATACAACCGAGTGTGACTCAGCCTAACCTCTGCTCAAGTAACTTGTCAAAAAGAGCAGCTCATGAGTTTAGAACCGGAGCATGCAAACATAGAGGGAGGAAACGCACGCGGTGTCTGTGTGCGTGCTATTTGGTGCGGCCGCCAGTGAGCACGCACAGACACATACGCACACGAGGTGTTTCCTGCCTCGTCAGTGCTCAAAGCCAGACTGACAACGTCTCCAAAGCTCTCTGATGATTTCACCGCTGTCTTTCTCCATTATGCTCAAAAAGGATTCTGAACAACAGCGTTGAAACAAACGGTCGGGTTTATCTAAGGCACTCTACCTTCGTTTTACATCTTGTTCTTCTCAGGAGGGGCATCAGAGGGTCCTGCCCATCCCCGGTGCCTGAGGCCTGCTCTGCCACCAGCTGACATGTCTGCACCAGCGGTATAGACATTCCTTTGAAAAATGCTCCACTCTCAATTTTATTGCTGTATTTTAGTTGATCGTGGGTTAGACGTGAGGAAATGTTCAGAGCTGATGTCCAGAAGAGCTGGAGGGAGCCAGCCCCGGCGCAAAACCCGTTTCCTTGGTCCCGCCAAAGCCAAGAGCGATGCTGCGCTGCCACAGGCACCAGGCTGTCGCTTTAGTCACGACCTGCGGGCAGCTCAGGCAGCACAAGCGAAAATTGGAACCTGGCTGTCGTCTGGCCCTTGTTTTAGAGGGGAAGAAGTCTCTGCCCGTTTTGCGGAGATGAGCCACCCTCGTCTGTGGGCTGTGGTGTGCCACAGCCCAACGCGCTCCCCTCCCAGCACCAAGTCTGCTGCCGACGGACTTAGTGTGCACAAGTTTGAAATGTTAAACAGAGGTCCAAACCAGATGGTCAAGAGACTGGGGCAGCTCTGTCATATTCGTGCCAGTCACTCTGCCATCTGCTTATTTTCCCTGGCAGCGTTAAAATCCCCTCTTCAGTGGAGCCGTCTCGTACTTTGAAATAATGAATACTTTGCAAGTACGAAAGTTTAAAGCCTGAGCAATTGCCGTGGCTCTGAAGCTATCATCAGCACAACCACTGATAGCTCATTGTCACAGACAGCCTTCATCCTTCCGCTGAAAAACGATGTTAGAATTCCGGTACGTGCGCAGGTAAAGCATTGTGCAAAGGCTCTCTAAGATTAATAACTTACTAACAGCTGCTCATCTCAACATGGTAGGCATGATCATCTGCTGAACATCACTCCTTCAAGTCTGGCCAACTCCTGAAACTTCTCCCGTTGGGACAGAAGAGCCGCTTAGCTGGAGCTGTGATTTTAAATTTGGAAGCCCTGTCTTCGGGGGCAGCGTTTAGGGTGGTAATTGTGGCGCAGCTGCTTGATCTAGCCATGAAACGCTCCAAGACCATCGGGTTACCTTGGTGGCACATCCATCCGGACTCTCTCTTTCATCTTCGAAAGTTTCCAAAGCAAGCTGCCAGGGCTCATACTCAGATGTCAGTTTAATAAAGACTACAGCGTTTCCTTGATGCTTCGGGCAGGCGGCCACTGACTTCAGAAGACTTGAGCTTGCTCGCAGCAGCCAGAAATTCAACCCTTCAAGCAGCACACAACAGCCACAGCTAAGAGGACGAGGCTGTGCAGCGAGGGGGACGATCTGGAAGGGATGGAAGCAAAAATGTGCGTAAGGCTGCACTTGACGGGTCCAAGCAGGAACTTTATGCAAAAGATAAAACACACGGAGGCACAACCACTTCCTTGTTTCAGTATTTGTTTGTGCTTATGAAAAATCTGAAATATCCCAAATTCCTTATTTTTCCCCTGCAGATGTACGTAGTCCAAGAAGTCTCTTGGGGAGCAGAGGGGTGGGTAGCAGAGCCGCAGCCCCTCTGCCCCTGCAGTGCCAGCTGGGTGCGCGGCTGGAGCTTCCCAGGGCTGCTGTCCTCCCTCCTACATGCACCATACGGCGAGCTCTGGTTCTGTGACTATTTTGATTTCAAACTATTTATATTAACGTGAACAGGAAAAGATGCCTCCCCTATGCTCAGCTCCCACAGCCAGGATGCACAAGAGCATCCAGCACTGGGACCACGAGGGGCTGTGGAGCCTCTGTTCTTTATCCTCAACTGGGGAAAGCTGAGTCGACTCTGAAGCTTGGCCAGCTTTGAGCTGGAAGTGGACTACAGCCCTCCAAAAGTCTCCTCTAGCCTGAATTATTCTACAATTTCTGTGCAGAGATGCTTAAGACAGATGTTTGGAGGTCAGAGTGAGGACGCCTCCGGGCTAGGGTAGAGAAAGTGTGAAATACTGTCTTGGTTCTTCCACTGAACATCTTGACAAGTTATTTCCGTGCTATCTACCTTTGTTCTCTCCTTTTACAACTCGTCTAGTCTAACTGAGACACAATCACATGAGGAGAGAGGCTGTCACAGCACATGCGGATGGTTCCTAGTGCAATGGCAGTCTAACCTCAGCTGAGGCTGCTCTAAATACTGGAATATAAGGAATTATTTTGTACAGTGGGACTTTTAGAGATATTTTAAACTGCAATGTCAACTATGGTGTTTTACAGGTGTTTCTAATCTCTGGGTCCTGTGAAACTTTCCAGTTTGCTTCAGGAACTTCTCCAAGTTAGATTATTGTGCATCACAAAGGAACGTTTTCTTCTTACTCTCTTCACAGACACTGTAAAATAATTCCTGGACAGCCAGTGTCCACAGGTACCAGACTGAAAACGTGGTCCGAGATGATTTCTAGGTTCCCTAGAGCAGGGAGGAGATGGGACCATCCATCGTGTGGTTCTGCTAGACGAGACAACTAAACACAAGTGAGAAGCATCAAGGCATCTATTCCTTTTTGCCCACAAAGGAAATAGCGCACAAGGACCTGGACCATGGCCGGGATCTATAAGGACAACAGGTTGGTGGACAAGGAAGACGTGGTTAGGAGGCTTTTAAAGGTCAGTCTCTACTGATCAAAGAGCTTCAATAAAGTTATAACAGAGAAGCTGAATCAGGAGGAGAGAGGTGGGCAACGCAGGCATATTGCCAAGTGTTGAAAGATAAACCTTAAGGAATTCCGATGTGCAAAAATCCCACTGTTTTTCTGAACAGTCAAATCTCTCAAGTGAACTACACCGTGCTGGAAGCTGGTGAGAACCGTCATTTCCCAAAATGCTCCACAGCTTAGCTGCAGGAGCTTCATCTGAACTCTCTGGATCAAAGCAAATCACACCGCCTCTGAACGGGTCATAGACTCAGCTCACTGATTTATTTGCAGAGTTTAGGAACTCACATTATTTATTTTGCATGAAATGTGCAGAATAGAGATAGTGGTAGAAACATACGCTAACATTTCACGTGTTCAATGTGATAGGACACTGTACGTTCATTTGATGCTACTGTGGTTACCACACTGAGGCGCTTTCCCTCATGACGTTATGTATAAAAGTCTTGCTAAATATTGAATAGATTTTTAAGAATTTCAGTTCTACCAGTGCACGGTTGTTGCTTAAGATCACCTAACATCCTTTTGTTTCTATTTTCGTATTACACCCCTTTTCAAAGCCACTAATTAATTTCCTCCTCAAAAAAAAAAAGAAAACCTCTACGGAATAACGATGCCCTCAATCCCGGCACAAGGTACTGCGAGCCTGGTTGGCGGCACTACATTTCCCTCAGCACAGGCCGATTTTGAGACTGCATTTTAATAACAGGAGCACAGTCTTTTATCCGTTCTTCCCCAACTCCTCTTGTCCTTGATTTGCCAATTAGAAATAACTGCCATGGAAGCGATACAATCCCACAATGCTGCTTTCAGACAGACCATCACCTGAATAGCTATTAGACAGCCGTAAAAAGAGCTCATAACGATTTTTTTTTTTTTTCCCAATGAAGCATATTGATAAAAACAATTAATGTTTTCATTTGTTTATATGTATACGTACTTACAAATGCACACACTCAGGTATTTTATTCTAACACAGAGAAACCAATTACCATCCTCTGTAACTGAGAGCCTCAAAAAAGCACCAGAAAGTGCGAAAATGGTGATTATATTCTAATCAGACATTTCCAGGGAGAATATTTCTGTTTTTTCAGCTGAAGTCTGGAATAGCACACAAAACAGGCTCCTGCTGTAGAAATTTGTATTTTAAGTCAAAATTGCTTTTTTCCAAGTCTGCCAAAATCGGGCTGCACTTCAGGCTGCCCAACGTGATGGCATCCGCCTCCTCCGTGTGTTCCCACCCATGGCCTGGTGGCTTCTCCAAGGGCAACCGTGTGCTGGTATCCACGGCTGAGAATGAAGAACAGGGCAAGCACATGGTGACACCTGCCCCCAGCTCCAGGCAATCTGTCACTTAAGGACGCCCTGAGAAAGAGGTGAAGTCTTTGTATTCAACAACCCCCTGCAAGATTTAATTTCGTATTTTTTCCAGGAGCAGCCATGGGGGGAGCAGCTCACTATTTGTAAGTGTCTGCAAAAGCCAGGCCAGGGCTCTTGCATGTCATGACCATGATACGTCTTGAACATCCCAACCTGTGCTTTTATTTCCCATCACTCGCCAACTAATTTGCTTCAGGCCATTGCCAGAAGAGGGCTCTGATGGCATTTAATGCAATGGGGCTCTATGGGATTCAAGATGACCCCGGTACATAGGGTTGTTGTCTTCTTTGGCCGTGTGAGACTGTCTAATCTCAGTTTGAGCTAGCACCAACAAAGAAGGGATTTTTTTTTTAATAAAAAACCACACTTGTTATCCTTTGCCTGGAGTAGAGTGTGCCACCTCATGGAGAAGGGCTGGTCTGTCTAAAAATGTTCCCTCTTTTTCTTTCGGCCTCTAAGAGAAGCAGCAGAGCTCTGGATTGCTGAGCACAGGCTGACTCCCAGGGCTTTGCTCCTTCTTGGCAGCTTTGCTGTGCAAGGCCAGAGAGGCTCTGCTGCAACTGCCTGGACAGAAGACCATCTTCTCATTTTAAATCTGTGCTGCGGACTCAGTGCCCTGTGGGAAACCCTCCAGCCCTTCTCCTTCCTGCAGCTCCAAGACTGGGGAGGGCTAACTGGAGCAGGCAGGGGAGGAAGCCGGGCTGCTTTGGAGGTGAACTGCTCTCCTCTCCCTTGGCTACAGCCAGAGAGCAAAGAGTCCAGGGAAGAGTCTGAATTTCTTTCATACGAGCAGCTCTCTTACAGGAGGGCTGGCTGACGCAGCTGGGTTTCACTCAGTGCTACAACAGCTCCTCCACATCAGCTGCCTCCAGAGAGCAGCTGAGAAGATGCAGGCAGTGTGGTTTCATGGGAAGAAGATGAAGAGCGAGAGTTTCCAGATGAAGATGTATGGGAGAAAATGGACAAACAGGAGCCCACGTGGTGTGGGTGCAGCTAGGATGGGACAGCACAACCTGCAACGCCACAGGGCTTTCCTGTTGTGTTTGGCCATGCTCTGCCTCGACAATGAAGCAATTCAGCAGAAGACAACTTCCCAGGCTGGGCTGCGTGCCATACATCTACAGGACCTTGGTGGCATCAACACCCAGAGGCAACAAGCTCTTTGTTTTGGACCAGGACAGAAACCCAGCAAAAGCACAGCTGCTTCTCAAGTACTCATGGCAGCTCCCAGTGAGGGCACAACGAGGCAGGCTTCCACAATTGGAAATTAACAGCCAGTATTAATCATCCTACCTTGTGGGGACAAACCAGTTTTGCCATCAGATATTACGTCCCCAGAAAATCAGCAAGTTTAAGGTCCTTCGTGATGCCGTCCACCCATCTGGCCAAGTTCCTGCTACCCATCTGCTTATACATCTAGTATCTTATAGATACATCTCGTTCAGGCCAAGGCACCACAGCTTCTGAGACGGCCCTGGTCCACGGAGGGGACGTTCCTGTTCCCTCTCTCAGCCGGCCTAATATATCGGAAGTCACCTGTTACAACATGCTGGCACGCCAGGGATGGGAAGGGCAACAGGACCTGTTGTGTAGGGCCTTCTGGTAGCTCATGGACTTTTGTGAGGCACCGGCGAAGGGCAAGAGCAACAGAAGAAGCTACTGATGCCCAGGTGGGGTGGGTGGGTGCTTTTATACCAGCACTCTCACCAATATATTCAAACTGCTCTATCTGTGGAAACAGCAATCCCTGCCATTTAGCAGGAGTGCAGAAGGATGAAAGACATCACCCATAAAGAGTAAACAATTAACGAGGCCAGACCATTCTCAGTTCTTTTAGTCTGAGAGACCGAAAAAGACGGGTGCTCCTCCTGTAACTGTCACTGAGCTAATTTATTCTGCCACTTCTCCCACCATGTATATATGAAGTATTTCCCAAGCCATTTATCTAAATGAAGTAGCCCGTACTTAGAGACAACTGAGCGTACGGTGGTTACCCAGCCATGTTCCACACTCTGCCTCGTCTAAAGGATTCATCTTGCTTTGGAGCCCACTTCAAGCTTTTCCTCCTGCCTCTTCCAAGCACTCACAGTCACACATCTTGAGCCAGCTTTCATTAAATTGAGATTAAAAGGACTTTCTCCACAGACAAAATCATAAAATGGAAAATGTCTCCTTTCAGCTTTTGCCTCCAAACACGAAGCCTGCCATTCAAAGGCGCCCCAGCGCCAATAACTTCTCTGCTGAAGCAGCTACTTCTATTTTATTCCTTTCAAATGCATGACAGAGGCAACAAAGCCCAGAGCAGCGGCACAGGACACGTTTTTAAGACCAGCTCTATGGGACGAGCACACTATACTTTGCTCTGGGAGACTCTACTGCACCATGAATACAAAGGACAGGGATGAGGAGGTGCCCCGCTCTGTTCTCGCACTTGTACCTCGCAGGTATTTGCTGTATATATTCAGTATATAAACATCTGGCCCCATCTGAAACCAGAGATGCGTCAAAAGCATCTCAAAACCTTTTCTTTAAAAATTTGGAATATGGCGATTTCAATGAAATTCCGCCAAAAAAAGGAAATGTAGCATTTCAAGATAATGGATCAAGCCTCATTTAGAGCTCATCAGAATGGAGAGTGTCTTTATTTTTGGTTTTGCAATTAGGTTCAAAATTTATAATAAATTATAATAAATATGGAAGCTGTGAATGGAGCAAAATTTCAGATTTAGCAAAACAAAACACTCTCATCAACTAGAGCATTCTTTAACTTCAGTTCTGGAAACTTTTCAGGCTTTTTTTGAAATGCATTTCAAAACCCAAAGGGAAATAATGAGTTTTGGAAACCGGAATGTATAACGTGAATAACGCAGAAGAAAAGAGACAATGAGCAGTGCTGTGTCTTTAGGTCATGACGACACTGTGACTCACTTCTCGTGCGTTTGTTTAGCTTTCAACACCAATCGTTATTAGTGCCTAATTCATCGGCATTACTGGGTTTGGTACGATTTTAAAATGACCAATATAGCAGTTTTCTCTTAACACACGGGAACCACAAGAGATGGAAAGAAAGCATAAAAGCAGAAGATCTCACCCTGATGGCTCCCGGATTGCAATCCTCAAATTTTTCTGAACCACCTGCTGGAAGCGGGGCCATCGCGGCAGGCGCGGAGGTTGCCTCTGACGCTCCCTCTGCTCTAGCAAGGTCATGCAGGAGAAGGGCTGCTCTGACGCTCTCCGTGGGCTTGCAGTCATACTGGCACATTCAGGGATTTTATCTGATTCTACCTGTAAGCCACCAGGCAGCCTTAAAGTCACTGCAGACCTTCAAGAAGTGAAAAGCCCTCAACCAAACTCCCTCAACCAAATTCCCTCTAAAATGAAGCCTGGGCCGCATTCTAGCTCCACGTCAAATTACACTGGTGAAGCGTGAGCCAAGTCCCTAAAGGAAAATGGAAATGCTTCCATCCACTTCAACAGGCTTTAAATCAGCCCTAAGTGTGGTCCCACATGCCAAACTCAGCAGCGGTTCGTTTGGGAGGTGCCAAGGCCATCATTACCTAGCAGGGCTGAGACCGCAATCAGAATACCCTGGTAAGACTTCTTTTTTTTTTTTTTTAAATTAAAAAGATGCATCCAGGTGCAAAAGGATCTGCTGATCTGCTCCTTTGAGGCTCTAGGTCTGGGACGTGCCTCTCGGCTCTGCTTCATTAGTTTAACTGGAAGCTGCTCATTGATCTTTGCTGTAAATGAGGAGCTCGAGCACACGGCGAAGCACAGTTACGCACACCATGCTGCAGGCAGAGGAAAAGCCTGCCTGGATGCTCCCATCTTCCTTTTTTCCGTGGGGAGCCCAGACAGGGAAAGGCCGGCGTTCTCCTCCTGCCTCCTTGGCAATTTTTAGCTTTCTGTCTAAGGGCAGAGAGCAAGACTCTCCTTCCGCCATCGAAGCGTTCCCCCGTATTTTTGAATACGCGGTTTCCTGCTGACAGCACCACGATGGAGCGGCGGCACATCTGCGTTCATCGCTACCCAACCCAGCTCAGAGCCGACAGCCTTCTGCGCTGCTGGGGAAAGACAGGATCAGGCGCCGCGTCCCCAAACCTGCCCCACGCCGGAGAAGCACGTTACAGGTACACAGCCCCCCGATAATGTGTGTATCGGTGTACCAGTGATAATAGGGCTTTGTATATGCTCACAAAGCATGTAATAACTTACCTTGTTCTCATTTGCTATATTCTGTCTGTCATGGTTTGGGTGCTTTTAAATGTCTTTCGAGCTATTTAGAATTACTCATCCTTCTGCGGCATGAAATGAGAATCTGAACTCAAACTGCTGGTACAGAGCTTGTCACTGACTGTTTTCATCTCGGTATAATTACTTTTGAGATAGATGCCTCCACCAGAGAGGGAGATGACTCAGCTTTCCCAGGGACCAACGCGCTCCCCAGGTCTCCAACACCCTCCTGCTGAGGAAAACCCAGCTGAAGGTGGTTGGGGCTATCCGCTGCCCAAACCCCACCTCTGTGCCGCCCAGTCCCAGCCCGGCCTGGCTCCAGCCACAATGGGGCAGGCACTGAGGTGCCCAGCAGAAATCCCACCCGGGAGCCACAGCCCAGTCGGGGCGGGCTTGCCAGGCACCAGGGACACTCCATTTCCATGAAGAACACTGCAATCGTGAAATTCGTTCTCACCAATCCCAGGCAAGGCGACCCAGAGCAGAACAAAAACACAGACCCTGCTCTCCTGGAGCTTCGCAGGCTTGACCTGCCACTGCACTGATTTACTGGGAGCACTGGGAGAATACGCACACGACGTTGAATTACGGACGCTCCTCACCAAGCCCATACCACCACACCAGCAATTAACCCCTTGGTCAGCAGCGGCAGTGTCAAGCCGGTCCAACACCAGCTGCTTTTGATTTCTTTTGAGCTCCATACGAGCAGGAGGGAGACAGGATTTCACCCCATCTGCATTAAGATCATGCGTTCCCGGGTCACGCACATGCTGCACAAAGCACAGCCGAAGCCTCGGCGCTGCCAACGGCATCTCGTGATGATGGCAGAAGGACTTGGGTTTACTCCCAGATCTGTAAAATCTCTTAAAATGAACTAATAGCAGCTGTTAAGCAAATGCACGGTTTAAAAGGTAGCAATTAATTTATGCGCTGTCAGGGGTCGCACCCCACACTATCTGCGGATCAACAATTAAGGGGTATTTAACTCCTTCCAAAAGGCAGCAACAATTACTTAGGACAATGGCATTGTAGTTGCTGTTTTTCTTGAAAATGCCTGGCTTTGAGCAAACTCTATTGTTGTATTTCATTTTCACACTGGTGGTGTTTCCCTTTCTGCATTTTCTAAATGAAAACCAAACCCCAAAGTTTTCACACACCAAAAAAGGAAAAGAAAGCTGAAAACCAGTCTTTTTTCTGCTTTTCCCTTTCTGCTCTGGGAAGAAAGGATTGACAAGCTTTTGACAAGTCAAATACTTTCGTAACCAGTTCACGGCATTTTTTTTTTTAATTTTTTTTTTTTCTTGGCACGGGCAAGAATAACACGGTTCATCTTCCCAAGCTGGAAGATGGGGAGGCAGTGGACATGTGGCAGCCACTGAGGGGGTGGCTGCAGCCGACACCGTCGCCTGCCCGAGTCAGCAAAGGACTCGGGGATGGATGATCTCCATCCACCAGCTGCGAAGCAAAGGCACATCCCGCGAAATCAGACACAGAAAGACACTTCAAGGCAGGTGAGATGGGTATTATACAGCTCGTCCGCACACGGGATCATTTAGGAAGAGCTCTGGTCGGGGTTGGCATCCCCATGTTCTTGGCTCTCTGGAGACCCGCGCGCTTCTACGTGTGTCTGGTTGGAGCAGCATATTTTAGGCCTAAGGCAATGCCCATCAAAATCAGTAATAAATTCCTACGCGCCTCACCAGACATTGAATAAGGACTAAAATATTTAGTCACCAGAAAGAAGCTCAAGCTGTTATTAGGTCTTTATTAAGCAGAATAAAGAGATTAGTTTAAAAAAAGTGAAAAAAGGACTTCCCCTCTGCCAGGCGGACGCAGCCACGCCGTGGCCAAGGTCCCGCGCGGGATGTCGGGACGCCGGTGGGAGCAGACGCGCGGCAGCACCTCGCCGGGTGCCCACCCGCCTGCCCTCCTCCTCCTCCTCCTCCTCCTGCACCCACGCCTCCTCCACCAACTGCCTCCAGGAGGAGTGATTTATTGGACTGAGTTTTAAGCGAGGCTCATTTTGGTTTGCCGTTAGCTGCTCGCAGGAATGGCGCCTCGTCCCCACCGGTCGCCTCGCTTCCCCGGCAGGCCATGGAGAGGGATGGGCACCCTTGGAGGATGAACCGCACCCACCGAAACATCCGGCTCCCCTCCCGCGCTAGTTAGGCTAATTAAAACTAAGTATCTTGATTTTAAAACAGCCCCAACTCTGTTTCAGCGCAACGAATCCCATTTGCAGCGCTGCTGGGCCGTGGAAGACATTTCTGCGTGCCGTAAGAGCGAGGAGTTGAGCTGCAGACACTGCTGAGCGCAGGCAGCCCAAGAGCTGTTATACACCCGCTCTTATACCGACAGTAACTACAGGAACAAACCCAAACACCGCACAAACACAGTCACGATGAGATGCACGCTGTCACAGCCACTGCTGGCCAAAGGATTACAGGTTCCTGAGCTCATCTACAAAGTAAAATAAAATAAAATATAATAATAAATAAATAAAATCGTAAAAAAAAAAACAAAAAAAAAAAACCAAGCAAAACCAAACTAAACTAAACCAAACTAACCTAAACTAAAATATAAAATCTATAAACCAGCAGGAAACATGCAGGCTAACACTGGAAGAAAACATCTTTGAAAACTAAAGCGGTGACTCACTCGAGGATCGCAAGAACTGGTAGGAACTGGGATTAATCAGAGGATTAAAAAAAAAACCAGAATAACAAACCCCAGGTCTTAAAGGAGGAACTGTTAATTCATGATTCACATTACTGGGTGGTTTCCATTAGAGAAGGGCAAATTCAGGGGCAGGCTGGGCACTTACTGAGACTCTCCTGGGACAAGAGCCCACCAAAGCGAAGGAGGAATCAAAAATCCGGAGCTGGACAAATCGTGTCTGTCAGCCTCTGCTCGGCCTCATGTGCTTTCCCTCTGACACTTAAATCTACTGGCCTCAAACCATGGTATAAAGGCATATCCAAAATAAAAGGCACATTCTTGGAGGGTTTGTCTGCTGCCATCTGCAAATCATTATTTCTCGTTCGTAAAAGTAATTAAGTGCAAATGGCTACAAGAGGGGGATGAAATTCCTTAGCTCCTTCCAGCAGGAATTTTTACCAGCAGCTGAAAAGGAGGAGAAAAGACCTGTGTGCAGCAAGTGCCCACGTACCATTTCTGCAGGGCACCTCCGCGGCAGAGGGAGGAGGAGGACGAGAGCCAGCGCTGCCTGCACCGTGCTGCAGAAAGGCTCTGCAGGAGCACAACCCACCCAACGCCGTCCCGAAGCTCCCACACACCACTCCCTCACACCCCGCCGACGGCCAGGAGGGCTTCAGGTCCAAAGTCAGCTTCCAAAATTAATATACAGAGAGTCATAGAATCGTCTAGGCTGGAAGGGACCTTTAAGGTCAGCGAGTCCAACCATCAACCTATCACTGGCAAAACCACCACTAACCCACGGCCCCCAGCACCACGTCTGCCCAGCTTTTAAATACCTCAAGACGGGTAGACATGGTGCTGAGAGACATGGTTTAGTGATGGTTTTGTTCCTGCAAGAGGCAGGATGGGGCAAAACCGTGCTGCTGCCAGGAACCTCCTGTCCTGCCCCTGCCAAGGCATCGGGTGTGCGATGGGGGACCGACAGGGCTGCTCCGGAGAGGACAAGAGCTGGCAAGAAATCCTCTTGGAGGATGTCCGACCCACACCCACAGCTCACGGACTGCAGCGCCGGGGCTGGCGTGATAACTCGCGTCTTTGGCTTCGTTTTACCCTGGGAACGATGGGGGAGAAGCTTAGCCCAAAGAAAGAAGCTGTTCAGCGGCGATCTCATATAATCTCTTAGACAAATTTTTTTCCTTTCCAATGTGAGTCATGAGACTGGAACGAGTGAGATTGTAAGATTAAACAAGTTATCAGCTCCCATCACTGGAAACATAAAACCCCTTTTTCTCTCCAATGGCAATTAACAAGGAGCAAAAGCAGATAAAACTAGAGCCGGCTGCTTGCCATCTCCGCTTAATCTTCAGATAACTATTTTCTTAAACCTCCTCAGACTAGCTGTTCTGCATCTGCAGCACAGCGGTCCCTGCAGATGAGGCCGTCTCCAGCAGACGGATAAGGACATAAAGGGGAAAAAAAAAAAAAAAAAAAGAAGATAAAGAGATGGGGGAAATGCTTGGCATGCTAGAAAGGACGAAAACCTACAAAGCTATTGCTCAGAAGCAACAGAGGAACAGAGATGAAAGGGAAAAGATTAACTTGTGTTGTTCAGTTTTATGAAGGCGCCGTACACAGCTTGAGTTAATAGGGCTTCTTGCGGAAAATCATACAGGACAGAACTAGCAGCAGCTAAAGCAAATGGGGGGATTTGAAGATTAGATCTCAGAGCTACGTAAACGCTCGTTCGCCAGCGTACTGCCACGCTGATTTGAAGTCTTCATTGCCGCAGCTCAACCCCAGCTGAGGCAGGGAGCGCTGCCTGTCCGTCCGTCCGTCCTGGGGTACCGGGAGGGAACCTGAAAGCTGCTGCTGGGATGTGCCACGGATGAGGCACAGCCAAGGTGAGGACTGGACCGACTTCCCTGCATGATTCTGTGTCTTTGCCCTCAGAAAGCGCAGCTTTGGAAAAATATAAAATGTATAAATATTAAAAAAAATAAAGAAATAAATATAAAGTCGATACAAAGTAACTCGGAGTATGTTCCAGTCTTCTCGGATCTCCTCTCTGAGCTGAGAAGTCTCAGCGAGCTCTACCAAAGCTACACTTAGATACCAGGCTGATAAAATATTATAGATAAGACATCACAGAGGAAGGATTTTGGCTTTGTTTTTCTTGAGCATAAAAGTGCTAGAAGCAATTTTCCTCTCTTTTATCCAAACCTGAAACATATTATTGAGCTCTCCAGATTCCATTAAGGCATCAAAGCTGTGTTCCACACCACAGTTCTTTAAAAAAAAAAAAATAAATAAAAATCAGCGTACTAAAAAAAAGTCCAAACTCCAAAGCCTGCTTTCGGTTTGAACTGTCAAAATATTTTCCACACGCAGTGCAGGTACACACTTACGACTGCCAGTCATTCCAGATGTCTTCCCTGGGAAGGAGAGTATTACTTTCTTCCTTGCTAATTTATAGATATTTTTTTTTTTCCATTTTGTGGAAACACTTCATCCTAATTGTCTATTAAAGGCGAGTAAACAAGATGTGATTTCCAGCAGGACACCCACGTAACGCATGTGAGAGGCTGCACGGCAGACACATCAACCAGGACTGCTGCTTTGACAGAAGCAACCAGCAGAATTTGGATAAATCAACACACCAGTAGGGCTAAGGCTTCACGGCACAGCCCCAGGGATTAGGAGAGCTTTAAAACACCTGCTAGTAGCCTTTCAAGCTCCCCAAATCTGCTTTAGCGGCTACAGCGAGCCTCTCCTGTAAGCACTGGCTGCAGCGCTGCTGGTTTTTCCCCCGTCCCAGCTATCAGCGCTACAGTCTCTGCTCCACCTTTCCCTTCTCCACAGCCGGTCCCACATGGGGCTCTCCCCTGCCATTTCACCCCCAGACACCATCAGATGAACAGAGTAAAACAACCGGAAGGGTTCTGTTGATAAACCAGCTAAACTCTTGCAAATCGGTGGCAATTCCACATCCCCCGACGGCTTCTTCTACCTTCCAGATGAGGACTTGGAGTAAGACTTAGACCATTTGTGACCAATTCCAGCTCCCTGACAGTCTCTATATGAAAAAACACATTGAATCATGGCACCGCAGCCCCTTCGAGATCCACCTGAAGCCAGGCAACCTGAGCTCGGTTCACTTTGACAGAGTTCAGGATGACTAAAGCTGCTTAAGCAGAGGAGCTGCTCACGCCAGGGACGGCTGCGTTGTCCGTGGAGGCCCGGCAGCGTGGTTGGACCCGGGAATTTCGGCGCTCACAGCTGGCAGCTTCCAGGCCAGAAGGTACCACGTCACCTCGGAAATAAGCATTTCCTCTTGCTCTGCAAGGTACTCCGCATCAGTTAAAGGTGATCTGTTACCTGAAAGGCGGTGACAGCGTTATCACTGAGAACACCCACGCGCCCACCGGCACCCCGCCGGATTTGCTGCCAGTGTCAAGGGGACAGCGGGATTCAACACGGTCGGCTGCCCAAAACAAAACACTGCATTGTGCTCTTTAAACAAATGCCCTGTATCCAATTCCCTTATGCCTCTTATACAAATTGAGCTGCTTAATTAGTCCATGATGAGTTATGGCATATATTAATAGGAATCCCATGAATGAGCACCGTCCTGCTGCTTGGCTCAGCAAACGGGCTCCCAGCGCTGCCGAGCACATCGACTCCAGCACGTGGACTCTGCGAATGAAAGTCAATGAGAAAATCCGGTCTTCATGGGTTTGATTTTTTATTTAGCTTCTCGCCATGTAAAAGCTTCCCTGTCCCTGACAGCCTCTTGGCAACGGCAGCTGAACAGCAGCTCCAGCTTACTTTGTCTTGTTTGCTTTAATGTCGTCCGATAACAGTATGAATATTCAAAATAAATCACACACAGGCCAAAATACCCCGCAGGCCGCGCACACACCACAGCGTCGGTGAGCCGCCACTGCTGCCCAGTCGTCACCGCGATGGCCCACGATGGCTTTTAGTGCAGCACTGGCTGCAGCTGAGCACCTCCAAAAATCCTCATTCTCAGCTCACCTGGAAGCTTCCAAAAATCCTCATTCTCAGCCCACCTAGAAGCCTCACATAAATACCTCCCAAAATCTATGCTGCTCATTCATCTCATAAATGCACCCTGAGTTTATTACCTTGACAGCACCCTCAGCCCCCTGGAAGCGAGTGGCCCAGGCAAGTAGCATCGACGCGTGCGCGGCACCCATCACGCCGTGGCGGCCTCGAGCTCTTGAGGTCTCAAGACCTTCTTGATGGCCCTTTTGCTCTTGCAGGCACCGCAGAGAACTCACGTGAAGGTCCTTTTCAGGAAGGCTGATTTGCAAAGAAGCAAAAGGAGAATGAAGAGCCTGGCAGCCCGCAGCAGCGTTCAGCTTGGCGAAAGTGCAACTGACACCCACGGTGGACGCCAGCCAGGACCGCGGGCTGGGAGCTCACCGGATCCTCCCCACCAACAGTTATTGGTAACACTAACGAGCCTGTAACAATCACCCGGTGTCACGATAACCTCGCATAGCATCGTGCGACAGTGCCGCAGGAAACCGGGCAGTTGAGGGTAACACGGGCTTTTTTATTCGTTAAATTAGAGGCAATTAATTGGAAGCTGAATTTGCTGAGCGCCGCATCCAAATATATTCTCTGCTGTTCCCCTGCTGCATAAAAAGGCACAATAAAAAGTTTCTTATTCCCGTTTTAAAGACGAGGAACCAAAGAACAAAACAGTTGCGCTACTCAAAATTGCAGGAGCCAGAAACAGCTGGAGCCAGAACCAAACTCAAGCGCTGGTTTTGTGCAAAGGACTGACCCTTCTGACACACTGGAAAGAGGTGAAATCTTACATTTACTGCAGAGAATAAGCAAGGATGAGAGGAATTACGGGGAAAAAATAAAAAAATCTTGTTCTTTTCTTATTTATAGCCCCTTTCTGTGCTGCAGCAGAGCGTGCGCCTGCTTACACCCACGAGACTGTAAAGAACCACAGCCAGACAGACAAATTCCCTATCAAAGGCTGGCAAGGGACATGGAAATGGATCTTCTTTCCTGATCAGGAGGCTCAAACCGACAGCATTCAGTTGGCAGAAAAGTCATTTTACAGCTTTGAGCCCTGCTTTGCTGCAAACACAGTAAAATTCACGATGCTGCTGGAATGAAACGCAAGCCTGGACCTGGCCGGGATGTTAAACTGTATGGAATATCATCAGGAAGGAGAAAAGCCTGGAGTTTCAATTTAACCTCTGAACTTATTACAGGAAAGCGGTTTTAAACTGGAAGGGGGGAGATTTAGATGAGACATTAGGAAGAAATTCTTGGCTGTGAGGGTGGTGAGCCCCTGGCCCAGGTTGCCCAGAGAAGCTGTGGCTGCCCCATCCCTGGAGGGGTTCAAGGCCAGGTTGGACGGGGCTTGGAGCAACCTGGGCTGGTGGGAGGTTTCCCTGCCCAGAGCAGGGGGTGGAACGAGATGATCCTTAAGGTCCCTTCCAACCCGAACCATTCTGTGATTCCATGAAGACAACAGAGAAACAACAAGCCATGCCAGTTCAGGGGTTGTGGCTTCAGACTCCCAAATTTCAACATTTTCAGCTGGTGCAAGACTTGGTCCCTGGAATCAGCCTCCTTCTAAGAAACGTGTGGTATATATTTCCCCCTTATATCAATTCCTAATGCGACTCCAATTCCCCTCTCCCCCAGCCAAAGCAGCCCTGATTTTACAGCAATGCCAAGCTCCAATAGAAACCCATGTATTACAACTCTAACTCTGCCAGGAGCGCGGACGGGGGGCAGGACTGGGGCTGTCACCCGCAGACTGGGAGCGCGACCGGCCCGGGGATGCTCAATCCTTCATGTGCGACACAATCACGCTTTGCATTCGCAGCAGCCCAAAAGGTTCCTTGCATACAGGAATTCAATTAAAGAACTGAAAGGCGGCCTCTCGTACCACTCTGCCCAGACAGGCACATCAATTTCTGCCCACAATTAACTAGAGTGAAAAAAACAAAATGAAATCTGAAAGCAACTCTCATTCTCTATTGACTAAAATTCATACTTTGCTTTCAGATAAAGGCCACTGTCAATCTATCACCTTTGTCCAAATCAGTCTGAGTAAGCGTCGAAAGCAGGAAACGCTGAAGCTGGTATTCAAGCCAGGGAAAACTTCAAAGTGACAAGAGAGAGAAATAAAAAGACTGCAGGGAAGCGGAGTGATGGGAGGTTACAGAACCGCCGGGAAGGAATGGGATTATCTAAACAACCTTGAAGACAAATGCTCTCCGTTGTGACGAGCTACATCTTGAATTTGGTTTCTTGCCTGTTTGTTTTTTAAATTTCTCTTCAGCTATTTAAATTCTCTTTATTGTTCCCTTTTTCAAGCAGTCCCCTTCTCAAATCATTTTGACTTCAATACAGACTGGGGAAACACGCTCCTGATGAAAGGGAGAGGACTGTGGTCCTCACTGCTAATTGCTGCTGCCGTGACAAACCCTTTCCTTTCCTCTCCTATTTTAACTGCCAGTACTTAAAACTTATCAACTGTGATATTAAGAGAAAAGATAAAGCAAGAGACAGGGCTCATTTATTCTTCTTGCTGCTTCACTTACGAGACATCACCAGAGCCAAGGCTGCTCATCAAAATGTCCTTTTACACGTGCGCTGGCTTTTTTAAATATGGAATGTTGATTAAAGCTTTAACTCAGATCTTAAAACTAATTTTATTCGGTGCTTTCAAAAAGTCCTGAAGTTTGGTGAGCCCCTCCTTCCCCATTTCAATATTTGCTGATGACTGACCACCCCGAATAGCCCAGGAATGAACCCCGTCACAGGGGCGTTACGCTCCACAGAACATACAGCTTCTGGTAATACTGAAAAATTCAACATTTTAAATTGTTTGAATTCAGAGGCAAAGCAACAACAAACACGTTCGCGAAAAATCTCAGAAAATCAGCTGTTCAAAAATTAATATCCCCACTGGGATTTTAACATCAGAAAAAGATTATCTTAACTTTTTTTTTTTTCCTTCTTCTTTTTTTGTATCATTTTGCAATCACTTCAAGCATTAAAATGGTTTGTTGAAAAATATGCAAGAGAGAGTCTGCTCTGGACACAAAGGTATCTTGCTCGGTATGATGCAGAGGAATACTCCTGTATCTTAGAATAACAAAGAAAAACAGAAAGTAGAATACAAGAACACAGTACAATTTAGCTGTAATGCAATACTGCAGTATTTGCTTCAAAAGTTGCCTGCTATGACTTTCATGACCGTGTACAAGTCATAAATATAAACCCGTTAAACCTAACACAATTCACTTTGAAATTAAATTCTGAAGCGCCCACCGTTTTTCAAGCCCATACTTTAAACACATCAAATCTGTTACCGTGTGGATTTTCATTCAAATTTATGAAACCGCATGCAAAAAACAGATCTTGGAATGGATGTTTCCAGCAAACACCAGCTCAGACAACAACTCTCTGCCTCACCCCACTGCCACAGCAACCACTGAGTCCGTGGCAGACCCTCACATCTCAGGTATGTAGTATGATATATATGATACGTAATATAAAATAAGTATTTGCACAGCCTCCCCACTCCTGCCACGCTTCACGGGGATTTCAACACGGACTCCTCCACTGCCTTCAACATACCACGGAAAAATTTAGTCTTGGCCACTTTGCAGCAAAACAGAAGAGCTGAAAGTGCTACTTATGTGAAAGAGCCGCACTAGAGGTAGAATAGTTTTGTCCCGGCGATGTGATCAAACACATGCTGAAATGGGTATCACCCAGCCAACAACTTTCCTTTTACAACGGTCATTCCAGGGTTTCTCCTGAGTGATGAAGAGACCGAGTGACGCTGAGGGCACCCTTAGAACGCAATGCCAAATGCTGAAGACGGCCAAAGCACGGGCAAGTCCTTAGAGTCTCAGCTTGCAAAAGAGTCACACTAATGTTATGTCTATGAAAAAATCATAAAATAAAATTTACCTGCGCTACATCCCCTCCGCGTCATCCTGGAGCCAGCCATAATAAAAGATACTCCATTCAGACGTGATTTCATCCAACATGACGAAACTCTTAAGACGTGTTGGCTTAAGGAAGACAAGGTTAGTCTGAGGTTCAAAGCATTGACCTTCTTTTTACTTACTCTTTCCCAGGAAAAAAGCTCTGAGGACTGTGGGCTCAGTCCTGCTCTGCGATATACTGGTGCAAAGCGGGAGGAAGAAGGGGAGGGTGAATGAAGCACGTTGACTCTGTTCCTCTGGACAAAAGGCAGGCCATAAAATTGGAGGAGCAGCAACGCACCCAAAGCGGTGAGCGACACTACTGAATGAATAGTGCAAAGTCATCACAAAACAACGAGGCAGCAAATCCAACCCCATTCCTGCAGCCCCACCTGAACTGAAGTGACAAGCTCAGGGCCAGACGTGGTCTGAAGGGCATCGGGCAACTGGGACTTGCATCTTCTACGTCTGAGCTGGGTGGCCTAAACCAGAGTCCTCGGTCACAATTTCAGCACACCAGCATCTTCCTGCCGTTTTAGAAATGATGAAAGCTTAGGGGGATGAGGAAAGCCAGGCTGGTCATGAACGGGAGTCCCACACCTCCTACCCTCCACCAGTGTCCCCAAGAGCAGCCCAGCCACCACGCTAACCTGGGTCTTTCTAGATGGCTGATACCCAACCAGGACCATGCTGGGCTGTAGGATTTTTATTCCATGCCAAATCGAATGATTTACACCAGCTATAAAAACAGCCAGCTGGCTTCATCTTCTCTTCTGTAGTGGCTGCATTCATCTAAGGGCCCACAATTTAGGCTAGGTTTGGGGATTTTTTTATTGACCACTCTCCGTACAAGCTCAATGGGATGTGCCCGCTTTGCTGGCAAAAAACAAGCCTAAGAGTCAATGGGAGTTCCAACCCATAACAACAGAATGATGGAAAAAATTGTAATAGAAAGAGCCAGAAATTCTAATAGAAAGGCTGCTGTACAGTAAGAGAGAAACGCTGTTAGCCAGCTCAGCACAAGAAGTCAATATTTTTCTGTACTAGTTTAAACTTTATAAAGATAATAAGGAGAAATTGCACTGCACAAACATTTCAGCTCTTGGCATGGACTATTTTACGTGAGGAAAAAAAAGAAAAAATTGCTTCGATAAAAGTTTTGAAGGAAAACTAACTTTGAAAAACCAGGCGTTAGCAGCCAGTTAATGACACCTTTTGTTTTTCCTGGGCAAGATGCCTAGAACGCCTAAAATTCCCTTTATTTTCCCTGATCAAGTAGGCAGCCATTCAAGCGCCCCAAAAGCCCAACCGCAGGAGTTGGGAAGTGATTAATACTACACCAGCTGACCCGCTGCAGCCCTTAATGTGTTTTTCCAGATAAAATTAGAAAATACTTCATCCTCCCTTTAATTTGCATGATATTCACCTGCATTTTGCACACTTATTACCGCGTTCGTAACGGAATAACTGGGCTAAAGACTGAATGCGAAATTGAGTTTCATTTCCCAAGACCGTGTATTATATTTTAATTAATTCTAATAACTATTAGCACAGTGCCAAGTTGGGACCTGCATATATATACGAAATTTCATGAAAGCTTTTTCTGCAAGAGTATGTTTGCAGAAAAAAAACCCAACTTTTGCAAGTCCCTGGTTTTGTCTGGAATCTGGGGACGGTGGTATCATCTAGGTTGGCTGATCGAGACACCAGACCCACCTGAGCCGAAGGAAAGGTGTGGATGAGGCTCTACCAGCTTTGCATTTGTGGCTTCTTCAGAGGAAAAGGGAACATGGAGTGTTCAAGTACTTTCATGGCGAGGAGATGCCTGCAGTAAATATCCAGGGACTTTGCCCCCACAAATCCCAGCTCAATCTCCCCCTTGTCCTGGTGCCTACAGAAGCCTGGTGACACCTTCAGTGCCGAAGACCTCAGACCTTGGTCTACAACGGTAATTCCTTACCCAGCTGGATCCAAATAATCCCTATCCATGTGGGTGTTTTGGGCTGTTACACAGAAAAAGGATACTTCATTCAACTTAGAGCTGCTGGAAACTATTCGATATTTGGAAGGGAAGGGGTATGGCCTACGGAGGCAGCTGGATCCAGCCCCCACCTCCGCTGGTGGTGTGAAGCAGGGAAGGAAGCTATGTCCCCTCAGCTATGGAACCACCGCGCGACGTTCAAACGAAACAGAGTTTAAGGCTCTATAAAAATGCCGTACTACATTTTCTTTTGAGGCAAGTAATCTGTGACGGGCAGAGTTTTCCATCACCCAAGAAGCTGTGTGAAAGCAATGGAAATGTTTCCACATGGAGAAAGTTTCAGTGTTTCCTTCCAAGTAACTTTGCAGCCAATTCCATGAAACACGCAAAACTCGCACAGAAACAGGCCCGCCTTCCAGCGAGCACAGATCCTGCCTTTCTTCTTGTTAAGTAGGAAAAAACGGTTTATTTTCTAAAAAATGGTTTCCATTTCATAGTCAGGAAAATAATATTCCAAGTGTCCTCCCTCCTCGGTGAAACTATTTCACATAATTCCTGCAGCATCTGGTTTTATTTCAGGAACTTTATGCCTGGCTTTGCCAAGCAACTGTTATAATTGAGACAAGGGATGTGAACTAAAACGGGGATAAAAATTTACAGTATGTTTGTGCTGACTTCTGAAAAGCTTCCTTAAGGCCCAGGCTATCCTTTTGGACAGGGGGATCCGATTTCTGCTTCCAGCGGTTTCCTCCTGAACTCAGCCCAAAGACAAAAAATACCTAGAGAAACTAAGAGCTTTGTATTCTCTTTTTTTTATCAAGCCTTAAATAATTATGCCTTTTTCTGCATGGCACAATCTATATTTGAACAAGACAAGTGGGAAAGCACATGAAATCCAGCGATTTGTAACTGAAGACTGAGAAAAAACAGATATTTCATATGTGAGGTTTTAGGTTTTCACTGTGAAGGCGGCAGGGGAAAAAAATGCAAGTGAATTTATAAGCGTGACCTTTCTTTAAATCCTTTCCAAAGAACCAGGAAATAATCAGGCCTGGGAAAAGTTTTGATAAGCAGCTTTCCAGTGCGGAAAGAATATTTTTTTGTGATAATGCTGGCCAGTGTCAGAAGAAACCGGCTGTTCAGGGCTGTTCACTGCTACTTGGACATTAAATTCCTTCTAGCAGGATCTCCTTAGAAAGCTTCATCCAAAGCCAACTACCCGCAACACCCTGAAGTTCTCCACCACTTTTACTCCAAATTCCTGACACAATACCTCCAGGAACGTAGTGGATTTGGTTACCAGTGATGAAGCTTTCCCTGATTTCCCAGCCCACGAGCATGTCTGTAACACCACTTAGAATCATAGAATCTTCATGGTTGGAAAGGACCTTTGAGATCATCGAGTCCAACCATACACACACAAAAAAAACCCCTACAATCTCTGCCACTGGAGCATGACCCTGAAGTGCCACATCTAGATGTTTCTTGAATCCCTCTAGGGATGGTGACTCAACCACCTCCCTGGGCAGGCTGTTCCAGTGCCTGACCACTCTTTCAGGAAAGTAATTCTTCCTAATATCTAATCTAAACCTCCCCTGCTGCAGCTTCAGACCATTTCCTCTGGTCCTGTCATTATTCACCTGGGAGAAGAGGCCAACACCCACCTCTCTCCAACCTCCTTTCAGGGAGTTGTAGAGGGCAATGAGGTCTCCCCTCAGCCTCCTCTTCCCCAAGCTAAACATGCCCAGCTCCCTCAGCCTCTCCCGGAGAAGAGGACTCTGATGCCTCCTGAACCACAGTTTACAAAGACCATCTCTCTTTAGTACTCACGCTACTATTATTATTATTATTATTATTATTATTATTATTATTATTATTATTATTATTATTATTATTATTGTCATTATTTATCCTCTGGTATTCTCTTTGCCAGCTGTGTCAGGAGTAGTTGTAGGCTCTTCCCTACCAGGGAAAATATCAGCCTTTTCCCTCCTAAGCTCGCAGGACGGCGTGCTCCTCACTACAACCCCATCTCCAAAAGATGATGACCCCCTTTCAGGAGTTTTCTTTGGCTTTCTAGTTTCCCAGTATGCTAATTCCCGGTATTAATAATCACTTGCTGCATCTGGTTGCCCGCGCAGTGTTTGCCACTTAAAAGGATTTCACTTGTATCAGAGCACACTTACTCTGGCAAAGCATTTGATCTGGAGCAACGCGCGGTGCTCTACATTGCGTAAAGGCAGACTGCATTAGCTCTCAGGGGCTTACGCCGAGTATATTGTAAATATATAGCTTTAAACGTAGCCACTTTTGATCTCAAATCAGAGGAAGAATAATAAAATAATCCACTAAAGACGGGAGCTTGGGAAGATGCGGCGACTAAAGGCATCCTTTTGTTTCGTGGCGACGCTGGCTCTGAACCAGAGCTCTCTTACTAGAGATGGAGAAAGCAGTTAATTTGTTCTGCTACTAAAAAACAGATTAAAGTACAAGGCTGAAGCACAGTAAATAACATCGTGTTCCTTCTCAAAGCCAGTCGAATGGTTGTATAAAACAAAGAGCAACATTTTATAATTCAAACCGTAAAGGAAAGGAGGCTGAATTTGCACAAGACAGACCCCAGCACAGTCTTTTTCAAAGTATTTTTCTCTCCAGGAGAGAAGCAGTAGCAACCTGTCCTCCATTCAGGGAACACTCGGCATGCTGGCAAGTAATCCATCATTTCAAGCTCTTTTTTTCCTTCAAGTAATTATTTGGAGTTCACAGTGTATTAATTTAACGGTAGATCTCATCTACATAGTATGCTAAAAGCTCACATTTAATCAG
This sequence comes from Chroicocephalus ridibundus, assembly GCF_963924245.1. NCBI lineage: Eukaryota > Metazoa > Chordata > Aves > Charadriiformes > Laridae > Chroicocephalus > Chroicocephalus ridibundus. Next base: position 47,782,615 of record NC_086290.1, read on the forward strand.
AAATCAGCCTCACTCTTGCTAAGCACCACCTCTCCCTCCCTTCTTTGATTTGCCTGATCCTGGCGGCGCTGATGAAGGAGAAGGGGTTTTTATTCACAGGCAGCGCAAGTTACCCCAGCCCCAGGAACCCATCGTGAACGACGTGGTGGCCAGTTCCAGGGCTGGGCAAACAACTCCCGCGGAGCAACTCACCCAGCTCAGACACCAATTTCAACAACCCCCTCTGCTTATGAATTGCCAAAAGACTTTGGTATTTTGTAAGTCCGTAAAATACTTAACAGCTGTAGGATGAGCACATTCATACTAACACCTGGATGGGGCTTTGAGCAACACCAGGCTGGACGGGGCTTGGAGCAACCTGGTCTGGTGGGAGGCGTCGCCTGCCCAGGATGGGCTTTAAGGTCCCTTCCCACCCAAACCATTCTGTGATTCTATCATCTTGAAAGGCTCCGGGATTCAGCGGTCATCCCGAAGCCCCAGCCCCGCACAAATACCACAACGTGTTCCAACAAACGTACAGAAACCGGTGATGTTTTTGAGGGACAGTGAGGGCACAGCAAAGCTGGTTTCGGGTACGTTCAGAGCTACATTAACCCACATTATATACAAGCTACACAAATGAGCGGAATGTGTTATAGTAATGTCATTAGTTGCTATAATAGGATATAACCAATGAAGATATAACCAATGTCACGCACTGATAGAAGCAAAGGAGTGATCCAGAGATACAACCAAGTCCGAACAACAGGGTCTATCACCATTTATTAATCCTCCACATCCCTTTCACAGAAGGACAGATGTCTAACGAATGACCCCCCCCTTCCCTCGCAGACTAATGCAAACCCCAGCCCGCCACTTTGCATTTCATTCCAATCACAAGAGACACTTCAGGAGGTAACAAATTGAAGGGATTCTTGCCCTATATATTTTCACAACAATAATTTGCTTTACTTTATGCAAAGAATGTCATGAATATGTATTCCAATAGCAGCACACATAAATCAGAGCTCGGGCTGAACACGCAGCACGCAGCTCCCCAGACAGAAACCTGCCTTCCCCAGGGATTAAGGAGACTGTTGGCAGAAAAGCGCCAGGAGCCCCTTTGTCCGCAGCAGCAATAGGTTTAAGTAATGCGTCGCTGCGGGCTACACACACTCCATGCACATTCCCCATCGCCAGGTTTGCTGCGCTTCCCTCTCGGAGCTGTTTTATCACGTGCGATGTTTGCCGGACCACCCAGCCCCAGCTGTTCACAGGTGACGGCAGTACCAGCCTGTAACGCAAACCCTCGGCACAAAGCACTTGTCTGAAACGCTCCAGCACTGCTCTCGACAGCCCTGGCTCGACCGCAGGACGTGGTGCAGAGGCACCGAGCCTCCGCCTTTCCTTTAGACTTTCCCACGTTGGAGCAGCGCCAGGGAGGGAGATGATTTTTCTCATGGCATTTTTATACGAACAAGCAATACTCGTTAACGTAGCACATTTTATCCAGACACCAGATATAAACGATGACACGATGCTGGTGCAAGCCAAGTCCACGCAAGGAGGATTTGGCGCTGTGGCTATCGACATTAAACCGCAGCAGCTACCCTTCTCTGCTACGGACCGAGCAAAACCCTGCCTGAAGACTCAGCCTGGCTGGCACGCACACAGCTCTTGGAAATTAAAATCGCTTATGACTGACACATGCAGTTCTCACCCTGAGATAACCCTCTCCGCCTGGATAGGGAAGCTCACTGGACTTTTTTCTTTTCTGCAGAAATCAATCAAATGGTTTAGGTTGGAAGGGACCTTAAAGATCATCTCATTTCAACTCCCCTGCCCTGGGCAGGGACACCTCGCACCAGCCCAGGTTGCTCCAAGCCCCGTCCAACCTGGCCTTGAACCCCTCCAGGGACGGGGCAGCCACAGCTTCTCTGGGCAACCTGGGCCAGGGGCTCACCACCCTCACAGCAAAGAATTCTTCCTAATATCTTATCTAAATATCCCTTTTTCCGGGTTGAAGCCATTACCCCTCGTCCTATCACTACATGCCCTCTAAAAAGTCCCTTTCCAGCTTTCTTGTGGGCCCACTTCAGATACTGGAAGGGGCTCTAAGGTCTCCCCGGAGCCTTCTCTTCTCCAGGCTGAACCCCCCAGCTCTCTCAGCCTGTCCTCACAGCAGAGGGGCTCCAGCCCTCCCAGCATCTCCGGGGCCTCCTCTGGCCCCGCTCCAACAGCTCCGTGTCCTTCTGCTGTTGGTGCCCCAGAGCTGGAGGCAGCACTGCAGGGGGGTCTCACAGAGCGGAGCAGAGGGGCAGAATCGCCCCCCCTCACCCTGCTGCCCACGCTGCTGGGGATGCAGCCCCAGGCTGCGGGGGGTTTCTGGGCTGTGAGCGCACATTGCCGGCTCACGTTGAGTTTCTCATCCACCAACACCCCCAAGTCCTTCTCCTCGGGGCTGCTCTCAAGCCATTCTCTGCCCAGTCTCTATTTGTGCTTGGGATGGCCCCTACGCATGTGCAGGACCTTGCACTTGGCCTTGTTGAACTTCACGAGGTCACACAGACCCACCTCGCAAGCCTGCCCAGGTCCCTCTGGATGGCATCCCTTCCCTCCAGTGCATTGACTGCGTCACACAGCTTGGTGTCGTCAGCGAACTTGCTGAGGGTATGCTCAGTCCCAACATCCACGTCACCAACAGATGATTACAGTTGCATCTTCTCCCGCTTTTAGAAAACCTATTCTGGCTGCGTTTCTGAGAAGAGCTGAAGCAGCGGCAGCGGGAGGGCAGGGGAGCCCCAGCATGGGGGGAAAGTGGGTATGGGGAGAGTCGTGTTCAGCTGCTCCGCGCTGGCCGAGATGTGCCTTTGCCCTTTGCCGTGCAGCGGTCCCACGGGCCCACGTCAGCCCGTGCATTTAATCCCTTTGCAGATGACTCCCAAGGAGCCTGAAGAGCTCAACAGCTTCTGGCCACCTGCAAAACCAGCGTGTGGGTGCTCCAGCAACGCAGTGAGCGTGGAGAGGAGGAGCTGGGGGTCCTGAGCGTGGCCCCGGATGGGGGCAGCTCCGCACCTCGGCATGGCCCAGATCCTGCCAAACGCAAAGCTGGGAGAACAGACCCCAGCCACACTTCAGAGAAACCAGCGGGCACTGGAGGCTTCAGCAAGTGCCAAGCCTAACGTAATTACTTTATTGTATCCAGATCACGGGTTTGGAAAGGACTCTGCAAATCTCCTATGGAAAATCTGACCTAGAGAAGTACAAAGTGTTATTACTATCATCAGCGTCAATCATACAGTTAAAAGGAAAGTTCAGTTCCACCAGGACCAGTGGTTTGACTCAGATGCCATTCCCAAGCTTTACTTCAAAGCAGCAGCAATTATCAAACCAGAAAACTGATGAGACACTCAGGGAAAATACATTTTCAAATACTCTATTAAATCACCCTCAGCCAGGGGGATTATTTTCTGTATTGTGAGCGGCCACAATCACACATCTTCCAAAATCCTTGAGAGCAGAGCAAGGCTGATATCACACAACTCGAGTTATTGGAAATGTTTATACCACAACCAGCAGAAGGCCGGGACAACTCTCACAAGGACGAGCCAACTGGTTTATAAAGGAAAACCACATGGCCGTCCACATCTCACTCTGCTGTCTGCTGAAGGCATCTACAAAGGAGAAGAGCAGAGCAAAATGAAGAGGCTGGCGTTGGATGCGGGTCCCTACCCCAGAAATGATGCCTGGGAATGTGTTCTTGATGCTCCGAAGATTTCTTGCATGGTGTGAAGCCTTGTATTTCCACGCTTAGGAATTCATCACACTCGTGGTTGCTATTTCATAGCCACTTATTTCATCGTCAAACAGGGTCTTGGCAATAAAGTTGGGTTCTGTGGTTCCTTAAATTCAGCAATACTCCAATCTGAGGACGTGCCGATAATAACAATAAAGATCCCACAGATCCGGACATCCCATTTCAACAGAAAATTTCCACCTACTGTGATGTCAACCAAGAGAAACAGGAAAATGCCTGAATAAAGACTCCCTTTTTATACTTGCAAAATTCACAAAAGCAGGTGGGCTTACTTTATTTTATGTTTTAAGATTTCCCCTTACCTAACACCGAGAAGTTGCCATTTTCCGCCTACAGGGAATTCATTGCAGATCAGCTCGAAAAGCATGAGAGCAGAAAAATGGGCATTTTCTAGTACCTTTAGTTATTACCTACTGCCCTGCACATGTTTATGGGGAAATAAACTAACTCACTTCTTTAAGATATGATCATGCCACTTCCAGGACACCCCCGTAGTTTAAACAGCAATTCTTACGCAACATGCAGACCCGCAAGGCAAGACGTCATGAAATATTGTCTGATATTTGTACATGCTCGGGAGGGACATCTGTCGTCTTTAAATAGACTTTCAAAGAAACTGATAGAGAAAAGAAAAAGTAGACAATGACAGTCTGGGAATAAGACTTCTACAGGCAGGTCCTCGCTGTGCGGAGCCCTGCACGGGGCAATCCCAAAAAGCAGACCAGGGCCAGAGCCGGTTCCCCAAAACAAGTGATGTATCAGTTACGGCACAGGATGCTCCAGCACTGGATGAGCATCAGAAACTTAAACTTATATTCGAGATGATAAACAAGCAAGAAGCGGCAATCAGTTTTCTTGGGTGTGAAGTGTCTGGCTCTTACATAGCGTATTAGTAAGTGTTTAAGATAAGCGGATCGACTGCCACGTTGTTCGCTGGAAGGCAGGAACCGTTCCACATTGATAGTTGAGGCACATGGTGTCACGTTTGCTGGCTTCAGACTTTTCATGTACTGCTGGCGTTAAGGCTGCTGAGACCTGTCTTGCCTTGACCCAGCCCCGGGACTGTGAGATACCAGCTGCTTCGCCACACTTCAAGTGTCCTCGGTGTTTTTCCTTTTTCTTTTTTTAAAGCAACATTTCAATCGCTCCTAGAAGAGAAATACCTTTTCTAAGGTGGGGACAATTTCTCAAAGCTGCTCTTCCGAAGAGTATAAATGTCTCCTGCAGTGATGTTTTTCACCTAAGCTCCGCTGATACATTGATTCTGTTCGCCTCCTTTCTAACCTACTGTTCATGTGGAAAAAAACAAATTTGGGCAGTAACAGCAGTGCCAGAAATTGCATTTGAGATGTCTACTCCATCAGCTGCATCTCCACAACTCATCAATGCCAGCGTGCATGTCCCTGCTACCTGCACATCAGCTTTCCGATAGCACACACTTTTATGGCCCATCTAAACCTCCTTAAAGTGGTTTAAAATGAAAGCGCTGACGCATCAGCCCTCGCTGCCGAGCAGGAGTGCCAAATGCAGTATCCGCGCAAAAGGGAACAGGTATCATCCTCCAGCATCTCTGCTAGGGATGTACAAGGAAGGGTCAAACGCGGAGCAACAGCGGGGGAAAAAAAAAATCAAACAGAAAAATCTGTAATATCTGCCAATGCTGTCTTTCAGCTGCCTGAGATGGGCTGGCAAGTACAGCAGCGATGAGGAGGATGAAGTCAGGCACGTTAATCTGATTAACAGGCGATTAAAGGACAGGGATTGAGAAAGGAAGGGGGAAAGGGTTAACAGATACTGCACTGCCAACAGCAGGAGAGAGGACGCTGTCTGCCTTGATGATGAAATGAGTGTAGTTTTGACAGATCTGGGTCTGCTGTGCTTAACCTCTCCTGCAAGGAGATTTTGAGCTGATTTGCTCTGTCAGAAGAAATCCTGCCTCGCCGCTGAGCGCTCCCCCTACCTATGACGCTGTAGCCAGCGGCAGGGCACAGAAACAACTCGGAAATCACCCGCCGCAAACTTGCGTGCATCATGGCTTTCCCGGAGTTGTCCTATAAACACGCACGAGTTGTGAAGCGGGGCCACACGAACAGGGGTGAAATAAGGACTGTAAGACGCATCTCTTCCCAGCGACCCAAAACGCGGGCACCCAGCCTGAGGCATTTATCCAAACTCCCACTGGAGGAGTTAAACTTAAGCAGGATGAATCACTCCAACTGCTCTTTCTTCTCATTATAAAGGACAAGCATTCCCCCCCAGGATTTTCCAGTGAGAGATGCAAGAGGAGAACCTTCAACTAAGAAGGCCAGAGCTGCAGCAGCACCAACGGCAGCACCACACGGCCACGGCCACGTGCATCCCAGGTGGCACCGCTGTCCCATGCACCGTAAAACACGATGGAAATAGGTGGGGCAGAAGAGACTTGAAGAAGCTGAGCGAGAATAACACCCAGGGGTCAATCTCTTTGTTTCACTCCAATGCAGGCCACGGTTTTCAGAAAAGGAGTGAAGATGGATGTGGCCACCAGCTGGTGCTCGGTGAAGAGGAGAAATGTGCAGTGCTGCTGCCCCAGAGCCTGCTCCCGCCCCCGGGCAGAGACGTGGGTGACATTTAGAGCCAGAGGCAATCTCTCTAAGTTTAACAGCCCTCAGTAGATTTTTCATCCATTAATTAATCCACGCACTTGTTGAGCAAGTGAAGTTTTAGCAGGCAAGTGCCCACAAACACTGTGAAGAAGCACCATTTTCGTTGTTTTCAAATGCCTCTGTGCTCCCTTTGCTACGTGACCCGCTGAAAGAGCCCGAGAAAACGCAACTCTCCATTCACTTGCTCTCTACCGCTTCCGATTTTGCAGCTTTCCCCAATCCTCCTCCGCTATCCAGGCTGCAGGCGCCCTCTCCGCTGAGCACCCCCTGTGCAGGAGCCCTCTCGTACCCTCCATTACCCCCACTGCCCTCCTCCGAACCGTTTCCAACTCTAAGTCATCATTTTTGAGACTGAGGTCCAGGAGCTACGCAGCGTAGTTGAGGGTGCGGGCAGCCACAGCAACGTCCTTGCCTTCATTCTCAGCTCCTTCCCTGACAAATCCCTGTGTTTTTGTTGCTTTTTCAATTGCCGCTGACACAGAGATGATGTTTTCAGAAGCTGCCCACGACGAGCCACTGTAACACCAATCCCCAACTGCCCACGCAGAGGACAGGCTTTCATAAAGAGAAGGATGGACATCAGCAGAGAAATCGCTGGGGCACGTGTGACCCTACATCAAATGTGGGTCAACCATAACAATACTCCCACATTTAGAGTACCAAACACCTCCGAAGTCATGCCAACAGAGAAACCGGCACGTGTGTTTACTTCTGAGAGCCACAGACCCTTCCGGGTGATTATCCAGAGCATTTGTACAATGGGCTTTTCATGCTCTTCAGTCAACGTGATCAGATATTCTCTACGATCTATTCTGTTTACATGATACACGCTTGCCAAGAGCTAAATGCTTTCAACGAGAATAATCGACTACACGCAGCTCGTTTAGAATAAAGTTCTCCCTTTTTCCTTTACAGTAATGCTTTCCAGTAATGAAAGCAGCTGGTCCCAAAATGCCCCGGGACTTACTCTTAACTGGAATTGAAATATGGAAATTCAGGGGGAAAAAAAATAATACAATAATCCCATTTGCACTTCTTGAGATGAGCTCTTACGCCCAAAAAAGTCAGCAGAAGCAATGTCATTCCCTCGGTGCAATGCCTGGAGATCCTCAGCCTTGGGCCAGCTCTCCTGCAGCTATAAAAAAAATATTGCTCTTCTCCCTCCGTAAACCTACACGAATTTACACCAGCGGGGTAAGTGCAACGGAACACAAGCTCACCAGATATAACTATTCATTTATCTACAGTGCAAATAATGTCCCTACGGTGGGTGCCTCTGCTGGAGGAGCACGTACTGAGCACTGCTTCAAATGCTGCTATAAAACAAGGAGTTTTATGAATAACTGGTGTTTAGTTAATCATGGATTTATTTCCGAAGTCTGCATACTGAAAGTCAGATCAACTTTAGGAGAAAAAGGAAGAGAGATACAACTTTATGAGGAGATAAAAAAAAAAGAGGTTTATTGTATATTACCATTATAGATCCTCCTTCAGATGTTTCAATGTCTAAAGAAATTTAAAGCGCTCTCTGTATTTTCCTCCCTCCTCCATAGCGATGATTGCCTTTAGATATATACACCAGTTACAGTAATATAACTGAAAATGATGACATGCCATAGGTATTTTATTACACATTCTGTTTTTTAGGACTTGGATTATAACCACATCGCAGAAGCCTGGTCAGTAAAGCTGAGAGAAGTTCTGCAAAGACAGCAAAACCGACAATTTCCCATTTCATATCACATTTTCAAAAGCACTGAACGTATCTCCCTCTTAAACGTTACAGGTCTTCTAAATTTAATACCAATAAACACATTTTTCCCTTTATATGTGTCACAGAAAGAGCCAAGCAAATCCATTAAACATGCGGACTGCTATACCACCAACGAGGCCTTCCCCCGGACCAAATGAAATCAAAGCAGCCCAGGCACGCACGTCCCTGGGCTGCTCCATTTTTAGGTAGATAGTTCTCAATTTTATTGTTCAGAAAGATGCTGGGAAGAGGGGTGGAGGGGAGCGATTCCGCCCCTAAGTGTCCCTCACAAAAAAAAAAAAAGAAAATACAGTTGCTGTAAATGGTTTTAAAGACAACAGAGATTTTAAAAACAAGAGGCACTTCCCAGCTGAAATTGAAGCAGGATATACAGCCATGATGTGTAAATCTCTACCAAGAGGGAGGGAGGGGATTCTGCCCCTCTGCTCCGCTCTGTGAGAACCCCCCTGCAGTGCTGCCTCCAGCTCTGGGGCACCAACAGCAGAAGGACACGGAGCTGTTGGAGCAGGGCCAGAGGAGGCCCCGGAGATGCTGGGAGGGCTGGAGCCCCTCTGCTGTGAGGACAGGCTGAGAGAGCTGGGGGGGTTCAGCCTGGAGAAGAGAAGGCTCCAGGGAGACCTTGGAGCCCCTTCCAGTCCCTAAAGGGGCTCCAGGAAAGCTGGGAAGGGACTGTGGATCAGGGAGGGGAGCCATGGGATGAGGGGGAACGGTTTTAAACTGGAAGAGGGGAGATTTAGATGAGATGTGAGGAAGAAATTCTTTGCTGTGAGGGTGGTGAGCCCCTGGCCCGGGTTGCCCAGAGAAGCTGTGGCTGCCCCAGCCCTGGAGGGGTTCAAGGCCAGGTTGGACGGGGCTTGGAGCAACCTGGGCTGGTGGGAGGTGTCCCTGCCCAGGGCAGGGAGTGGCACTGGGTGATCTTTAAGGTCCCTTCCAACCCAAACCATTCTGTGATTCTATGATTTCAAGAAGAGCAGCTTTTGGAAGCATGGAAAGCATGAATGACACAGGCACACCCACTCCCATCTTCTACCCCTCATGTCAGAAGCATTTCCCTCTCAAGGGAGTTGGGGTCTTGCCCACACAGTTCACAGCAGGACACTCCGTACCTTCCTCCAGGCCACGTGGCCCCTGTTCCCCCCAGTCACTGTGGGGTGCCCTGCCGGAGGCCACCCGCAGCAGCCAGGCTGCCCTCCATGGGGACGCACCTCCACGTCACCAGGTCATTAAACGAACCACGCACCAGAACAACAAAACCTGCTCCACAAAGGGAATTCAAAATAAGCTAAACCCGTATCTGCCGTTGGTCCCTCATTCCACCTGGGCAGACAAAAAAAGACACTCAATTCACCAGAAATTCTTCTCCATGAGCTCCTCCTTATACTGGGGACAGAGTCAATGCTGGATGCAGCTTTAGTTACTGTTAAGCTTATAGGTTAGGAAAAAAAATAATTAATAGCAGGTTCAGCTGAGGAGATAACTGATAACCACCCTGTTACGGTTCTTGAATGTCCTCCTTGTATCATACAAACAATAATCCCTGAACAACTGTTTGCTCCTGTAATATAATCTAAACAGACAACATAACTCTTGTAAAAATGAGACAAAAGACATGACAAGACAGTCTTTCGTGTATTTGACAAAAGCAGCAGATGATGTAAATGAACAGTTTTGAAAGGCTTTTCAAATGGTTCACTTGGCTGATTTTTGACTGTCAGCAAAAATTACCATTAAGATGCCATGCTTATAAAGGTCTGCACGCTGTTCCTGCAGCCTGCACAAACCCGAGCAACCGAGACCTCTGAGGCAGGGATCAGACAGGTTTGTTTTCTTAATAATTTTTAAGTCTCCTGTATTTTGAAGCTTTTGCTCCATGGCCTTAGAAGCACACAGAGATGCATCATCGGACAAGATGGGGACCCTGCATGTAGCAAATGCTTGGCCAAGAGGGTCAAGTCCAAGTACAGCAGATGTGGTCAATAAGAGAGGCTACACGTGCTCGTTAGCAAAATAAAGCAGTGGGGAATGATGTCACTGCTCCGACAGGATGGTGTGGGACGAACGGGCAGGTGAGGAGCAAGGTTGGGCAGCAAGCAGAGCCAGTGACCTATCACCATGGCACGTCAACAGCCTCAACACTCGGAAGCCCTTCCTCCCTGTCTGGGCAGCTGTTCCTCCCTGTCCGGGCAGCAGAAACGCACGGAAACTACCAGGGACTCGGTGGTTGTGACGAGCTTGGACTAGAAACGTGGTTGCAACCTTCTGATAACATAGGCGGCAAGAGCTGTGAAGGGGGTTGGGATGGACAATGTGGCTGGTCACCCTGTTGGGTGCTCTGGCAACATCTGCTGGTCTCTGGGTCCCACAGCCACACACTGGCCCTTGCTCGTGGCTTTGGGTACGGCTGCGAGGAGCCCTTGGTGGGAACAGAAGGGTCTGGGGGCTGTCAGGATGGCTCAGTGCAAGAGGCGGCTGGAAGATCAGAAAACCGCGATTTTTTTCCAGCTCTGGGTTTTTCAAATCGTGTTGAATGGAGACATCTGTGCTGGCCATTAAAGCAGGCGAGAGAGGAACCCCCGGGGCAGGCAGCATGTGTCATCTCCTGTGACTCACCACCTCTGAGCACCCAACTGGAGATGCCATCGCAGCATGCACAGATAAGGAGAAAACAAAGCTTGCCAAATGCAAGTTCACCAGCTTGGTGAGAAATTATGGGATCTGGAGCTGGCTGAGCAGAAACCAAAACTACAGCAATGGGGTTTTTTTTATGTTCACAGCCAAAGCCCAGGCTCCTGATCCTAGAAAAATCCAATAAGGAACATGAGTTTTTTGCAGAGACACAGCATGTTTCAAGTACACATGGCAGAAGCTAAAGTTTTGAATAGAAAACAGATGCAAATCTGTACATTTATACAGTTCTAAACCCAAAATCGCAGGAAGGAGAAAGGAAATATTTTACTTCTGGATGCAAACTTTCTCTGCATTTGTTTGTAACTCCATAGCTGCCAAGCCAACCACATCAGACCAGAGGGGAAGAGCTGAGCCTCAGGTGTGGCTTTAGATGGACTCTCCTGGAGCTCGCGGCTCCTTGGAGGGGACTGGGAAGAGGGGGACGTGTCCTGCCAACACAGGGGACCCAAGGAAAATCACAGAGGGATGTTTCGACCCGGGGATTTGGACCAATTCTGTCCATCCAGAGCTCCAGGGACAAAATGGGCAGGCATGGGGGGCACACAGAGCGCTTGGCGTTAACGCAGACACATCTGTGCTACGGGACCCTGTAAGCAAAAGGAGAATATCAGCAGTTACCTGCCTTTGGTGGCTGGATTGACAGCTCTGGATGGAAAAGACTACAGAGTAAGGAGTTTTATTACCACTCACAATGTCTTTGCCAGCAATGTTAATGATAGGTCTTCTTACACGTTAAAGGTTAGAGCACCTCCCCGCAGTCCTGGCTCATCATTTAATACCCATCTTAGATCCTTCATTTGGAAAGCAAACAAAATGCATCCTCAGAAGCAATTATAAAAACACTGATATGCCCTTAGCACAATCAATACTTGAACTATGCCAAAGCAAGGAAGAAGAAAAAAGAGATACTGGAAGCAGGCTGCTGAGCTGAAGAGGTCAGCAAGGAGACTTATTACCCTACCTTCTCCTGCAGACAGGTACCCACCTCCCGTGGTCCGGGAGATGTGCAGGACACGGACGTGCGAAGACCCGAAGCATTTAAGAGCCGACGCACCAGCAGCGTCCCCAGTGTGTGTGCTCAGGAGGCACCGAGGAGATGCTGCTCGACCTGGTGTCCTGGCTGCTGGCACCCCGGGAGCGGGGAAGGGTGACAACGCCGAGGATCACCTTCCTCCTAAAGCGAGCACGTATCAGGCAATGCAGGAAATCATTTGTTATCTAGTGCTTTGGGTATTGCTATCACCTTGTGTCTTGGAAAAACTGAGCTATAGACTTAAACCCCCTACTTTACATATTAAGTTAGATATATTTAGTCCAAATGTGAATTTATATCTAATTGTCTCTCTCCATTTAACTCTGTTGCTTTGACAGAAAGAAGTACCTTCTACCAAAATAAACTTGAGTTCTTTGTGCCTGAGGCAGATCTAGACAGTTATCTCCTCTCTGGGATTACATATGAATTCTTCATTATAAGCTGCATTATTTGCAGCAGTTTCTGCAGCGCTAGGAAATTCTCATTTTCTTTCTCTTTTCGGTCCTAGCACTGAGCTTCGAGGCACAGATCTGATATTAAGGAACTGCAGTCAGCACAAAGCAGTATTTCTTAATAAAATAAGAACACAAAGAAAAAAAGGGGTGATCCTGGCTTGATTGATGCCACTTCATTTGCATATGCCCACTAGCAGTACTTTGGTTAATTAATACGTATCTTGTGTCTGTAGATGAATATGAAATAATGCGTTTGCTATTGAAGCTTTAGGTATAAATTTATCCCATGAACAGGTTAGTTAACTTCCTGGTGTCTTCTCCCAGTATTTTCTGTGCAAATAAGACATAACAACTCTCTGGAGGGTGGTGACACATGACAAAATCCAAGAAGGATGCACTTGTATTTTAAAGCCAGATCAGCTAATTAGCTCGTAAAATGGAAGAACTGTTTGGAGGCGGCAAGGGGGGGAAGGATGAGAAACACTACCTTCTTCCAGCGAAAAATTTTGTTTCAAAGGTATTAACCCTTGTGGCTCGAGTTCAGCTCTAGAGGCCTCAACCCCAAAAGGCACTTAAGAAGAACTTACATTTAAGCAGACGCAATAGCGCCACGGAAATTAAGACGACTGCCCAGGTGCTTGAAAGTGAAGTGCTGGATCACAGCCTGGGTAGTCAAAGGTGGAATGTCATTTTCTTCTCTGATCTGCCCCACCAGCTTCCTGTACCGGCCGCTTCCATCCAGCTCAGGGAGAGACTGGATGCTGAAAACATCACTAAAACCCTGAGTGCAGAAAGAACCCTAATATATACTTCAGTTCCATGGTATCTAATACCTTAGTGGCTGAGTTTTTAGGCAAAGCCAAGGAATTTTTGGTCAACCACCCAAAGTCTGATGGAATCTGAGGATGGGACTTGGCTGGCAGCTTAATCCGAGCGTGAGGAGGCAGCCCGTGGTGTAGAGGTCAAGCTGCGACGTTTTCCCTTGTCCCAGGACTCCTGGGAAAACCCTAAAGTTCAAGGAGATGAATGAAAACTGTGTGCAGTGTTATTGGGGTTAAGTACCTTTTGCGCATTACGGCAGCGGTGCATCACAGCGGTTAGATCATCTATGAGGCAACAGTCTTGCTATGAATAATAAACGCACCACGGGGAAGCCAGAAAGTTGAGCACTGTGACAATATTCGCTTTACAGGGAGCGCTGACTGTGAACGCTGTTCAAAATGAGTCCCAGAGAGCACCACCTCTGCGGTCTCCATCGAGTATCACAAGGACACACTAGACGGAAGGATAAATGCACTGGGAAACATAAATCATGTCTAGTTATTTCCACTGTTATTCTCCACGATGCACAGGGCAAGTCTCAAGTGACATCACATCAAGGGACAGGCATTCAGCGCCAGGCTGTCACTAGTCACAAAAGGAAAAAGGAGATTTTACAGCATGGCTGAAGGAGATGAATGATTAGTTCCCACTGAATTTTGCTGGGAATTTTCCCCTCTTTGTCGCACTGAAGCCATCGCTCAAGTCTGCTGGTACCGAAAGAACTATGGAAGAAGTGTGCCAACTAATTTGAGAAGACGACTGAGCAAGCTGAGACTTCTTATCACTGCCATTGATACTGGTTGAGTCCAAAGACATCAACAACTTTTCTGAACACATGAGACGAAGCAACTCCTACCCCAAACAAGCTTCATATATATTAAATCAAGCTAAAGTACATAGGACTCGTTCCGATCAAAGCAAGCCACGGGCTGGACACAGCAGGATCTGCTGGAGGCAGAGATCTTCCAGGACTTTCTGCAAAGCTTCAGAGTGGGGCGTGAATGTGTACCAGGTGTTAACATCCCCACTAAGTGTTTTACATCTGCTTTGCACTCACCACACGCTGCAGCTTGTGACAGCACGACAGCAAATCACCCCCAGGAACAGCGGAAAGCAAAAGGCCACAGGGCAGGCGACTGGCGTACAAACACGCCGGACTCAGCGTCTCGGAGGAACGGGCGACTGTAACGTGGCACGATCTATCACACCTGCCCGTAAGCTGACATAAAAGCAAGTGCTATAAAGCAATCCCAAGGAGTAGGATACCAGTCGCCAAAGGATTCGGATGTTCAAGGGGGAGTCCAGGAGGTGATGCAAGGTCTTCCAGCAAAACTGGGATGCTTGAAGGGCAGGTGCCTGAAGGAGGCCGGGTGGAAAGGCCTTCCTTAATTTGGGGGTGAAGCCGGCCTTGCTGCAGGGCTGGGACAATATTTGGTCATGCATATTATTATTGTTACTATAATGTTCTGCTGAGTTGGCAGAGCTGGGACGGACATACGCAGGGAAACGCAGATGGTCTCTGCTTCTTGCCATCAGGCTGCCAGCTGCCTTTTAACCGCGTTCGGTGTTGGTGAGGAGTTCAGATGAAAAAGAAATACGGCTCGAACAGCTCTCAGAGCCAAGGCTGCGATTGCAGCAGGGGCTCTTGGAAAATAGCGTTTTCGTTTGTAAAAATGAACAGGTTTGACCTGAAAGTCCTTGACAGAGGATGACTGCAAAGCCTTACAGAGACTCTGAGCAGACTAAAAGCTGGTTGGGAATTTCTAACGACAAGCTTTTTTGGTTGAAAATCACAGGAGTGTAACGGCATTGATTACATTTTCACCAAGAACAATCCTCGGGCCTAGGAGAAATCCGTAGTGAATGAACAGAGTGTCTTACCCTTGAAAAAACCCAATGCTCGGTGATTACGAGACAGGACCGGTCTGAGGCTTCTGCCCTGCCTGAGTCACCGGAGGCCGGCGAGACTCATAAAATCAACTTTGTGGCTCTGGACGAGGTAGGGAAGAGATCTGTGTGTCCCACAGCCCCAGCAACGGCACCACAAGTTAGTCTTCTCATAAGAAAGGACAGATGAAAAGACAAAAAAATAACCTTGCCTTTGCAGCCACGATGAAGAGGGAGCTTTCTGAAAGCTTTATGAATATAATGGGATGAAAAAAACCTCATTCCTCATCTCAGTTTATTATGAGCCTCATTTATTGGTGCGTAATTTCACGTCAAATTTTCTCTTGGCATTTCCCCAGCGTGCTTTTTGTAAGAAGACAAAGTTCAGTTTGGCTTGGAGTTGGTTTTTAGGAAGACGCAAGCCTGTTTTTTGTTTTATAGGGTAATTTATATCCCAGACACTGTAGGCACATGCACGGAGTAAATGTGCTGCTGCTCACCTTGTATAGTGATGAGTGAAAGGAGAAAGCAGATTTCAGAGAGTTATTGTTTCAGACACCCAGAAATACTTTAAAGGACAGTTGTCCTCCAGGGAGTGATGCTATAAAACCAGCTTTCAGGGGGCCTAACTTTGCTACACCTCAGCAATTCCTGACCGAATTGCAGCCGCCAGGCACTTTGAGAGCTGGGACCGCTCTGGCTCATGCATCATCCCCACGTTAATGAGTGCTCAGTGCTGGAAACGTGACCACGGCCCAGGCAACGGGGGACGGGAGGGGATGTCCCAGGGCTGCCTCCACTCAGCAGGGCCCAGAGGGCTAATAAAGAAGCAAACCAACGTGCTTTGCCGTACGGAGGGGAATATGTCAGTTGAAACAATATAGGAATCCTTCTACAGCTGCTCATACCCATTGCTGCTGTTTAAGAGGATTTAAGTAATTTATTTCCCTGCAAGAACACGGAGGGTGAGAGCCAAAGCATGGCTGCGCCAAGCCTGCTGGCATCACTCATGCCAACCCTTTTGCTTCCCAGATGCACCAGCCTACAGCGAACGCCAACACGACAAGCCTCTGGCCCCCACAATCCTCGAAATACCTGCTGACGTACCCCAAAGATGCAACCTGGATCCCACATTTCAGTGCAGCCCAGTGCCCCTGCTCGGCCAGCCAAGAAATGTCTCCTGCTATGGGAAAGTCTCTCGAGTCTTCCCCACAGGAGCAAGGGCTGGCTGGACAAGACGCAGAGGGTGGCACAGCATCTCTGGGGCTGGAGATGAAGGGAAACCATTGCCTGAGCATCAAAGCCAGGACTGCCAGGTAACCCAAATCTGTCCTGCAAACATCTTCACCCGTGCCCAGAAGGGTGCAAATGTCAGAGCAGACCGTGCACTGGCAGCAGGCGCTACGTATCTGCCGCGTTTTATCCCAACAGCCATAACACAAAGCATGGGTGATGAGGCACCCTGAGCCCCACGCCTAGCAGGGTTCAGACATTTCCACATAAGATACTGAGGGAACATGGCCAGCAGTGGATGTACCCCTGAGCGACGCACAGGAAAGCGTGAAAATTCAGAGTCAGGGTGCCTCCTTTGCCACATCTTTCTCCACAGAGGATGGAGAGCTGGTAGCCCAGGAGAAGTTCAAGGACCTGTGGGATGAGTGTTATGCCCAAGAAACACAGCATGGGACAGAAAAAAATAATCAGTCTCTCCTGGGGATACTGGAGGTGTCTTTGATGCCCACAGCCTGGATGTGGGGAGGGGTGGGAGCACCTGTGCTTGAGGAGCATCTGGAGCAACCTCACCTGACAACAGCATTGTGGTCCAAATTCTGTAGAATCACAGAATCGCCTAGGTTGGAAGGGACCTTTCAGATCATCAAGTCCAATCATCAACTTAACTATGACAAAAGCCACCACTAAACCCTATCTCTAAGCACTATGTCTACCCGGCTTTCAAATACCTCCAGGGATGGTGATTCAACCCCTTCCCTGGGCAGCCTCTTCCAATGCTTGGCAACCATTTTAGTGAAGAAATTCTTCCTAATATCCAATCTAAACATCCCCTGGTGCAACTTGAGGCCATTCCCTGTTGCCCTATTGCCTGTTACCTGAGAGAAGAGGCCGACCCCCCCTGGCTACCCCCTCCTTTCAGGGGGTTGTAGGGAGCGAGAAGGTCTCCCCTCAGCCTCTTCTTCTCCAGGCTGAACACCCCCAGCTCCCTCAGCCGCTCCTCACAAGACTTGTGCTCCAGAGCCCTCACCAGCTCCATTGCTCTTCTCTGGACACGCTCCAGCACCTCAGTGTCCTTCTTGTGGTGAGGGGCCAAATCTGGACACAGCACTCGAGGTGGGGCCTCACCAGTGCCCAGTACAGGGGGATAGTCACTGCCCCAGTCCTACTCACCACAGTGAATTTTGTGTTCCTCTCCATAGAAATCTTTAGTAAAAGGCAAAAGACTTACACGATCCAAAGAAAAATCAGAGTATCTCTGTTCTAGTTTGTTCAGAGTATCTCTATAGCAGTGGAAATTCAAATTTCCACAAATTCAGTGCAAAGAGCAACACGGGAACGGCTCTGTTCAACAGGAGCCGAGTTAGGCCAAAGATAAGCGCTGCAGAACCTCCCTTGGGATTTAGGCTCTGGTGAAAAGCTTAAATAAATCTAACTGTGCTAAGGATCTATGAACCTGCATGGCCACTTGCCCCTGCCCTCCGCAGCCCCTTTAGCAATGGAGATGCCCTGGCTGCTCTCCACATCTGGTTTTCTCCACCCAAGCCCAGAGTGACCAGGGTGGACTCTGACTGCAGTCCAGCCTGTTAAACCAACGCCTGGCAGATCCCTCACCACCCCTTGCCAGGGGCACGCACCAACCCTGTGAAAAATCGGTGAAAAGCTGACACCTGCCAGAGTTTCAAGTGAAGATAAGGGATGGCTGAGTCCTGAAACGGATTTCTTCATCCACCAGTGAATCTCAACTGCAACACACGGCCTATTGCACGGCAAGAGTTATCATCTTTCCCAGCAAAGATGATCAGCGCCTTCCTCGCATAAAAATCAACTTGTCAGTAAAAACACTACAATCCAGTGGGGTGAAAATAGCGGTCCCTTCCCCGCCTCTACCTGTCCCCATCTGTCAGCTGGTAACAGGCAGGGATGACAAATCGTTTTCTATCACGACGAAAGAGCGATGGGAGCTCTGCGGCTGCTGCCTGCAATTTCCTCTCCTGAGGAGGGATGGCCATAAACCGCCCGAGCGCTGCGGCGGGGAGAGCAGAGCCGCTCGCCGGCTCCCGGGCGCAGAGGTTACAGCCTGTTTAGAAAAATAATCAAAATATGGCTCCGTTTCCACGGGGGCGGTTGTGATGAAAAACATTTTACCAGTTTGGAAAACTACACCAGAGCTTCTTGTAAAGCATCTTCAAGCACCTACAGTAAATACTGCGCTGACAACTAAAATGCCAAACATAGGATCTGAATTCATACTTGTACTGATTCCTGCTCTTAAAAGAAATACAGGCAGCGATTGGATAGTGTTCAGTGCTGGAAATATTTCTTCCGACCACACAAGAATCACTCTGAAGAGGGGATACAGAGGGGAACGGGGATACAGGTACAAATAAACAGGCTGTGGCTGTACACGAAGGTAACGTATTACCGGTGTACCACTATTCCTAAAGCTATATTTCTAAGACCTTTTCCAAGGTCAGTCCTACTCTGCCTCTTATTTTGTTCCAAGTAAACTTGAGTTTCGTATGGAAACAGCCTTAAGCCCCAATTTCTAAGTGGATTTTGGTGCCTGACTGATAAAACACTTTTGAGAAGCTGGTCTTGAGTTTCTGTTGTTGGGTTCGGGTTGGGGACAGGGGGGTTGTTGGTTTGGTTGTTTTTTTAACGTGTCCTAAACTGCAGGAGTCTCTGGGGTCCTGGCAAGCCGTAGCCAGCTCTATGATCCCTCCATCGACCCACTGCTGCTGCGGCTGCTCCAAGCCACAGGGAGGAGGGAGATGTGATCCATCCCCACGCAGCTTCGCCCTGCAGACCACGCTGGGCCAACTCTAACTCCAATGTCTATTAAAGAAAACTACCCCAGGCTTCGGTGGTTCCCCTAGTACTTTTACCAAGGGTTAGCTTCCAACTTTGCAAACTAGGTCTTGCTCTAACTCCAAAATGTCTTTCCCCGATGGGTGAGCCCAGAGTTTGGTCCCCTTCCCCTCCTGCCAACAGCCCCGTTCCAGCATCCCCACCACTGGCACTGACTTCCACATCATCTGCATCTGACCAATTTCGTGAAGGCTGCAGTTCCTTGCTATAAATCCTCAGAAATGTCAAGAGAGTGGTTATTTGAACAGTCCATACTCCCCAGATAAGCAACTGATATCTGGCAATTTTACCCCAAAGTCTTCAACTAGTCCAAGGCATGTTCTCTCCGTCCTTGCAACCAGAAACGTCTGTCAGCTGAGGCACCGACACCTCCTCCAACCAATCAACCACACAACAGACCTTGGGAGACATCTTGCAGCAAACCCTATCTGTGCTCCTCAAAGTCCTTCCCTCAGAAGTTCAGGCTGACTTGTCCCCACACTTCCCAGAAAAACCTTTCACTGCCGCATGTGTAATTTCATGATTAATTCAGCCTCAGCAAAGCTAGGTGCAGACAGGGAAAAGAAAAACCACCCTCCACATCAGGAGAAACTTGATTCAACCCTAACTACTGCGTCTCAGCGAACCCTCACAAGCCTAATAAAGCCTTATGAATAAATTACATGCTTTTCAGCTTCCTATTTTTCAAAGCGATAAAAAGTGTAACAACACATCACTGCAGATCTCCCGCGTGCCGCAAGCCTCAGCGCGCCCATCGCACAGCGGCTGGTGAAGCCGTCAGGAACGCCGGAATTCACGCCCCGGCGCTGATGGACAGGGTGGTTAAAAAGGGATTTCAGGTGCTGCCGACCGTCAGGTCTCTCTGCCTGCGCCCAGACTTTAATATATTAATCAGAAGAACCGAGAGAGAGCGACATTTGAAGATGATCAAACAAAAAAGCCCCAGCAAAACGACATTTCAAATGACGGCAGTAACGCACATCACCGAGTCAAAACGTGACACCCGCTATTAGATGTCTGCGCGTTTGGTTGACGTTATAAAAACAAATTCCACCCTAACCAGGGATATTTTTACATTTTGATGACAGGCACTAACTATTGAGATATTAGGCTCATGCAAGTAGAAAGCCAGCCAAATATCCGTCCCCCAATGGTATTTATGTGCTGCCCATTATGCTCGTGTCCATCACTCTCCATTCCAGAGACGTGCACAATGTCGGATACAGACACAGGGTATCCGTGCCGGAACCTGTGTTCCCAGCTGGGCTGGGAAAGCAAGCCTGTGCTAGCATATTTATTTTACAAAAAAAAAAGAGGAAAAAAGCAAAACCATCTTTCTTGTGACTCATAGCCCTGCTCTGACATCCTTCCCTGCTCCCACCCAGCGCCCCATGGCGGGGAATTTCTGCCTCCCGCAGGGCTGGATACGGGCTGTCCGTCCCTCACCTCAAGCCCACGGATGCTGAAAGAAGCGTTTCCTCTAAATATCCTCACTATTCTCTTCTTAACAAAAAGATACAGCCATAATTTTGTGTAAAATGTATGCAGGAAGAGAAGGATTTTGATTTTCTGAATGCAGAAAGAGTCAAGCTCCCTTGTGGAATTTAAATACACCTATTTGATGGCTTTCCTTTTTTTTTTTTTTTGCCTGACCCTCTCAACGTTTCAGCATATGAATAATTGTACTCATATAAACAAAATGGGCTCCTTCATGGATGAAACGCACACAAGAGATTTGTGCCATTAAAATGCGATTTAATCTATTTTAAGGGTTTCTGACAGACTGAAGGGTACACAGGCACGGTGCCCTCTGGGAGCGGATCAATGTCACTGCCGGCGCCATGAGGTTACTCCTGTGCCTAAGCGTCTGCAGGACGAGAATCTGATTATTAAAGAAATCACCACTAACAACAATATGCTCAATGCCCTCGTCGTACCCATTTGATTTGTGAATCTCCGTATTCCCAGCCCTCACAGCTACGCAGCAACTCTGCCCGCTCCACGCGCACGACGCTGGCTTGGCGGCACCGGAGGTCTGGCCTGTTCCATCCAGATGTCAGAAAAATGGTGGGGGGGGAAAAAATATCTGGGGTATTAAGAGGACATGTCGTGCTCTTCCTCTGGAAATAGTTTAAAAAGATCCAACCCAAACTTCAGACAATTTAACATTCATAGTAAAAAGTAGCTCGAGTCAGTCATTAAATCTCAAAGGGATCCCTGAATTGTGCTTTTCTTAATGAATTCAATAATCGATTCTTACTCCACAAATAAGGTGTGGGATGGATCAGCTAATAAGCATTCTCAGTTAATTGCTTTCTCCAAGTGACAATTTGTACAAATGATACCATCAAAGTAGTAATAATATCCTTATTGATTAAATTAATCTCTAAAAGACAACTCAAATAAGTTTAATTAGCAATGCATGACAGAAGCACAAAATACTCTGAAAGCAACCTTGTAACCCATCCCAGACTTTGAAATCATGGCAACAGTCATGCAATAGACTTTCACATCTTTATTCAAATAGACACGCGTAATTTTATGGAGCGTCTTTAGTCAATGTCTGTGACGAACCATGAAAACCCATGAAACCCTCCCTGCAGAGAAGCAGCGAGACACGCAGCAAAAAGAGTCTTCCCACTTTGTCCCACAGTCACTAAAAGCCAGGGCCACAAACAGTTTTAAAATAAAACAAAAAGTTTCAACAGAAGGAGCAGAGACGGTCTGAGAAGCCTCTGTGCCAAAATTCACACGTGGAGCTGGTGGGGACCCAGAGCAGCGTCAACACTCTCAAGCCGCGGAAATTGGACAGCAGGTTATAAAACGAGAGCAGAAACTTGTTCAGCACAGCAAAGGGTTAGAAGAGTTGGCTC
Source organism: Chroicocephalus ridibundus (assembly GCF_963924245.1). Taxonomy (NCBI): domain Eukaryota; kingdom Metazoa; phylum Chordata; class Aves; order Charadriiformes; family Laridae; genus Chroicocephalus; species Chroicocephalus ridibundus. Next base: position 47,804,689 of record NC_086290.1, read on the forward strand.
AAAGCTTGTTCAGAAAGAGCAGATTTATTCCTTCTGGAACCAAGAGAAGCAGCTGAGCCTGGGGCAGGGGCTGGGCTGTGGCCCAGAGCACCCCAGGAGGAGCGACGGGAGCCTGGAGCAACGCTCGCTCTCCCTGTTCCTACACGAGACCGAGACCAGGTATCAGATGTCTCCAGCAGCTTCACCGGTGTCCCTTGGTCACCAGCCGGGTGAGAGGGGGAGATTTCCACAGGCAGTCTGCTGCGGGGAATTACCAACGCAGGAACACACCAAACGTTTGGTCCTTGTGCCTCTCAACACTAAGAGAGACCTAGCGCTATTATAATTTGATTGTGACCTGATATGAATTGATAAGTGAAAGCACGCTTTAGGGGGGAATGGGAGGCGGGGGGGAGAAAAAAAAAACCCACATTGAAAACCTCTCAGTTGAAATATTAGCCTAAACTGCCTTGCTTAGCAAACACTTCTCCGCTCTCTGCCAAGAAAAGGGGAATTAGACTCAACTCTGCCTGGGGAAGTGAGGCAGTGGACATCAGGGACAAGAGGCGTGGATAAGCGTAACCTTCTGGAGACACTCCAGTGTGATAAAAGAAAACACAACAACACAGAGAACAGCACGTTGCCCTCGTCAGGGCCAAAGCTACCCCTCAAGCAGAACAGGAATTTGCCTGGGGCGGCAACACAAAGCTTAATGGCTTTATTATTATTAGTACCTGAGCAACCCGAGGATGCTTCCCAGCACGTACGGCAGAGCAGCGAGCCCGGAGCCACCTTTGTTAACGTGAGTAACGGGATTTCATTTTTTTTAAGTGGCTCATGCAGGAGCTTTCTCATTTAGCTAACTGAATTCAGCAACTGAAAGAAACATATGGCCCGTATATTTCCACCCATGGAGGCGCAGTACAGCTTATTTTAAAATATTTGAAGCACATTAATAGAATAAGACTCTTGTACAGTACATGGCCTTGGTCCTTCTAGGTTAGGACAGCCCAACCTTCTCAATTATTTATTTCATTTTTTAATTTAGATTACTTGCATTTCATTCTACCGTAATATAGTTAGCTGGTGCTTTTGCAGACACACGTCCTTCTCGTAGCCTCGATGGGTTTATTATCTCATTTTTTTTTCTTTGAGCATTTTTTGGCAATATAAGAATGTAACGTTTAAAAAATGTCCCATGATTCTCAGAAAGATGATGGTATTTGCACCGTCATCAAAAGGAAAATAAATACTTTCTGTGTTTATTTTCATCCAAGAATCACTGAAACAAACAAGGAACCACCAAATTACTTTTCCGACTACAGCCAGCCACTTAGCAGGCAAAACAGCAAAACACGCACAAAAAGCCTAATAATTTTATATTCAAGTTGATAATTTGAAACAATTTTATTAATAAGGAGTCCTGTATTACTAATAACGTGCTACAGCTGCTACAGACCCCAGCCATGGCAGGTCTCAAGCACGTGAGGAAGGGCTGGCAACCTCCGTACGTCAGGACTTTTAGAAACAGATACATCCCCCTGAGACCTGACATCTGCCTGAATCCCTAACAACTCTCTATCCAACGACTAGCCTCGGATAAACTACGTATAACGGAAATCTTACTATGAAGTGGAACACAAACACCTGGCAAGCGCAGAGACAGCACCTCCAGGACCGCTCTCCACGTGAGCTACCTGACCCGCACACACAACGGCCAGCGGCTATTAAATGGGCCATTAGCTCTCGGTCGCTAAATAAGACACTTGCAAAGACATTGATTTTTGGAGCTCGGGTATTTTTAAAATCTACTTTCTACACAGTCTTACAAAGCGGATTTCCTAAGTATTTTGGCTCTCAAAACCACCAGTATGTTTAAAACCTGGACCAAAACACACGGCATATGAGTGGGCAAGCAGCAGGGAAACACATGGGTTGGAACCCCAAGCCTGGGAAAGTCACTAGGGGAAGAGAGGGATTATTTTCTTCCAAAAGGATGTTTTGGAAAGGATAGCCTTTCTAAAAAGTCCAGCATGTGAAAAAGAAGACATATGCTCATCACTTGTCCCTGAGACATCCATCTTATTTTTCCAGTTAAGAAGCCAATCTTCCATGAAATCCCCCAAAACCCTAGCAGATGGGTTGAATTACTGATTTTGAGAAGGCTGGTTCCACAATGATATTATTAAAAAAATCCCATAAACAAACAAATAAGGATGGCCACAAGAGAAGCTTAGTTTAGAGCGGGATCTCTCTAGACCAAAGAAGTGAGCTGCACGATGATGTGCAGTAATTACTTCATATGGAGAAGAGCTGTGTGGCATATTTAAAGCCTTTAATTTCTACTCCCTTGTTTAAGTGAGATTATTGCTCCCCATAGCCAATAACAACGCATTTCTTAAGTTTCTTCCGATTTGCCAGCAAAGCAAATATCCTCTGGTAAATCTACGAACTGAACAATGATTTTTCATTTTTACAACAGCGCAGTCAATTCCATTTTCCAGTTATAAGTCTCGAGCCTCTCCCTATCAGCTTGTTAACGTACAAGCACTGAACTCTAAAACATGCCTGGAAGAATCTCCGTAGACTTTGCCATCCCAAGTTGCTTCTGAACATTGAATTCATTGCTTTATGAATCACTTCACTGTATGTAAACACTTGAATCACTAAGCCACATCTAATATCGTAATCAAGTGATGTTGTCACGGTGGATTCTGCAACGACGAATATCTGCACGGGGGCACCCAGGCAGCTCTGAAAACACAGCTATTAGTGTTTCTCTTTTAAAAGCAGGTTTTGCCTGTTCATGAACTTATTTTATTTGCAGATGCTAAATGCCTGTAAAATATTTTCAGGCTTTGTGCCTTCTTGAGATACTCCCAAGAGTCCCACCAGCCCCGCTAAGACTGTTCGCAGGACAAAAATGACACGGTATTTTTCCTGGTATTTGAGACACCTGTAACTTGTAGCAACGGTGTGACAAGGTGATGAGGGCCTTTTTAAGTTGGGATGCTATTTCATCTCGGTAGCTTTTTGCATCAGGTCAGACAGATAAGCATCCAAGAAAAAAAATAATACCTACACTCACCTCTAAAAGCAAGTCCTTTTTCCCCCTTAAACTTAAAATAAAATGCTATAAAACACATCAATGCTTCATTCCCCTGAAGCGTTCTAATAACTGTTTACGTTATCTTGTTAAAGTGTTGCTTTGGGTTCCTTATGTACCGTTGGTGCAATTTTTCTCGCGCATGTGTCACAAACCTTGATGCCGAGCTCTATGTTCTCCCCTCCGTACACGTCCATCCCCGGATCGAGAAGCCCAATCTCTCCAAAGAACTTTCTGTGCACAACGAATGAGCAACCGATCATCGCCGGCGTCCTGCATGAAAAGAAAACCAACAGAAATGCACCATTATTGACATTTTCCAATTTTTAATGGACCGAGGGCTAGTTTCTGCAAAGTTACTCGGGGAGTTTGCAGCAATGAGTGAGCTCTGCGCCTTTGAATACGCTACTTTACCACTGCAATGAAATTGTCCAAAATTTAAGTTCATTTCACTGTGTAGACTGGAGAAAGAGTTCTCCTAGGATGAAATTACGGAAAAGCCTTCAGGTCTTGGCTCTGTCGCAAACATCTCAGTGTGTCTATGGGCAAGGGCACAAATTCTTGGGGCTTCCATTCCCCAGTTGTGAAGGAAATATAATAATGGCATTTCCTTTCTCCTGCTTTCTTCCAGCATGTCTAGTAACAGGCTGGACTTCAGGAGAGACACTAGTTTTTACAGTGCCTTGTGAAACGAGGGATCTTTCTTATATATCTGAAATATATTGTATATGTATCTTATATATCACAAAGGAGTCATTATCAACTTGTGACAAGGTAAACTGCAGATCTGCAAAAGCAAATTCTTTAAAAATTCAAGACAACCGCTTGCAGAAACATCTGCTGTGTCATCTGCCCGGTTCCAGCAATACCGAAGGGCTCCCGGGTAGAGACCAAGTTGTCACAGTCGTCCCGCCAACCCTCGTGCCCTGCAGCCATCGGCGCTGCTCGGCTCCACTTCTGCAAGAGCAGCCAAGCACCGTGCCCGGTCAGGGAAAATAACAGAGGAAAACGGGAGCAATGCTAACAATACTGACACCAAGAGAACAGCAGAAAGACTGAGGAAAAGCTCAGTGTCAGGGGTTAATTTTTAATAACTATGCAATTTCAAGGACATAATAGATGGTTATGTTTACTAACGACCCAGGCTGCCACGTGCGCGTGCCCCGTCCCTCCCTCGTTACCTTGCAAAACGCTGGACCAGATCTCCATCTGATGCAGCTTCCCCGAGATGAGGATGCTGCTCTGATTCACGCACGCTGAGATCACGTTTGGGGGTACTTTTTGAACAGTTAAACACTTGTGACCCTCTCCGTAAAATCACACTTTGCCACAGAGCACAGCACTGAACAAAACCGTATCATTATGCTGCTTGGGGGATACACTAATCTGTTGCGGTTATGGTATGTGGAAAGTTTACCCCCTGGGATATTTTCTGTACTGAAATAAAAATGCAAAAACTGTTCTTCCCTTTAACTTGCTTGCATTTGAATCCATGCTGTAAAGAAAAAAAACCAACAAGGATCCACTCAGAGGGATCAGCAGGGAGGAGACAATGGATTTTACAGCTAAGCTGTGCCAAGGTACTGCCAGACTCTGCTCTTATGGGGAGCTATGGGACGCCCCCCGCCCACCCTGAGCTCAAAGCTTCGACCAGGGGGAAGCTCCACCATGCAGGATGGGATGGCCATCACCTCTGCAGCTCCTCGCCTGGGCCGAGGGGACACTCGCCTTGTGCTGCAGGGTGTAACACCAACGGCCTCCGTACCTGGGAATCTCACACCTCTTAGAAATGCCCTTTCTCCAGAGGGAACCTGGTCTTGAGGTAGAAAACGGGCAATGAGATGGTTTATTTTAACAGCAGCCCCAGAGTCCTGGCTCAAAGCACATTTCAATGCTTGTCCATGCTGGGGAGCATGGTCAAGGCTGAACTACGCAGTCACGGCTCGCAGAGGAGGAAAGCACCCTCAAACGTACCCAGGCACAGCTCACAGAAGGATCAGGCCCACGCTCAACCTCTCCATCCACACCCCAAAAACTGCCCGTACCTGCTAGAGGAGCACCCGGGCGGCCACCGGGCTCAACAACCCCCAAGGACTTACACCTGCCGAGAACCAGCCAAGTCAATCCCTGTGAAACCCTCCAGCCCCGTGGATGAAGAGTTCCAGCCACTTAAGTATTCTTATTTATAGACACTTTGATACTTTTAATAGACTGGTAGAACAGCTGAATGCTCCTGCCATATTAAATTAGTTCGAATTGGAATCCATCAGAGCATTTTTTCAATAGATTTCTTCCCTGACAGCCAGCTCGGCCTTCCTTCCAATAAGCGGTATAATGTTTCATGGTTTGCTGCCACTCTAGTACTTAAGATTTCAATTCTACTGCTTTATTTGTAGCAAGTTAACTGCCATTAGCAGAAACAATTCTTTCTGAAATGATAACCACCTTAGAGATGCCAAATCTAATACCTCCATTATCCTAGATTGCTTCCTGGAATTAAATAGAAGGGTAAGTTGCTCCGGTTTTACATGGAGCATGAACAACCCAGTTCAGCTCTTCCACGGGGAAGAGGTGTGGGGGAGCACGGGAACCTTTGACTTCTCCAGTCAAAACCGGTTAGGTCTGTTAAAGGTGCCCAGAGAACAGCTAAAGCCAGAAAAAAAAAAAACAAACCAAAACAAAAAAAACAAACACAAATGAAAGTTTCAGACACATGAAACTGCATTTCTCATCCAATAACGTGGATCACTGGGAACTCACCACCAGATAAACAAGGTTTTCTGAACTGGAAGCCGCTTAACAGCCATGCACGGGAGCTGTTGCCCAAGAAAGCTTTTTTCATCGTTATTTTACAACCTGACTTCACTTTATAGACCACAGGGTCACCGATCCTTTCCAAAATGCTCTTGGAAACAGCATGATTGGGATTTGGTAACTTCACCTTCCAATCTTCCTCTTCTTCGTTCTGCTGCACACCCTGTTTCCAACACAGGACACCGTGAAGCATGCAAAGCAGCACTCCCGAGCGGATCGGAGCTCCCTCAAGCCATACAAATTAAGTGCTACATTCTTCTTTGTAACAATGCCTCCATATTAAATAAATGAGGAATCAAGCGGCGCTCAACAATTTAAATAAAAACACCATTTGATTTTGTAGTAAATCCTTCAAAAAGGTGGACGGTTACAATAACAGATAGCCCATCCACAATGCAATAATGGCCTGCAGACAAAGAGCTGATAAAGCCTCTTGTTCCTCTGCCCCTTAATTAAAAGCATTAACACAGTTTGTTTTGAAAAATCACACACAGCTCAGCTCAGCTAAATGCATTTTTATTTGTCCCGATAGCTATTCTTTCCTTAATGAGAAAGGGAAAGCAGAATTTGGCAGGAAAGGATGAACAGAGATGTTTAGCAGAATTACGGGTTTCGTATCCAGAATCCACAGCGTTAGCTCCTTGCCAGTATTTTGGTTGGCTCCTCTATACAATAAGTGACGAAAGGTCAAGAAGAGCAGCTTTTATGAAATATCCTCAGTCTGAATCTCTAAATAAAAGTGAAGAAGATACAGGGAAAAACGTTTATCCTAGTCTATTAAGTTGCTTTAATGGTCTTCCCTTCTTTAGTGCACAGTTATCATCTAATGATTAAAAAGTCTCAAGTAGATTGCTTCTTCAATTCAAGGAAATTAATTTTCCTACACAATTGGATTTTGCTTCCAATTTTATACTAAAGCGTAGGTTATAAAATATGTAGAAAAAAGATATTAAAAAAATAATTAGCGGTCATACCGCTGAGCGCAAGAAGCTGAGAACATGCCTTAAGAACTGCTGGGGTGTCCAGTTTCCATTAAACTGCTGTTGTTTTTAATAAACGTCAATCACGGAGTTGCTCACCTGCAACAAACCCAACCCTAGCGCTTCAGGAGACACGGCACCGCGCTTAGCACATTTGGGATGGTCCTTTACCTGCCCAGAAAGGTGTTATTTGTCCCTCTCCCAAACTTGCCATTCCTAATTAAACATACCCGATTCAAACACCTTATTCTCCATTTGGAAATTGCAGACTTGTCCAAAACACACGGAGTTTCCCACTCGTGCTGCCCGTCTGCACCTCCACGTTCCAGCTGGGGCTCACTGGTGGGAGCCAGCATCTCAGCAGGACGCACTGGGAGAGCCTGAGCTCCGTGGCTTTTATTTAACTAACTCATCACACGTTGAAAATTTCAGGTAAACTAAGCCTGTAGCTCTAAGCAGGGGTCTAGCTACTATTTCCCTGATGACCCCAGGCTAAGGAAGATCACCATCTTTATTTTTATGTGACACTCTACGATAAAACGCATGATTTTCTTTTGGTCATACACGAAATTTGCAACAGAAACAATTGTCAGTGCCATGTTCTCCTGCGTTTGTGGCACAGTGAGCATATCGCAGAATAAATCAAGACCAGGATGAGCAACACAGGTTTACAGCAAGAAAATACCCACGTGGAAATTAAATACAAGCACGTGATGTTAAGGATTGACCCCTCTGGTCATAAGCCAGGGTTGCTCAGACCCCAGCAGCAGAGCTCCGCGGGGCAGAGACCATGCAAAACCCTCTGCTCCACTGGCAACAAGACGCGTCCTGGGGGCTCAGGGACTCCAGGCTGGAGCCATCCCGCTCCAGCTGCCTTCCTGGACGGTCCAGCCCACTGCAGACCACGCACTGGGCCCAGTCTGACCACAGCAGGACAGCTCTGGGGATGGCGGAGGGGCAATGATCCACTGAGTGCTCCAAAGGCCACCCCGGGGCTGCCACCATCCCCGGGCAACATGCTGCTGTGATGGCGATCTGCAGTCAGTCCTACTGCAAAGCCACAGAGGAAACCTCTGGTTCCTCAGGGTTTGGGGGGCAGAGAAATGGAAGAGGAGATGAACCGAATTAATTAAAAATGAACTGGAAAAAAACAAGCCCATTTTCCATTGTACTTGGCTTAGTGATCATCCGCACCCTTGGGAACTGCCTCCTCAACTGCAAGGGCAAATACCTTATTCAACATACACATCAAGGACCTGGACGAGGGGACAGAGCGTATCCTCAGCAAGTTCGCTGATGACACAAAACTGGGAGGAGCGGCTGACACACCAGAAGGCTGTGTGGCCATTCAGCAAGACCAGGACAGGCTGGAGAGCTGGGCAGAGAGGAACCTCATGAAATTCAACAAGGGCAAGTGTAGGGTGCTGCACCTGGGGAGGAATAACCCCCCGCACCAGGACAGGTTGGGGCTGACCTGCTGGAGAGCAGCTCTGTGGAAAGAGACCTGGGAGTCCTGGTGGACGACAGGATGCCCATGAGCCAGTGATGTGCCCTGGTGGCCAAGAAGGACAATGGCATCCTGGGGGGCATCAAGAAGAGTGTGGCCAGTGTGGGAGGAAGTCATCCTCCCCCTCTGCTCTGCCCTGGGGAGGCCGCACCTGGAGCACTGTGTCCAGTTCTGGGCTCCCTGGTTCAAGAAAGACAGGGAACTGCTGGAGAGGGGACAGGAGCATCAAGGGCCTGGAGCATCTCTGTGCTGAGGAAAGGCTGAGAGCCCTGGGGCTGTTCAGCTGGAGAAGAGCAGACTGAGAGGGGATCTCATCGATGCTCAGCAATATCCAAAGGGCGGGGGGCAAGAGGATGGGGCCAGGCTCTTCTCAGTGGTGCCCGGGGACAGGACAAGGGGCAACAGGCACAAACTGGAACACGGGAAATTCCATCTCAACATGAGGAGGAACTTCTTTCCTGTGAGGGAGGCAGAGCCCTGGCACAGGCTGCCCAGAGAGGTGGTGGAGTCTCCGTCTCTGGAGGCATTCCAACCCTGCCTGGACGCGTTCCTGTGCCACCTGCTCTGGGTGACCCTGCTCTGGCAGGGGGTTGGACCAGATGATCTCCAGAGGTCCCTTCCCACCCCAGCCATTCTGTGATTCAGGGAAATGCAGGGTGCCCCTGTCTCACCCCGTCAAGCCCACCCCAGCTTCTCCCAAAAGCAAACATGCAGGGCAGACACGGCCTGGGTGCATGCTGTGGAGCAGTATTTGCTTTAAAAGTGAACTTCAGATCATTAATTTAAGAACTTTGCAGTAATGGAAGAGAAATGTTTGAGCGCCGGGGCAGCCGCAGGAGGCAGCTAACAGCAGCGCGCAAGGGCAAGATGCTGATCACAAAAGCCCAAAAAATTAATATCACACACGAAGCGCATCTCCGAAGGAGAAATATATATTGCTTCTGCCTCCTACGGAGGGGCATCCACATGCAGACGCGGAGTCAGGCAGGAGCCACGCTCTCAGCTTCCCCTCACTGCCTGCGTAATGGCTTGGGCAGATGAAAGCTGGATGTGTCTTTCACAAGAATGTAATAAAATTTCTATGAAGGAACGGCATTTTAGCCCACAGCAGCGTACCTTGCTTAATATTATCCCCAGGATGGCATCTGCAATAGTTGTTTCTTGAATAATTCTAGCTTCCCTGCCCCACTGACCTTGGTTAATTGTCTGTTTCAAATGGGTTTATTTTCCCCGCTGTTGCTAAGTACTACAGAATCCACGAAACAAATTAAAAAGAAGAGATACCCCATAAAAGAGATGCTAGATGGAATGCCTTTTCTGAATTTACTGGAGATTAATACAACTTAAACTTTTAATGGCAAAGAAGCTGTGAAAACTATGTGTTTTTTAAAATACCTATTATGCCTACCCATGTCTGCAACCTTGCTCAAGACAGATTTGACTTTCTCGCTGCTGTATGCCCGCTCCCATTTCCAGGTCAAGAAGCGGCTCTCTCTGGGACCTCGGGCAAAGCATTGAACTTCTTTGTACCCCTGTTTCCCGCTCTGTCAGATGATAATACCTTGATGCTCTTGAGAAAAAGCTTTTATAAATCACCTCAGTGATTTTCAGATTGGAGCTGCTGCAGTAACTACCATACCGTTATGTGCGCCAGGCCCCCCGATTTAAGTCATCTATGGTGAGAAAAGCACTGGTAGTGAATAACCTTATAAGTGAGGAATCGCACACCCAATTTGCTGTTTCTAGCCTTGCTTTAAGCCAGCGGCAGCAAGGAAAGCTGCGTGCCCATCCTTACGGTGGGCTTAGACAATGTGCGAGTCTACAGCAGATTCCTATTTACACATCCAAGCTTCAGGACTATAACTCAACTGTAAAATTTCCCCTCCAGGATAAAAACTGCTGCTGAGGTCATTGCCTAAAAGCACTCTCCTTCCTTGTGGATTCTACAAAACCCAAGGATGCGCCAGCAATAAAAATCCCCGGATGCCTGAGCACCTGCCTCCACGCTCCCACTTCTTCAGCACTTTTCGCAGGACTTTTCGTACAGATGTGTGCTGCCATAGGCTGTCCAAACGCTCACGTGCAGGTAGTAATTGTCCCCAGTCCCACATACATTGTCAGCTGAAGTAAAACTCTAGCCCCAAAGATCTCCATTACACAGATCAGGTCTTACGCCGTTTCCACAGCCGCTCGGATGCAGAAGACACTTAGACCATGTGCCAACTGCCCAACCACCTCCCACAGCCATCTTGTTGGGACCTCCGCAAACGAAGCCGACCTCGGGAAACCCTTCCAAGACCAACAGCCGTAGGACAGGGGCGAGCCTCGCGCAGGGTGACGAAGATTTGCGGACGGCGGTTTGGGCTGTTCCCCATCCCTGGCCATGGCGCAGGGTGGTAACTCCGCCGGCCCCGGCCCCGTGCTCCCCGCGCACACCGGGGAGAGGTGCTGCACCGCAGCGTCTGAGGTGTGCGGTTCTGAGTCCCAGAGTACAAGCCCTGAAGAAGTCACCTTGGAAGAAGTACATTTGATAATTAGCCTTTAAATGGGACTCAGTCTCTGTTCAGGAATGGTTTGGGGGAAACAGTTGCAATTACAGGTCTCTCCCTTGAGATATACTTAAAAGATGTCTCTTCGTTTTAGCTGATTTAATGGCGGTTGTGGAGCTATTCCTGGAGGCGGAGACAGGCACTCGGGGGAAACACAGACTTTCGCACTTGGTGGGAGCCCTTTGGCCGCAGCGATGAGCCCCAGAGCCTCCCCAGAGCTCCGGGAAAGGCTCCGTACCAAGAGCCGCTGCAGCAGGATTGCGCATTCGCAAACATCAGTATCCGGGGCTTGACCCTTAACGGCGTCCCATTTATCCACAAAGGCAGATTTTGGGGAAATAATAGCGATCACTCATAGTGATTTATTAGGGACAGTCCTAGAGGAGAGGCACCAGAGAGTCTCAGATTTGGAGCTGAGATAAAACAGAGCATGATTTTCATAAATGCACTGGCTCGTATTGGAAGCCATGGAAAAACGCGTAAAAGATAGCAAGAAAAATACTTTCCCTGTCTGGAAAGCCATTGCACGTCAAAACAGAATCAAAGGGGGGCACAGATTAGCATGGACGAAGAATCAGAAAGGCACGGTATTTAGTTAACCTGGTTTTACTTTTCCTATATGACTGGTCCCCTAAAGGTTTTACACTCAAAGCAGATCTGGAAATTGCTGTTACATTTTACTTGCGCAGAAATTACCGCGCCGGAGTGCATCTTATAATCAAACCCAGGAGCTAAGCCGCAAAGCCTTGGCTAGGAAAATAGATGTTTTCTTATGTCTCATTAGTTAAAAAACGTTAACCGACACGAGATAAAATTCTATCAAAACAAAGCAGTTTTGCAATTTTAATCCGAGCCGGGAGGTGAGAGTAAATCAGTCTCTTCCCCACGCTGTGCATCGCCGCCCGGCGTGCAGGAAAAGCTGCTGTTACTTAACGCGGGGTAGGAAAGGAGAGCACACACCTTTATGGATTAATCAACAGAAGGTCACGGTCTCGTCCTACTATCGACTATCAGTCGCCTCTTCAACACAAGTGGCAAGCGCCCTCCTGAACAGCTTATTCAGGGCTTTTCAAGCCCACATGAACTTTTCATTAAAAGGGTAGTGTTTGTCTATGCAAATCAGACCTACTTATTCCACGTTAGAGATGCAGAACTCCCCAGGGCAACGTCGGGGACTGGCTTCAAAGTTTTGCCAGAAGTAGTTTAAACCCTCATTTCCGCTAATTGGCAGCGACTGAAATCCACCTCATTGGGGAGCTCTGAGCAGAACGGGAAGTGCCTTCACCAGCCCTCCCAGATACTTGGACTTAACACGCACAGATGGGCAGCCGACACCTTTAAACCATCTCCCAGTTCCTCGAGAAGCCAATGTTTTTATATAGTCCTAGATTTAAGGATTTGCATTTGCACCACCTCAAAAACCCCAGTGACGCGAGAGCGGGACAATGCTGGGATTTCACTATATGAAGGTGAAAGATTTCTTGTACTTTATTTCCTCTCACGTGTGATCTTTTGGCACTTCCGACCCCTGACTTACAACAAAACACCTGGTGCAGGAAAAGGGAAAGAAAAAAAAAAAGACCAAACCTTTATCCTTAGAAATTCCTAGGACGGAGAGCAGAGTTTGGGTGTCAGAGACTGCATGTGTTCATCTAATCTGATGCCTAATCCTGATCCCACTCCCACTGGTTTTCAAATGGGAGCATCTAACTCCATATGGACAGAGCAGACAGCAGCTATGGAAAAGCTGCAGTGGGCGCGTTTTGGTCCCACCCCCGGCGCTCTGCAGCCCCCAGCCCCGGGGTTTTCGGCTCCGCCGTGCTGCTCGCACCAGTCCAAATGGCTTCTGCAGGCAATGCTTCATCAGGAATCCGTCCCTTCGCTTGCTATCAGTAATAAATGCAACGTTAACTGTAACTTCATCACTGTTGCTAGACTGCTAATTAAATGATAATTACTTTTAGATGTAATATGTATAACTAACAGGCACTTAACAGGAACACGTTATTTACTTTTCTTTTTTTAACATGAAGATATTTTTTCTCAAGGGCAGCAAAGCGGCTGACTTTCAGTCATGTTCTTCCTCTCCACCTAGCATAAAAATCACAGCGAACAAAGCGCACAGGTAAACAAACTTCTCCTCTCTGCCTCGGCCACAGCGCTCGGCCCAAGGCAGCAAGAAGCTGTGCCCCGGTTAAAGCATCGAGCTGGAGCTGAAGGATGAGGATTCAACCCCCCTGATCCTTCACTCCGCTCCCAGCTGCCAAAGGCCCCTTGGTACCCAAAATGGGATGGGGGCGGCGTGTTAGAATCGTAGAATGGTTTGGGTTGGAAGGGACCTTAAAGATCATCTCATCATGATACCCACACAGCTGGCAACTGAAGCAAAAAGACGAGCCTAAACACTGGATTGATACAATATTGGTTATCACAGAAATGGTTTGGGTTGGGAGGGACCTTAAAGATCACCCAGTGCCACCCCCTGCCCTGGGCCCGGACACCTCCCACCAGACCAGGTTGCTCCAAGCCCCGTCCAACCTGGCCTTCAACACCTCCAGGGATGGGGCAACCACAGCTTCTCTGGGCAACCCGGGCCAGGGGCTTATCACCCTCACAGCAAAGAATTTCTTCCTCACATCTCATCTAAATCTTCCCTCTTCCAGTTTGAAACCCTTCCCCCTCATCTCATGGCTCCCCTCCCTGATCCACAGTCCCTCCCCAGCTTTCCTGGAGCCCCTTTAGGGACTGGAAGGGGCTGGAAGGTCTCCCCGGAGCCTTCTCTTCTCCAGGCTGAACCCCCCCAACTCTCCCAGCCTGTCAGTATTTTGTCCTTGAAGAGGAAAATCAGTGTCCCCATTTAATTTGCCGGGTTCCCACGTCTTGGCGACCTCTCCTCAGGGGCTTGGCTCTCAGCTCCTCTTCACGTGGAGAGGAACGAGCTTAGCGCAGAACACGAGCCACAACTGCTTTCTTCCAACAACACCGGCTGGAGGAGGCTGTGCCACCACCCCACCCACCGCACAAAGCCCTTACATCTAGAGACATCAGCCCAAGCAGCGGGCTCGTAAGGCAGACACTGCCTGGAGGCTGGGTCCCATCCCAACCGCACGGCTCCTTTTCGCCCTTCTTGGACGAAGACACGTGACAGCACAAGGAAGACATTCAGGATTAATTGCGCAAACCCAAAAAGTATTTCTCCAATGCAGCGCTTACCCCAAAATACTCCTCCAGCTTCTAAACTTGCTTTAAGTGACTATCAAATGCACAATAAAAGAAACTGCACTATGACAGTTAAATTGACTTTTTAAAGTTGGTGATAATACGAAGATGGGCTCTGAGGGCCACGCATGTGAGCATCGTTCTACAACAAACCTGCTCTGCTTGTGGCTGAAATGTCCTTTTCATTCTCTGAACACTCAAGCCAGACCTCAGAAATGGCGAGAGAAACCTCTCTTGGTGAATCATCGCCTGTAGCAAAGATGCTGCCAGCCAAAACCATGCACCTGGGGACAAACACACAAATGAAACCATGGGCTGCCACAAAGTGGAGTTAAAAAGTAACTCCCCTGACAGGTAGGAAGAGAGCACAAGTCCCTGTCAGCTCGGCTGGCCCCTACGAAACAACCTGAATAAAAGAGCAGCGAAAGATTAATGCCATCATTAGGCCTCGCTGTGCTTGTGAATGCGCTCACGCGGCCCCTCTTCCACCAGAGGGTTATTTTGCACAAAATACAAACCTACAGCGTAACCCCGACCCACCGACCGGTCCGAGCTTCCTTCAAACACTCAGAAGCACCTCCTAAACCTAAATTCCTCCTAACGGCTAAATGCAGGGCACTATCAGGAACACGCGCTGGGTGACGACCGAGCTCCTCGTTATTAGTTTAGCACAAACCCGTGTTGCTTTTGATGTATCGCTGTAACGGGTGTTGAAGTTCCAGATTCAGGAGACTGAAGTTCTTGGGCATTTCAGAGGTAATTCTGCAGACAGGATTTAAGCGAAGGCGTTTACGTTCACGATAGGCTGGTACTAAGAATAGGGACGTGAGGAATGGTTATTGACAGACGGAGCAGTTTCACTTTGTGGGTAAATGAGAGCGCGCTGAAATAGCCCTGCGAGCACCCCAAAGCCGCTGAGTAATGCATTTATTTTGACGACGACTTGACAGGAGCCGATTCCTGGGGAGGGCAGCTCTCGGGTGTATCTTACCCTTCACGCATCCATGGCGCGGCAGCACAATTCCTGAGAAACAGAACAGACGCCTTTTGTGCCTCCAGTGTTTCATAGTAAACGTCATTCTTGTTTCTCAGGGCTTGGGGTTTATTTTAGTTTAAACACCGAGCGTAGCAGATAGAAAAGAAAAATGAAAATGGGAAGAACCATATCGAAATATAAACACAAATTTGGTAAAATGACTGCCAGGTAAGGAAACTCAGAGGTGGAGAGGCTGTTTTGGATCCACCTCCATCTGGATTAGAGCGGATCTACCCACAAATCAGATGTCCCAATATTTGCAAAGGGATTTAACCAATCCGCCTGTTTAAGGGTCAGACAACTCCGTGTCCCAAAAGCTGCTTCAAAAGCAGAAATCCCATCCCATCCCAGGTTCATTTATCATGTCAAAAGACCTATGAAAATTTTAAGGCTCTGTGCGTTTCCTCCCATAGACGCACACAGGTTGGGGACCACGACTTCTGATGCAAGAGCTCTTTGAAAAGGTGGCGTGAAGCAGCACTGACCAGCCATGAACCAGCCACTGTGCCAGCAATGAAACTGCTGTAGATGATCTACTGACTTCAAGTTGGTACAAAGCTCAAAGCCTGAGCGCAACTGTCCAGTCTGTGACTGACTTCTGCTGGAACGGGGCACACTCGACATGAACCCACTCAGAGTCACAGAATCACAGAATGGTTTGGGTTGGAAGGGACCTTAAAGATCACCCAGTGCCACCCCCTGCCCTGGGCAGGGACACCTCCCACCAGCCCAGGTTGCTCCAAGCCCCGCCCAACCTGGCCTTGAACCCCTCCAGGGATGGGGCAACCACAACTTCTCTGGGCAACCTGGGCCAGGGGCTCACCGCCCTCAGAGTGAAAAACTTCTCCCTCATATCGGTTTGTCGTGGGTTGTTTAGGTGGGTTTTTTGTTGTTGTCATTGGGTTTGGGTTTTGCTTCACTCAGGTTTTTCAACTGCATTGATTTTCTAAACGGAGAACTTGGATTCAAGGCCCTCTTCAAGTTGTTGGCAAAACTCTCAGAAAGCTCCGTGGCGGCAAGAGTTCACCTTCAACGTTTAGGGAAAAAAAAAATAAGTGTTTGAGTTACAGGTTGCTCACGTAAGCAACTACTGTACATCATCAGCCAGCCCGCGCTCTCTGGCACCTGATAATTAGGCGACTGCGCAAGTCAGGATGAATGGCTTAGCCATGCATAAAGGCAGCATCAGCCCAAGAAGAATTGGACCTGACGAAGAGCCAGGATTTCACTTACTATGATGGGAGCTCATGTGAAGTCAGCATCCTCGGGGAGCAAAGGGAACGCAGAAAATAGGTCCTTTTTCCCCTCCTAATTGTCATCCCAAGGAATGTAACATCATTCACAGACTAGACACGGTCACACTGGAGAAGGCAGCACGAATGTTCATTTAGCCGCGTTTGCAGGTGCTTTCTTGCGATTCGCAACCAATTTGGCCACAAGGTTCCCAGGAAAAAAAAAGAAGGGCAAGGGAAGGCTGGTTCCCCACACCCCGGGCAGGGCACGGGCTCCTCTGCGGGGGCGGAGGGGACTGACCCTGTAAGTCCGTTGGGTAACTGAAGGTGGCCTGTCCCTTCCAACCTAAACCATTCTAGGATTCTATGACTGCCCGTCACCCAGCACGGCGCAGGCTACACGGAGGGGTATGGAGATGGTTGGGTCTTTCAGCTCTGCATTACGGTTTTGTAGCCTGATGCACAAAAACGCAGCTGGGAGCAGAGAGGGAGCTGCTTCCACTTTCTAGAGAAAGGTGACATTTTTACACAGGGAGTCCCAAGTGCTTTGCCATTCTCGTTTTGCTAACAAAGCGTACGGTCCCTCGCCATAATAGGTTTGCGGCCGAAAGGCTGACTCTTTTATTTGTGTTTTGCCTAAAAGTTAAGCAGCACCAGATTCCTCGGGGGAAAGGATGCGCAGCTTGCCCTGGCAGACCTCCAGCACGCTGCAGGCTTTACTCCCACCGAGACGTTGTGATTGAATCCACGGGCTGGAAAAAACTGGAGGGAGTGGATGTCAGCGCCTGAACTCCTAGAAAAGAAGTCGGATTAGCGGAGAAACCTTTCTCAGCGGATCGCCTGCGGAGTCCAGCAAATCCAAAGACTGTTCAACCCAAACCAAGAGTTGCAATGAGTTCATACCATAAAGACACACTCCACACCACCGCATCCAAACTGCTTTCTGATTCTCGGAAAAACGAGTATTAATTGAAATGGCTTTTTTTTTTAAAGTGCCTTCGCAGCGGCTTCTTGCTTGTGCAAAATTAACAGTGGGAAGGAAAGACAAAAACCCTACAGACACGTGCTAGGAATCACTGACAGTTTTACTACGTGGAATAACTATTATGCCCTCTCTTTCTACAAAGCACCACGTGCCAAAAGAGCCCAGAGCACTTTCACTCCACTTTTGCCTTTAACCACAAAAAAACCTGTGTTGATTTTAACAGTCTACAGATGGACCACAGAATAGCCAAGGAGGCAAGGCACGTTTTAACCCCTTCGTCGCCAGAGCCAGGCGCAAAAGGACGCTGTGATGTTAAGGAGTCAATCAAAAATGGGGAGCAAACAGCAAACCCAAAATCTCCTGAATCCATGGCATAAGCCTGCACATAACCCTCACGGGGCAAGCGCTATAATGAAAAGGTTCATGATCCGCACGTGAAGCGCATTTGAACACTTCAGCATTAATGCTACGCTGAAGAACCTCTTTATTGAAGTCCCGCTTTACCATCCCTGCTTTAATTGAGAGCCGAGAATCTGACATTTTAAAAGTTGAGAGATTAAATTGCGGATGGCATGCTCCCACTAAGAATTTACTCTGAATTAAGCAAACCACTTAAATGGACATTGATAGCTTGTGATACGCATTTTAGAGATTCTTGCCTAGCAATTTTCAAAAAGTAAAAGAGTACTGTCGTACAAACACACCGTATCGCATACGCATCTGGAGAAATTGCTGCTCTGTGCCTCTACATGTGCAGCATTAACAGGGGAAGCAGGGTACAGCAAAAGACACCGCGGAAACAAGCCGTCCTGCTGGCAGCCAGTTTAAAGAGCATCTCCCAAACTGGAGAAAAACCAAACCAAACCAAACCAAACCTTTGCTCTAATAAAAATCTAGCCACTAGCATTCAGAAATACTGTTTGGCAAATTTTGGTCTTCATCATCCAAACAGTACTGACTTTAATAATGTGTTTTCAATTAAAAGATGACTAAGTGAGCAAAGCTTAGAGTATGTGTTTTCCATAGGATCAGTGCATCCTCCTGAGCTTCACAGAGGCTCCAACTCAGCAAAGCCCTGCAGATGTCCTTGGCATCAACCATCAGCGGCTCCAACGGCTTCAGATCCCTGATCTAACACGTTTCACTCTTATCCAGATCCAGAGTCTCAGCTTTCACTGAGGCCACACCAGCTCATTATAACTAATACTGATAAAACTGCTTCCATCCACCTGAAGCTTTGCGAAACTCCCCCCTTCCCCCAAAGGTTTTTTAAGAGAAAAGACAAACCCCATACACATAGCTCCACTTACGCAAAATCCCAACAGCACCAGGAGATTCCAGCCCTCAGTCTGGAGCGTGGGAGAGCTTCCTGGGGAACCCACTCATCCAGGTAATAAGGAAAAAAAAAAAAGAAAAAAAAAAAAGGAAAGGAAGTGCAGAAAGAAGACCTATGATTGCAGAGCACGTGCTATCGGAGAGACGCAGTGATGCCAGGAGAAGGTCGGTGCTACCCACCTGCGAAGCGCCAAATCAAAGCTGTTCACAGAAGGATGATCTGGGTTCTTAGAAAGGCCAAAAGCCCATTGTCCCCTCCCGCCTTGGCTCTTCTCCGTACTTGAAAATACAATGAGCAGAAAACAAGCAGATGGCTGGTGCCGTGCTGCGACTGTCGCAACCTTTGCCTTAACTTCCCCCCTGCCCACAAATCCTGTTTGCACCCAGGGGACACCATGGTTCTGCCCTTAAGCAGCTGCGGTAGCTCATGCCAGTGGCCTTTGGTGACTGGGGCCATTTGATTTGGAGCAATTCTCCAGCTCTTGTGCTGGCTGTGAAGAGTTACGGGGCAGAGGAAAGACTTAAGTGATCTCGGAAAATCAAACTGCCCCCCAAAAAAGTCAAATCATCAAAGCGCGTGCACATTGCTTTCCATCTCCGCCTTGTCTCCCCCAGGTGGTTTGCTGGAATCGGGGAGCTGCGGATGGGGAAGAAGCTTCCCTCTCATTCACAGAAGTTTCCCAACAACTTTTTTGATACAATTATTTTAGCAAAAAAGCCCAGCTGGCCAATGTATTCAATGAAAAACAACTGTACTTCGCCTGCAGCGAAAGAGCCCCATGACATACGCACACACACACAGAACGAGATCATAGGCAAACCCCGGATTTGCCTCCACATCTCACCTTCCAGAACTGGATGAAAAATTCAGCTCTCAATTTAAACACAAAAAATTGTTGCTCTTTTGCCTTTCTGAGTGCCCCGGTGGCTCCAGAGTTGCTTTTGAACCACACTGAGAATCAGATGCGAGAGCCAAAACTCCGCAGTATTAGCCTGGGATTTAGAGCATCTGTGTGGTTGTTTTTTCTCCCCATTAATTTAATTTGACAGAAAAGAGCAGGAAGGCTTCTGGCTCCCGTGTGGGCAAAGTGGATAAACAGCAGGAATTTTAAGAGAAGCTGAAACTAAACAGAAAAGAAAGAGGTTGGCGCCCTGGCTAACAGCCCTTTGTGCTTTCTTTTTCCCCTGTGTCCCATTTCTCTGTGCCCTGCATGTTATAATGAGACTGTTTTCATGCTTACCGCTTGCCCGTTTCAACCTAGCATTTGCATTTGATTTAGACCATTTTGATTGGAAAAATAACACCCGGTGCTCTTCAAGGAAGATCATCTCCCACGGTGGATCCCATAAGGCAGTGCCCCCACCGCTGCCCGAGCACCCCCAAATCCACCCCATCCGGGCTCGGGAGCGGCAAATCCCAACCCTGCCACTTCAGAAAAATCCGTGAGAGCGAGTAATTCCCTAATGGGAAAGCATTTGTGTAGCTCTCTAGTCAGAACGGCGTGAATTTAGCATCACAACTATTTCAGCAGAGGAGATCTTAAAACCTTGTTTGTTTTTATTATTTTCCTGAATTCTTTTCAGGGCGGGCAGACACGCCGTACCAGCCGTCGCAGGCAACATGTGCGGCAGAGCATCTTCTCCGCACCTACCTTTGGGTACAGTAAGAAACGTTTAAAGCAACGAACGGGTGCTGACACCGGCTGATCTGCACCCTGTGGAGCAGCAACGAGTTCGATCTGAAGGCGAACATCTCTGACCTCCCCCAGCAGCATACTCGAGCACAAGCTTTTCCAAGCCGCAACGCTCCTTTATTTCTTTATAGATGGCTCAGCCAAACTGAGACGCATCCAGACTTGAAGGAGGTCAGAGGTCTCATCTCAGCCCTGGTTCGGAAGCTCACTACCTCCAAGTAGGGAAGGGACAAGGTGACTTTGCTGCCTGAAACGGCGTGTAGGAGTTGTGACTTGGCTATATACAAACGAAAACAGGCAGGTCAAGCTCTTCCTTCTGCAAAGCACAGCCCATAGCAGAGCTCCTGCGACAATAAATAACAGCAGACCTAAATCTTACCCCCTCCCTCTTCCATAAATGCAAAATCTTGGCTGAAGAGGAGAAAGAGTTTTGCAATCAGCTTCAGCAGGGGAAAGGGCTTATAGCTGTGATCTTTAGGGTTTTGGCAGCATAGTTCGGCGCAAAAACTACGTCCTCTGCGCCTGCCCCACCTCTTCTAGCCACTGCAGGTTTTAATTAAAGCAGAAACATATGACACTCGTTCACGTTCCCAGTTACGCAACCCCAGCAAATATCCAGCACAACCAACGGAACGACTCCGGATTGAGCCCAGTCGGAGCGGGGATCAGAGCGTGGCCAATCAGCTATATAAGGAACACACTAATTAAACACCAGCTGCTTCACAATTTTCTATAGTTTTTTTTTCAGCCACCCACTTTGACAATATAAACAATCAACAAGACGCTGCTATGAGAGATGGCAAATGAGTCTACGGCTAAAAGGGGGCGACGGCTTGCGAGAAAAAAGCCAACACAAACCTCCTCTTTGTAGGGGACTAACGGCACTGAGGGTCAAACAACAGAGCCCCAAATGCCTGTGGTCATACTGTGATCGCGGGTGGCTTTAGGAGGAGGCAGGATCCAGAGGTCCACTACGAAACCCTCAACCAGCTGTTTATCGAGACAGCTTGGCTTTATTTTACCCTCTGCAATACAACCAGTGGGACCATCGCTGCTTGCCTGCTGCCCTGTGGTCGCGCTCCCTCTCCGCCTCCCGTCCCCTCGCAGCAAACACCTTCTACGTGAAGTCAACCGCAAAAGGCAAGTACCAGGCGGACTTTATGGAGAGCGACGGGCAACCATTTCCACACAAAAAAGATTTTAATTAAAAAAAAAAAAAAAAAAATTTAGTTCAACCAAAAGTCCCAACTTCTTTAACTTTTCATTTGAAGAAGGCCACCCACAGCCTCCTGAGTTATCTTCTCAGACATGAAAACTTGGATTTTTAGATTAGATTAACTCCCCCCAAGTCCCCAAAGTGACATTTTTGTGTGAGATGACAGCCTGACTTCCATTCAGCTGCATTCACGTAAAGAAATGGGCAGATCTTTCACATCGGATGATGATGGAAACGAAAATCTCTGACAAACAAAAGTCACCGAGAACTTAGCACTGGGCTTCGAAAATGATGCAGGCTTCAAAATTGCTATTTCATGAGCCGGCAGCAGCAGTTATCCTGCCCATAGCTAGCGATGGAGCCAGGGAAAGCTAAACTGCACTTTCCCAAAGCGGGGAAACCCATCCCCAAGGTTCCTATGTCACCTGCACCAGGAGTTGCCTGCTTGGGGGCTCTCGCACAAGCATCATGTAAAAAGAAGGGGAGGTCGGAGGCCAGTGGCGTTGGGTTATTTTTTCCCCCAGCACAGAGAATAATTCACTACGGGAACGACCTACACAGAGCCACAAGGGATTCTGCGCCCCCGGCCATCTTTCCTGAGACATCATCTTAAGAGGACCAAAAATGTCCGAGGAGGACTGAAAATACCCAAACCAGCACGTTGCTGGGGGAGCTCAGAGGATGGTGACTGCAAGCCATCCTCACACCAGTGACCCAGGGGCTGGTCCATGGCTTTACACATGTCCCAGCAGCGCCCGACCCGCTCGCGCCCCCTCAGCCCAGCCCTTGGCCACTTCGGGGACACGGCTGTCACCCGGGCTGCTCTGGGGGACGACCCAGCACAGGCAAAGACCCAGCTAACCCACGCCAACATGCACGTCAAGCCGGCCCTCGGACCTGCAGTGAGTGGCTTCAGATAAAACAGATCACAAACAAAAGCTTCCAGAAAAGCTTCGGTCTCCCCTTGAAATATCCGTCTTTTTAAAGGATCTTGATATTATGCATCAACGGGCACTTACCTCCATGCGAGTATTCGTTTGCAAAACAACTAGAGACATTCAATTTCATTTTTAAAACAAGATATTTCATGTTTAAGACAAGATATTTTCATTTATACAAACACAGAAAGCACTTCAACGCAGTACTTGAAAAAACTAAACTAGCGGTAGAAGAGTTCTTTCCATCAACCAAGGAGGATAAGAAAGCGAATATAATTCGTAATACCTTTATAAGTAAAATTTGTATAGAATACACCTAAAGGCTTCAGACAGCAAGAACGGCACTGGTGCTTTCAGAAAATAACGTCCTGCAGAACTTGAGCGCGCTCCCTTTGCTTCACTGCTCAACGTCTGCACTGCGTCTCCCGTGCCCAGGAAAGGGATTTAAAAATCACTTGGAATTTTTTATGGAACGTGAGAACTGCCAGCAAATTCTACCGTCTCGCTTCTGTGCTCCCAAGAAACAAAGAAAAGAAGGAAAAAAAACCCAGCAGGTCAAGCGCAATACTGCGAAGTGAACCGGAAGATGAAAAGGTTCAGTAGGGAATAACTTACCTGATATTTCTCACAGAGAAAATGCTAGAAGGCAGGAATGTACCACAAGGAATTACCAAAAGAAAAGGTTACTGAAAATATAAGTGATGCTGGGGATGCACTGCCACAGAGCACAGGGAAAAAAAGGCTGAATATTCAGGATTTCTGGAGGGTCGATCCAGCAGCGCATTCTCGATGCCCAGGGCCAGGCACTGATCGATGCCAAGTCCAGCATCACCCGTAGCACAAGGCAGGAGGAAAAAGAGCACCCCGGGCTTGCCGGACTCTTGCTGTTCACACATACCCTGTCACCCCCTTGCCCAGGCTGAACACTAAGCTGCATGGGGTTTTCATTACATTAAATACAATTACTCTTATAAAACGTCGTGATTTAGGCAACTAATTTCCTGGCCTATTGTTAAACGTAAGGTTTCATGCAGTATCCTCGATGCCTCAACAATCAATACGTTCAACACTACGGTGGGTCACAAAAAGACAGAAGGAGCGTATTTTCCAGTACTGTTCTTTTGAAAAGGACCTTGCCTTCATTCTCCATGAAAGGCAACATTTCAGCAGAAACCCGGCATCAAAATTTTTGACTTCTGACATTTCCAGCCAGCACAAGAGCTCTGCGCGGCTCCTATGCATGACTGAACTAAAAAGAAAGCACATTTCAGATGAACTGGCAATCTGCGCAAGGAATTTCAGCAACACTCATGAGATTAATTCAGGAGAGTAATGCTATCCCAATCCCACATCATTTCTGCTTCCCTTTGATACCGTTTCCCATTACATGTGCATTAGCGCAGCAGCAGTAACTCCACTCTGCCAGTGAAAAGCCAGGTACGATCAGGACCTCGCGAATAAAGCAGCAAAATTTTCAAAATAATTCTGCTTCACTGGAGATCCTCACCCCAGGCAGGCCGGATCCAGGCTCACGTAGAGTCACTAAATTTACTACATCTTTGGAAAACGGAGTCCAGCAGCCCCCTTGTCATCACAGAGTTGCGCGCAGACAAACCAGACTCCTCTCCCAGCATGAACAGAAAGCATTCAATGTCCAGGTGACCGCCAGCATGACTATATAAAGCTGCTCACTCCAGACATTTGACCTAAAAAAATCACATCTGCCTTCTCAACAAACCCATACCGTACACTGCGTTAGTGCGACCAAAAATTTCACGCTTGCCACGCCGCGCTTGAAACAGATGCCTGACAAAACTCCAGGGATATAAACAGGGCAATCATTTACTCAGGCCATATGTTGGAAGCATGTAAGATGGACTTGTTAACTGAAGAGCCTTCAAAAAACAGTAATGATAGTAACCGGACCAAACAGATCTCAGATCTAATATTCTTTGGAGCTTTATGGTTTGGGGCATTGTTCACTACAAACCGAAATGACCTCTACATAGCTTTCCTTTGCGCTCTCTGACAAACCTCTCCAGCAACAATGGCCAGCTCCGGGCTCCGACTGGGGGGGTCATGGGCCCAGAGGTCCCTGTGGAGACTGGAGCTTGACTCACCAGTCACGACAGCGGCTGGAAAAAACCCTCCTTGTGATGCCTGCAGCACAGACGTCCTCACTGCCTAGAGCGGTCTCAGAGTACTTGAAGAGTACTTAGGCGGTGGAGTCTCCAACTCTGGAGACATTCAAAACCCGCCTGGATGCGTTCCTGTGTAAACTGTTCTAGGTGACCCTGCTCTGGCAGGGGGGCTGGACTAGATGATCTCCAGAGGTCCCTTCCAACCCTATGGTTCTATGATTCTAAGACCCTACAAATGCAACGGCACGCATCTCTGTGCCCACTCCAAAATTTCTTGCTTGGTTAACACCAAGGCGATTTCTCCAGCAGCCACTCCATGAGCAGCAAACTGCCATTCAGAGGGACCTAGAGAGGAGGAACGGGCCAGCAGGAGCTTCAGGAAGTTCAGCAAGGACAAATGCCAAGTCCTGGAGCAGCCTAACCCTTTACACGAAGACAGGCTGGGGGTAGCACAGCTGAGGAGGACTCGGGTGTTCTGGGGGACACCAGCCAGCAGCGCACCTCAACAGCAACACGGGCTTGCTGTAGCAACAGCCGGTAGACAAGGGGACTGTTCCCCTTCACTTAGCACTTGTTAGTCCACGTCTGGAAGATCATCCAGTGTTAGGTCCTCGAGGGTAAGAGAAGGACAGGCCCAGGGCAAAACGAGTTCAGCAGAGGCCCCTGAGATGGTGGGGGAGAGGCTGTGGAACTCTGGCTGGCTCCGCACGGGGAGGAGAAGGCTTCAGGGACACACACCTGCTAATAGCCTCCCATACCTGCAAGGCATTTACCAAGACAATAGAGGCAGGCTCTTTCACTCCCTCTCCCAAAGCCAGATGTGCGACGTTACCATGTTTAAATACACAGCCCTTCAAAGAGCTCCATCCAGATACTGCTCACTAACGCAAGACGACATGTTACAGACAGATTTCTTTGTCATTTCCTGGGTAGAATCCCCTTCCCTTTCAGTAACCTTCATATTTTGATGTTTCTAATTCCACTGTTATGTTTTTTGGAACATTAAATATTTCCTGGGTTTGGTTTCTAATATACGGGAAATTATGCGCGCCATATGGGTGGGGGAGCAGAACACGCTGACTGCACAAGTGGGTGGAAAAGTCCGGGGGGAGCAGCAGCAGAAGGAAGGGAAGACACTGCATTAAATATTAAGTGTTTCAAAGTTGCTGAGCAAAGGAGGAAGATTATGGTAGCCAGGTTTGAGATACACACTTGCTCCATCACTCCAGTCCCCAACAGCGAGGGGGATGCCTGATGCCCTGAAACATATGGCGAATCAGTTAGAACTCATCCATTTTTCTGATGAAATCTCAGGAAGGAGATAAATATGCCAGTATTTGTCTGATCCTCATTACTGCGTAAAGGGACAAATCCTGCAAGGTGCCGATTGCCCTCAGCCTTTTCGAGACAGATCCACAGAGCTGAACCTCACGGGCAATGAGGATGCTCGGCACCTCCTGTCCATCAGCATCCCAGCTCGACTGCTGGGAGAGTTTAGCTCTCCTTGTTCTTGTCAAGCTGCGTTTTCAACTTCACTGCCTCACTTATTTCCCCCTCTCTTGTTTCAGAGGCTGAATATTCAGCAGCACTCAAAAAAGACTCCAATGTTGGATGAGAACATATTGATCTCTGTAAGAAAACCAAGAGATATGGCTCAAAGTTAAGGGGCAGGAGTAGTTGTCTATCGAGAAGTTCATTTTCTATAAATGCTGTTTTCATTTACAGTGAATGACAGCTTACAATAGTTCACAAAGTTTTCGTTCACAACGAATAGTAATTGCATCCTAAAGCCTCCAACTGTTTCGCTGAACCAAACCGCTCAACAGCACTTAGAGGCCTCCCGAACCAAAATCCAATTTTCGAAGGTGACTTGGATACCTGCAATCCTGAACCTCATCGATTCGGGGCAGATCCCCTCTTTTCTCTTACTGCTCTGAGAGAGGAGGAAAATGGTTCTGCAAACCCATTAGCTTCCCTAATACTACAGGAGAGGTTCAACGTTAACAGCGAGGTGTGAGCGCTATAAAGTGACTTAGCCTGGCAACTATTTATTCTCAGCAATGCAGCAGGAAGCTTTTTCACCAAAATACCTTAAGACACACCGGTAGCAATGGACTTTCAGGTTTCTTCCCTGCTGTTTGTGCATTTGGGGCTGGGCCCTGACATACCACGCTCCATGGCCACCCTGACCACCTCTGCAGCCGGGCATCCAGACCGCCAGGTGTTCAAGAGCTCCCAACAGTGACAGCAAGGCCACCCAGGCCTCCCTTGTCCTTTGGGCCACGGAGATAGCCCACAATATGGGCGCCCCACATTCACCCCACCCTCCTAAGCCCTCCCAAACCATTCTTAAATTCCAAAGGCCTATTCAACCTACAGCGAGTCCTCAGTGTGCTGGGGCAAACTCCACGCCACTGACTTTGAAGCCATTACAGGTGTACACCACCACAACCTTGCTGTTAATAAATAGCCATTTATTCCAGAGCCTTCCCAAAGACAGGCTTTTTTTTTGGAAGCCAGTGGCAGTGTTTTCCCTTTTTCCAAAAAGCCATGCTGTAGTTGTGGCTGTCCCAGCAGCCTTTGATTTGGATGAAATCGGTACAAACCCACTATGCTTTGCCACAATGTCTTAATATCTCTCCGCTCCACCACTGGACTTGGTGCCTCAGGGGCAAAAGGTGTGAAATGCCAACTTCCTAGCTTCTCTTTTAGCAGCAGTGTAGGGTTTAGCTGTGCAACACCACGTCTGGGCTCCCCGGAGGTGGCTCACGACATGACAACCCCAGGGATCTGGCTCCGGAGTGACAGGGATGTCCTTCAAACTGTCACAAAACGAGCCTCATGAATTATACACACAGAGCGGGCTCGGCAGCTCCGAATTCATCACCCTGCTGCTGTCAGCGCCCTGCCACAAAGAGCAGGATCATGCTGTGCCATCAGCCAGGGTGCTCATCTGCCAAGTCACGCTGGCGGTGGGGGTCAGCCGCCACCGTTCAGTAGCGATGCCAAGGCATTTTTGGACTGTCCGGCACGTGCATCACTCTTTGGGGTTGATGCAGGTCTTAGGACATTAAAGGTGGTGGTCTGGGACGTGCTAAGGAAGATGCATCACACCCTGGCAGATTTTTCATGGGACGGCATATAACACAATGCACTTCTCAACAGGATCGTTTGTTTTCTGCTTCATACCGTGCAAGACAGAGCGCACACACCACCTTACAAAAGAGCTTAGTTCAAAGGAGGCAGGTACAGTAAATAAATGTGCGGAGAGAAGATGTGAATTAGTGTTTTGCCCTCGGGGTACAGGCCTATGGCTCTATTCCTGTCCTCCTTACAGCTTGATGTGTGGCCTTGGGCGAGCCGCTTACAATTCCTACGCTTCACTCCACCCGCAAACACTCCTCTCCAGCTATTCACACGCCAAGGCCTTTGCGACGCGGATGGCTTCTGCTACGTATTTGACGAATGCCTGTTAAACGGTTAATCTTGTTTGGGATCTTTATGGCAAGTACTGTAATACAGAGAAAAAACATCCGCCGCAGTATCAGCGGGTCAAGGAGGGAACGACCAGGGCACGTATTACAGAGAAGAGTTAATGCTGAACGCCCATCCTTCCAACCAGGGCAAAAAAAAAAGAAAGGAGGAGGAGGAGGAGATAGATCTTGTTGACCAAAATAAGGTTCAGTTGGTCAAGCTGACGATAAAGGCCGGCAATTCTCATCAGTAAATTAAACTGCAACCATTTATACAGCCGACGTGATGCTTTTATGCACCATCTGCTACTGGCTCACATTTGCTGTTAGATGTAGCTAATGTTTGCAGTTGTTAAACTTTGTCATTTTAAGACAGTTTCACGTTGTTATAAATTACGTTTAGCTTGTATGACTCGCACTGCTGTTAGCAGGATACTACTTCTTCGAGACAGAAGAGGCAGCCCAGCCAGCCCCTTTGCATCCTCCTGCCTTCTTCCAGTCCCACCGTCTTCCCTGCCATGTCCACCAGGCAGCAAATGGGTTTTACTGTCTGCTGATTAAACCTAATAAGCCAGATCCTGGGGCGGAAAACCCCAGATCTCGCACACGGTACTTTCCACAAAGATCATTTCCAGTGGCTAACACTTTGCATGACTTTCGAAAGAGCATTTGCAAATAATTAGTGTTCCCTTGCCCTTTTTTCTCTACCACCCAGAACCATGCGAAAGAAAAAAAATCTCTCCTTCATAAACCGCAGGACACAAGCCAAGACAGATATTTAATGGGCCACCGTGCTTATGTGCAGGGAAGATTCCTCTTTTCAGGAAGCATCCTTGATGTTGAATTATAATGAGAGACAATCTTTCCGAGCAGAAGAGCTCTTTATAGAGATTTCAAATATCTCTGTTTCTCAGGATTTCAGAACTCAGTCAACATTTCCCATCTACAAGGTATGAAAGAATAGCTCGTGGGAGCTCTGCAATCCGGCTTCCGGCTTCCCACTCCTGTGCCCTTTCCTCTTAGAAATATTTCTGTAAGGCAGCCACAGCGCCAAAACGCAGGTGGTGTCGTAATTCAGCATACAAATTCTCTACCATACATTATCAACGCAGCCTCTTAGCCCTCCCAAGACTGCCACGCTGACTTTCCTTGGCTGCCCCTTCTCTGCGCAACGCTGTACAACGGGGCACTGCAGCATCCTTCCCCTTCATCACCTGGGCGGGAGAGAGAACCGAATGGCCATTCAGTTTTCAGACTGTGGGATGAAGAAGTTAACCCTCTTGTTGAAGCCACCTCCCCAACGTTAAGTCGCTAGAAAAGAAAGACCTGAAAAATTCATCCGGCAGAGGCAATTAATAAGCCGTTCAGTAACATATGTTCACATCTAGTATTAAGCTGGTCACATAGAAGACCTTTGGAATTAGTTTTTAAAATTTAGTTTGAAGCACAACACTACAGACTCACTGTTTCTCCCCTGTGTTTTGCAGGGAACAAAGGTAGATCTGTTCGAGTCCAGACCATAACATGCAAGTGTGGGGAAGGGGAAAGGAGGAAGAGGAGAGAAAAGGGTTTAACAAGGAGACTCTGCACAGAGGGAGCTCCAGAGGTTTTCTTGTACTGGAGAGTGCAGTGAGCTGACGTGGGCCCGAAGTCAGGATACACACAGCAAATTCTCCCATTCCAGTTACCTTATTAAATTCAAGGTAAGCTCTGCCCCACTTCGCAGCCCCTCAGCCTCAAGTCGCCATCTGACTTGCTCCAGATTGTCTCCCCGCTTCCAAAGCGGCACAAGCTCCAACCTGCGCCGGGGCCGTGCTGCACCTCCAGGTCTCACCCAGGCAATGCAGGGAGCGCACAGAGCCACGCGCCGCCTGTGCGTGCCTCCTCGTCTTTCAGTCCCTATTTTTAACTCACTTCAAGAGAAGCAGAAGGCTGAAGAAAGAGCTTCTGCCACACAAGGTGTGCCTCCGTGGTTCATCGCAGGGACACATGTGTGCGGTCTGTCCCTGCCCCAAGGCTCAGCTCGCGTACCCCACCGCCCACCCTGGAGCTGCTGAGCCCAGCACAGCTCCGCTGAACTCCCTGCAGAGCGTTTAGCTGGCTCCAAGGAGAAAAAGACCAAACTTGCCTTGGCCCACCATCTTAGCCAAACTAGTGAGACAGCCCTTGACATAAAATCACAGAATCACAGCACGGTCAGGGTTGGAAGGGACCTTTGGAGACCATCCAGTCCAACCCCCTGCCAGAGCAGGGTCACCCAGAGCAGGTGGCACAGGAACGCCTCCAGGCAGGGTTGGAATGTCTCCAGAGACGGAGACTCCACCACCTCTCTGGGCAGCCTGTGCCAGGGCTCTGCCTCCCTCACAGGAAAGAAGTTCCTCCTCATGTTAAGATGGAATTTCCCGTGTTCCAGTTTGTGTCCGTTGCCCCTTGTCCTGTCCCCAGGCACCACTGAGAAGAGTCTGGCCCCATCCTCTTGCCCCCCGCCCTTTGGATATTGCTGAGCATCGATGAGATCCCCTCTCAGTCTGCTCTTCTCCAGCTGAACAGCCCCAGGGCTCTCAGCCTTTCCTCAGCAGAGGGATGCTCCGGTCCCCGGATCACCCAGGGTGTACCACCAGCCACGGGGCCACGGCAAACCAAAGGGCTCAAGCAGAGGGATGCCACCCCTTGGCTTTAGAGGCCAAGCCACTGCTCCTCAGAGCCAAGCCCTCGACTCTTTTCTATTCTTAGACACATATCACAAGAGGTTGCTCTGGGGGAAATAAATAAATAAGTAAAATGAAGGTTATTTTCCGTTTGCTTGTACACAGCGAGAAAGATAATGCCGGTTTGCTTTAGAATAAAAATGCCACTAGTTATTTACCCAGGTGAAGAATTAGGTATACTGCACTAGCTAGCAAAAGCTCAATGAAAAAGTAAATCCTTAGGATGGAGCGCACAGGGGAAAAAAAAGATTAATTGATTTGTGACTACAAGGAGGTTTATTCAGAACCATATTTATCACTACAGTGTTTTTGAATTCGGTAGAAACTCTACTCAATTTTCTTCTGCAGCCTTTCTTCGCTGTTAAAGGAAATATATCAGCAAGAAAAGAGAAATGACACTTAATTTTAAGGAGCATCACCTTGCTTTAGAAAATAAACTAGACTCCGGAGCAGCAGCTCTGGGATATCTGCCCACCGTTCACACCCAGGTGGGATTTGGCAGAAAGGCAGCATTTCTCAGCTCACAAAAATGAGAGCATTGTCGCTACAGTGGAGGAACCGACGATTTACATTCCGATTTTACTCACTTTTCACCTCAATGTGCTGACGGTGACGAGCTGCTTGAAGCAGAAGATGGGGAGGGGAAAGGGAAGGTGGGTATTTTTCTCTCTGCGCTGACTTAGGTCTCGCTCCCATTTTGCAACATGGTCTATGCTCCAGGGGCCACGGGGTACGCACTGCCTTTGCAGACTTAACTCAACACCAAAGCGCGTCCACAGCTTTAAAACACAGTATCTGGAGACACCTATGACACAGGGTCTCACACAGCTGAGATTTACTCATGTTTCAGTAAAACAGACCAATTTATCCTGTGTCTGAGGTTCAGCGCCCGTTTGCATACGTCAGCGCTGCTGCCTTCTACAACAAAGCAAAGAATCGTAGAATGGGTTGGGTTGGAAGGGACCTTAAAGATCATCTTGTTCCGATGCCCTGCCCTGGGCAGGGACACCTCCCAAAGAACGGCCCGCTCTTTCATTTCTCTACATCTACAAGTCGCTCTGCAGAACAGACCAGTCTTCAGAACACTTCCAACCAGTGCAACTCCTGTGTACCCCCCGAAAGGCGCCTTGCAAACACAGGTGAACCCCAGCCACAGCCGGGCTGTTACACCCACCACAGAGAAACGCTGATACCAGAAACACAGACACCCAACCCAGGGCAGGAGCCAGGCAAGGCCCAAGCTGGGCAACTCTCACGGATTCTGGCATCAAACCCTCCGATTCGCATGTCGTTCCTATATCGCATGTTCAAATACACGTTTGCTCCTATTTACCCACTATGGCAAATGGGACCGCGTTAAAATACATAGAGATTTCAATACTATAAAGACAGGTTAATCATT
Source organism: Chroicocephalus ridibundus (assembly GCF_963924245.1). NCBI lineage: Eukaryota > Metazoa > Chordata > Aves > Charadriiformes > Laridae > Chroicocephalus > Chroicocephalus ridibundus. The sequence goes on from NC_086290.1 coordinate 47,837,003, forward strand.
TATTTATTGTTCGCTTCTTATTTCAGAAGCCTGAATTACACCGTAATTACTTGAAGAGAGGCTATAAAGACCCAAGCTGTTTGTCTAGCAGCCTCATTTATTTTTGCATGGCAAAGAAATTATTCCCCCAAAAATCAGAAAAATAAGAAAAATACCCTTGAGTGCTTCATCCAATTTTAAAGTAAGCGATGTGTTAGTTTCACACAACAGTGAGCAATTTAATTCTCAATTAAAGGATTAGATCAAACAATAGCTCTGGACCGTTTGGCATACCGCAAGCAACTTGGAAAGGAGCAGGCACATTTCCACAACTGCAAGAAACTCTTTTCTTACACAAACCTGCCGCAGACACCCGAGGGCTCCTTCGCAGGCTGGAAGAGAACAAGAGAGAGCGAGGAGAGAAAAGCGAGCAGAAAGAAATTGGGCTGCTGAAGACTTGAAAGGGCCAAACTGATGGGAAGCTCCATGTCCTGCGCAGGAGCCAGCTTTCCCAAGAGGGAGGACAAAGCCTGGCCAGGCCACTGGCGCTTTGTCCCCCCGTGCCGGGGACAAGCCCAGGAGAGCGGCCGTCAGGAGGAGGAAGGAGAATGAATTAGGCAGCGCATGAAGGCTGCAAAGCTCTGTTACAGATGTATTTTCGGCTTCCTTATCCCAACAAAGTACTTACGACTCGCAACATTTGCCTATTAAGCCGTCCCTACACAGTCCCAGACGTGTCTTGCTGCAAACATTTAAAGATGTTTTTCCTTAATTCCCGGCCTTCTCCGCTTCTTCTGGAAAATGAGCCATGACACACGAGCCATTTGCAACGCGCTGCAACTCTGACATTGGCTGTATTTCCATGGTAACTCTCCCCCTGCTCTCCTCAACTTAGAGATACGTGTTCCCGGCTGAGTTCGGGTGCAGACACAGATCGTTATATTTAATCTGAACAAGTGTGTACCTGAGTTGACTTTATTTCACAAAACTGCATAAGAAATTAAATTTCTCTCACTATTTCCTTCTCCTACGTCCCTGTGTCATTACTTGCAGTGCTGCGCCATTACTTGTTGGCATTTTGCATCAGTACATAATGATCCAATATCAGATAATGTTAAGATGCAAAAACCACTCAAAACACCAGACAGCAATTTTCTGCTCAGTTTCCCAATTTAACCTGAATTGATACTACATTGTAAGTTTGGATGAGGTTCAGGGACTACTCTAATTATAATAGCATCTTGGGCAGCAGCAGTCACTTGCATCCTGCCTTTTTGATACCGGCCTTGATAGCACAATTAAGAGGCAAAAAAGAGAACTTCTTTCTAAGATTTGTCCTAATGAACAGTAAGTGGCCCTGATGTTAAAGCTCTTCCTTTGATCAGGCTGCTGCCTCCAGCCCAACGCAGCCCTCAAGTCTACAGAAATGTTTTATAAATACCCACTTCAAATGTACACGTCCAACTCCCTCTTCCAAGAATAATGCCGCGTGACGATGAGCACACCTGGCAGGATGTGATGGCCACTGTCTCTCTGCAGCTCCTGCAGCAAGGCTTATTCAGCTTACAAGTAAAAGAGTGGTTCCCCCCCTCCTAACCACTAGGCACTGCAAATCTCCCACTGAGTCAACCCTGATCTTTTCCATCCCAGAGGCCACCAAAAAGAAGCACTCAGCAGGTCACGCACGATGGCAGCAACCCAGCCCAAGCTGGGGTATTTACCTCCTGCCTTAAGGATAACACGAGACAACATTAAAGCACATGGATGGAACCAAAGGAAGCTTTTCCCCTGCTGTCAGACCAAAGAACCGGAGGGAAGATGTGCTGACCCCCCCGTGCAGCGGCGGGCCCTGCCCCATGCGAGGGGGACAGCAGCAAACACTGAGCCCACGGGGACTGATGGAGGAGCTGCTCCGTGATAAAACCTTCTTCCACACACATCACTGAGAGCTCCACCTGACGACGGGCAGACAGCTAGTAAAACATGTGCCCGGGTGGCCAAAAAGGCCAACAGCATCCTGGCCTATATCAGGAATAGTGTGGCCAGGACTGGGGCAGTGACCGTCCCCCTGTACTCGGCACTGGTGAGGCCCCACCTCAAATACTGTGTCACAACAAGAAAGACATTGAGGTGCTGGAGCGTGTCCAGAGAAGGGCAACAGAGCTGGTGAGGGCTCTGGAGCACAAGTCTTGTGAGGAGCGGCTGAGGGAGCTGGGGGTGTTCAGCCTGGAGAAGAGGAGGCTGAGGGGAGACCTTCTCGCTCTCTGCAGCTCCCTGAAAGGAGGGGGTAGCCAGGGGGGGTCGGGCTCTTCTCCCACGGAACAGGCGATAGGACAAGAGGAAACGGCCTCAAGTTGCACCAGGGGAGGTTTAGGATGGATATTAGGAAAAATTTCTTCACCGAAAGGGTTATCAAGCATTGGAACAGGCTGCCCAGGGCAGTGGTAGAACCACCATCCCTGGAGGTATTTAAAAGCCAGGCAGACGTGGCGCTGAGGGACGTGGGGTCGTGGTGCTTTTGGCAATGTGAGGTTGACAGTTGGACTGCAGGATCTGCTGATCCAACCTAGACAATTCTATTCTGTGATTCTATTCTATGATTGTTAAATACCTTCTTTGCTCCTCACTACCCTCTTCCCCCCATAAAACTGTGCATTAGCTCAGAAAATAGCACGGTGCTGTAGTGCAGACCCGCACCCCACTGCGCTGGAGCACACACGCAGCCCCGCTGCTCCCACGGCGCTGGATTTGAACCCGGGGCAGTTACGCCGACGACTCACGTGGTGTGCGATAAAAACCATTGGGTAAAAATTTCCTAAAGGAGACTTGGAAGCGTGCTGCCCTGTTGGAAAGCCACTGGCAAGAGCTGCCTCATGTGTAGCTTCATGGCCAAGTGAAAGAAGAAAGGGGATGGGGGCTGGCACACGGAAAGGCAGCATGATTATTCCAAACAGAGTGATATAACGTTTTATGCTGCCTTCATCTGAACTCAGCTGGAGGCGATTTCTGCATCCCTGGTAACCCCTTTTATTTGATACCTATGGATAATAGTTTCTACATTTTTAACCAAGATAACAGAAAAAACACCCATTGCGCTCAGTTATAACTGCCCCATCTTGCAGAAATGAAGCTTAAATGAGACAAAGCCAGGATGAGACGAAAATGAAATAAAACCCGGATTTGCTAGTCTGAGACATGTTATTTCGCTGGTGTTATCAGAGATGCATCTTACACCTGTCCTCAGGAACAGCCCTCCACATGCACGGAAGATGCTAGTGACAAATGAAAAAAATCCATTTGGAAAACACCTGAGTTTAAACCGATGTATTAAAACAAAAGGCACAACACTGTTTTGTCACACATGGCTTATGGCGTGGGTTAAGACTATTACCCATGTAGACATGATGTTGTGTTACAGCTGTTTATCAGCTAAGATGCAATCTGAGAATCAAAACCATAAACGTCCTCATCGCAAGCGCAGTCAAGTGACAAACCCCAACCAGCACAAGGGACCATAGCCAGATTTTAAGCAGCCACCTCCCATCACACACCCCGTATTACCAATTACAGGGGACAGACGAGAAACAAAACTCTTTTGAAAGGAGAAAAAAAAAAAAAAAGACCAGCATTTGTTTTTATTCTGCACTGGATGCAATGAGATTTCCTTTTTTTTTTTTTTCCTGGGCAAGGGAGAAAGGTGACCAAAGGACAACACTAACCCAAAGCAAACATATCGAGTATCTTCTTGTTCAGGATATTCAACCAGGACACCACAACGGGAAAGCAGCAGCTGAATCCTGAGCTCCCCTGGCCAGCGTATGCATCCTCACCACGGCAGCAGTTACTGCATTTTGCTTCCAACCTCCTCATGTGATAAATTTACCCTTCTCATGTGATAAATGACACAGCTTAGAAGAGCTCTAACCAAACGGCCTGGAAGCGTATCCCAAAACTCCGAACAGTGACCTGGGGCTACACAAGCTTTGGTTTCCCGTTTTTCAGGTCAATGCCCTGAACTGAACCAGGCTGCGTCTTGCTGCCGGATAGGAGATTTCCAACAGCTCTCGAAAACCCAAACCAAAAGCACCAGGCAAGTTTGGCTGCAACTGCTACAGCGCCACGGAAATTTCATTTTTGAAAAATGGCGAAAAAAGAAGGAATTCAAGCCCAAGCTTTCCCACCTGCGCTCTGGAAGTCCCCTCGGGTACCGCACGGGCTGAGGGTCCATCACCCGCTCCTTTCTGGGACACCACACCGGGGCTGCCAACTCTAACTCCCTTTTTGTTTCGTCTCTGCGGTTTGCCTTTAATAAATCATTTTCCTTTAAAATAAACCGCTCCAGTGCGGTGTTCACTCATGCATAGGAAATTAAAATGTGTTCTAAAACTAATTTATGCGCCCTGCTGGCCACAGCGCCTGTGGAATATGCCTCCCTGGACACAGCGTTTGCACATATTTGATCCGAGTTTTGCTAAACAGGGTTAGAACGAGCTAAGAAGTTTTTAACTTTTTTATTTTCCAAATGAAAAACTTCATCAAAATGGACATTTACACAAGGCTGGGGCGGGGTGGGGGAGGTACCATTAAACATTCCACCCCTGAAGAACCTCACCACGTTTTCGTTTTACACTACTGAGGGTGCACATCGGCCCAATTTCTTTTCATTGGGGCTTGTTATATTGTTCTTGCTTTCTCTGAAAAATTTCACAGGAGAAAAGAATTCCCAACAAGCTTTAATTTTAATTGATTCATATTCAATCCAATGAGGTCATGCATGTTTAATTATCATCATCCTTATTACAGAAAGAAAATCAACTTCCTCTGATGTTGCCACGCTAATTATCATCTCATTTGTTTAGCAACGGCAGCTAGACAACTGCGCGAGATTACGGCAAACAAACAGCAAAAAGACCTCCACAGAAGCCATTATGAACAGTGGCCAGGATTCAGCAAAGTACTTTGCCACGCATCACATTTAGCACCATTTAAACAGCCCTGGTTTTGCTCTTCAAGTGAAGAACATGATCGAGTATTTTGCCACGTTGTGCTTTCAATAAAAGAAAGAGGAAAAGCGGCCAGAAAATATAATCACGTTTATTTAACCGACGGGCCCGGAGGTGCAGGGTAATTAAAGATGAGCCTTTGAAAGGGCCAAGATCTTTCTGAAACATAAAGCTGTTAGAAACACCGGCGCAGGTCTCCTGGGTTAGAGCAACTGTGAGGGATAAAACATACTCTGGGCAGATTTTTACAAATCCCCTACAGCACCGGTAAATCATCAGGCACCTATATACCCCCGCCAATTTGTCCCCTATGACTGTTAAGTGCCAAGTTGCCCGTTGGCAGTGGTAAGTTTTCCTCCTAATGATGTTGTCATTCAACACCCTTTAGATGGGAGCCAGGGGACAGAGAGGAGAGGAAACAAGATCAACCAAAAGCCTGCCGATAGACTGAAAACGCTTCCTTTTCTTCTGCTGCTCTACAGAGAAGATAGGTAAACTTGATGTTAATCTCTGCTCCGAGCAAGCGTAATTCTTTTGCATCCAAATAAATAGTGGCGTCCAGGAGTACAGTTAAAGCACATTAGTGCAATGATGCGCGTGACCCAAAATAAGAACATGAGGACCAGGAGACTGCTCTTCAAAGCAGCTGGGTGTACATATCTTTGAAATGGTTATTAAGTTCGTTTAAGTACCAAATTAAGCAAAGAGTGGGAGGAAAGACTGATGAAACTATAATCTGATCTCCTGATCCAAGTTTAACCTTGGCTTGGCAGCACTGTCTGGTCTTATACTTATTTTTAATTTAGTAATGCTCCGATGATTTATTTCTATATTAAAGTCTATTTCACAAAAGCACAAAAAGAAACTACTGTATAAAAAGAAAATGCTCCCTCGCAGTTAAAAATGAACCCATTTTACTAGGCATGCAGGAATTTCTTGACTAAGCTAGCCATAAATCAGCAAGAGAAGGACTGCTCACTGGAAAAAAAGCAGTCATACTACATTGTCTTTCTGCAAGGCTATTCCTTGCTGGAATGGAAAATGTGCCTCTATTGTACAGCCCTGATAACTAATAGGTCTGCAAAGCTCCACAGTTTACGTCAAGACCCCCCTAGAAATCTCCACCATAAGTATTTTACCGCATGCAGCATTAAGAGCCCCTTCTGATCACTGTTTCGCTGTCCCGGACGCGAAGAGGCCATCAGCCTGGTGCCACAGTCCAGTAAAACTATTAATCCTTTATTGTACTTGTCTTCATGAATACCCAAGTGATTTTCCTTGGCAATAACTGCAAGTCCCCATCCCAAACTCAGCTGGAACGATCCACCGTGGCTAGCAGCAAGCCAGCCATCTGCTTCCCCCATCTCCTCATTTCTGTTCCAAACGTTACTGGAATCTCTCCTGCTCCTTTATTTTTAGTGCATCCTTCAGTCAGAGCTCAGTCCCCCATCGCTAAGTAACACTGCATATCGTGTGCTTCTCTCTCCTTACAACCACATTTTCTTCCAGCAGAAATATTATAGCGGAAACATTACATTTGTTGAGCAGTGGACAGAGAGCTTTACAACGCAAAGAAAACCAAGTATCATGTAGACTAGACAGACCTAGATCCTGAAACTCACTCAGAGGAAGGTGAAACACCTTCATCAAACCTCGCCATCTAAAAGAAAAACAGATACATTCTTTTCTCTCTTGGAAATGGTGACGAAACTCATGACTGCCCACATACAAGTGCAGATGCCTACGGACAAAGAGAAAAGACAAAACCCAGTGCTGCTTCTGAGATGATACCCACACGGCTGGCAACTGAAGCAAAAAGACGAGCCTAAACACTGGATTGATACAATATTGGTTATCACAGAAATGGTTTGGGTTGGGAGGGACCTTAAAGATCACCCAGTGCCACCCCCTGCCCTGGGCAGGGACACCTCCCACCAGCCCAGGTTGCTCCAAGCCCTGTCCAACCTGGCCTTGAACCCCTCCAGGGATGGGGCAGCCACAGCTTCTCTGGGCAACCTGGGCCAGGGGCTCACCGCCCTCACAGCAAACAATTCCTTCCTCAGATCTAACCTAAATCTTCCCTCTTCCAGTTTGAAGCCATCACCCCTTGTCCTATCACTACATGCCCCTGTAAAAAGTCCCTCCCCAGCTTTCCTGGAGCCCCTTTAGGGACTGGAAGGGGCTCTAAGGTCTCCCTGGAGCTTTCTCTTCTCCAGGCTGAACCCCCCCAGCTCTCTCAGCCTGTCCTCACAGCAGAGGGGCTCCAGCCCTCCCAGCATCTCCGGGGCCTCCTCTGGCCCCGCTCCAACAGCTCCGTGTCCTTCTGCTGATGGTGCCCCAGAGCTGGAGGCAGCACTGCAGGGGGGTCTCACAGAGCGGAGCAGAGGGGCAGAATCCCCTCCTCGCCCTGCTGCCCACGCTGCTGGGGATGCAGCCCAGGCTGCAGGGGGTTTCTGGGCTGCCAGCGCACATTGCCAGCTCACGTTGAGCTTCTCAGAAGCTCAGCACTCCAGTAAGTGTCCATGTCCCTTCAACAAAAAAAGAAGGAAATAACAATGACATCCAAAGTCATTGTGAAAGTCACAGCCATACTGAGAAGAGAAAAGAATATTCTGGGGAACTGCTCTTAGCCACCTAACCCACCATTTTAAACCAAATTAATGCTCACCTTTTAAGCTGATATAGTTAACATTATAATGGGAGCACTCACTCTTGTGACCAACAGTTTGATCCTTCTACCTGCAAGCAAATGCAGGTAAGAGCAGTTTTTAATGCACCCATTTTATTGCATGAATTATTCTGTCCGAACAGCTTTGTATCAAAATCTGTCTTATTGTCTCTTCCAGGGCATACAGCCCACCAAGCGCCAGGGAGCTTCCCAATTCCCTCTAAACTTGGAGAAAAATATTATAAGGTACATCCCCAAACCTTAGCGCCAGCCTTTGCTTCTGCCTCTGCCTCGGCCACAAACGTTCCTGACACTGTCAATGGTTGCGTTCCAGTCCCACTCAGGACTGCCACCAGTTTGAAAATTCCCAGCGGCACCTCCCCTGGAGCCTGCAGTTCTCCAGCTCTTTTGTTTTTCTATCTGCATAAAGTTCCTACCGCAAGGATTTCTCAAGACTGCTTCGTGGCACCATCCCTTAGCGGACTTCCCACACCTGAAGAACAATTTCTGTCATTGTAACAGGAAGAAAAAAAAAACCCAACAAAAATCTTCTTTCCTCTAAAAAAGAAGCCAGAAACACGAAATCACATGGTCATTAAATCCCACGTGGAAACTGCATTTGTGGAGAATCTCTGCCGAGCTCCAGGAAACCTGTCAGATGCTCTTTTCTCCCAGGGCTGGACTTGACAAGAACATCGACGCTAAACAGGGAGCGCGAGAAGGCAATTATAAGGTGCGCATTTGTGAAAATGATTGATGGCTTTTCTAATTGCAAAGAAAAATAGAGCGGTGGTGGCAGCGGCAGCAACGGTAACGGAACGGCCTGTTGCCTTCGCAGACATCAATCTAAGGCTCAGCAGAGGAAAGAGCTCTTTCAAAACACCTCTGAGCAGTGACTTTGGGAAGAATTTAGGAAGAATTTACAAAGACTAGCAAACCTGAGCCTCCCTTTGTCTGCAGAGTGATGAAACTCTCCGATAGCTGATCGGGATGCAGGATGCCTACCGTGGAGGAGCCCAGCCGTCTGCCAGACCTGCGCGACACCCACCTCCTCCCAGCACCGAAACCTCCTCTTCAGCCCAGTTCTCCCATTTGGACGGACCAGCTTGCTGCGTCGACAAAACTTTGAGGTCTTAGGACACCGCGCAAAGCCGCTGACAGCTGTTCACTTAAGTATTTCATGTCGTCTTTTTTTTTTTCCCCCCTCCTCCTAAACTTTTTCTTTTTTTTCTGAAGGGAAACCACAGAGAGAGACGGAAAGGATAAGGAAGGAGGAGGACCCGATACACTGGCGCAGTGATGCTGTGCCACAGGCTGTGCTGGGTTAACAGAGACACCACACCAGGCTATCACCGCTGCCTCTGCGCTTGCAAATTTAAAGACTGGACTAAAGAAGGGAGGGGACGGGCTGCAGGGCAGGCGAAGGGCTGCCCCCTGCCAGGGCACCTTACAGACAGCCGGTTTGTTGCTTCCCTGCAGCAGGCTGGGAGCAGTTCCCTCTCCCCACAAAATGAGGTGAGCTCGCCCAGGCGTTAATCAGAGCAAAACGAGCACTCGTCACAATCAAGCTAAGAACAACCCCGACCTGACTGATCATTAGCAAGTACCTGCTCGTCTTCTAAGGAGCGGAGCAGCTACGAGGCAACTGGGATCTGAGAAAGGTGTTCATTAACCACCACGGTGCCCAGCGCAGAAGAGCCAGCCTTCCTCCACTGTCACGTTGAGGGAGAGACTTGGCCAGAGAGCTCATCAGCGCAAAACCGCTCTCAGCCTCCCCTTTCCCTGAAAGAGCCTTTTGCTCTCCCCAGATCCTCTTGGGACTGGAAGCACAACAGGTTTCTGATTTGGGGACCCCAAAAATCTTAACGACTCTTCCCCATCGCCCCCGCCCTGCCTCTGCACGGGATTCAAATACATGAGGCAAAGCTGCTGGGCCCGTGGCGGGGGAGAAGCGGGAGCAGCGACAACCCAGCGCCTCACCGAACCCTTTCGGATCAGCACAGCTGATGCTCTTCCATAAAGCTCCTACAATGGCTGTTGTGCAGCAGGGCTTGGCAAGGCAGCAGTGATTCCGCAGGTCGGGAGCCTCTCCACCCGCAGCGCAAAGCCAGGCACCAGGCATGGCCACACATGGCCATTTAGAGGTGCTGATGAGAGCTGCATTCTGCAGCCTCAGAAAACAGCAACTAAAACACGTTTTCATTTACACGTTAATGCAAAATATCACTGGCGACAATACCGTCTGCCAGTCTTCAACTTGTTCTCTGAAGGAGCCCCACGCTCCCGAAGACCGGGAGGCAGGGAGATGGTGGGGGATCACCACCCCGGAGTCCCATGCCTCCAGGAACCCAACAGCCAGCTTCCTGTCAGAGCCCAAAACGCTCCTCTCAATTCCAACCTGTGATGCTCAGTTTGAAGTTTGAGTTTCTCTGATGTGTCACTTCCCGTGACAAATGATGGGGCCGTGGGAACTGGGTTCTGGAGACAAGCTGTCTCTTTCAAAGCCCGGTGTTCAGCAATGATTCTTCCGTCCGTAGGATGCACGTGCACGGCCCACTGTAGGGAAGAGCAGAGCCTGCTAGAGAGCAAACCTGCACCCAATAGTGCTCTCGGAGCTCCTGCTTGATCCGGGCGTGAACTGACTGTAAAACAAATCCTCCCAGGAAAGTCCTGTCTTCAGAGGAAGCAGTGATTGACTGGAGAAAGCCGGCAGCCAGGACATCTATCACATGCCAGGCCATCTGCAGTCACCCGTCTCTGCTGCCACCAAATCACACCTACCTACAGCTACGCTCTGCCACCTTACCCCCTCCCCCTTATTCTCCAGGTGACTTTTACCTTAGCAGATGTCCCTCCACATCATTGAGATCCTCAAGATCCCACCACATTCAATTCTGGAGCTGCTGGTCCCCATGAGACCAGGAGCCCGGCCCCACTCTTACACACGCCACAGCCAAGGCAGGGGGCTGCTGCCCTGCCCAAGGAGGTTTGTGGTCTTGGTCCCACCCCGTTGCAAAGTGAAAAGCCACCATACAGCTTAATTGGCAACGTTAGCTCCAACTTCTCTGAGAAGCTCTCAGAACTCCCATTGAAATGCCAGAATTTTACAATACTCAGAGGTAAACTTTCCGACAACCCCGTACAGACCGGCTCCCGGGGATCAAACAAGCCACAACAGCAAAACCACTAGGAACTCACGAAACTGCCCTTCCACAGCTTTTTCCGCTTGCAGATTTCCAAACCTGCGTGTTTGTGTGCTGGAAATCCGGGATGAAGAGGGGAGGCTGTGGCTGGCCGGGTTCACCAGCGCTGAGACCGGGCACCTGTGCCTGCCGCAGCTGGCCAAAGCCAGCACCCCGAGACACCACCGCGGCCGCCTGCTCCACGCCTGGCCTAACGGCCTCAACGGACAACCCCCGGGACAGCTTTTGCCCGTGAAACACGCGATGCGCAAGCCTCCTGTATACGTGCTTTACGAGCACAGTGGAAGCATTTCGAGATTGAACCTGGAGAAGATTTCATTTAGACGGTCCAAGAGCAAGCAGCGAGTGGGTGCTCCGGGCAGGAGAGCGGGGGGTTTATAGGAGCCTCCCGAACCCCCAGCAGAGGCAGCTGGGAGCTCCCAGGCACCAACCACTTATTGCTTCAGCCGACGGATATGATAATAAGGATCTATTTTTCCTTTAATTTAAACTGTGCCTATTTATGCACCGCTGACTGAAAAGGACAGTGAATTAAAGTGCACATGAAAGAAAATCATAGCCCTCAGCGCTTGCTCTCAAACACTCTTTTAAGTCTGTTTGATGAAGGGCTGCTATATTTTGTCACCGCACGCAATCGGCTCGATTATCAGTTCTTTGTTTTGAATACCCACCTCCGAAGTCATTAAATACTTGCTTCTTAATGAGAATAGATTGGTTTTGGCCAATAAATCACTTAAATGCCATCTGCCAAAGAAAAAAAAAAAAAGAAATTCAAAGCACTAAATTCCCCCAACTCCTTTCTGCATATTTTCCCCTCGGTTTCGGATTTAGAGAGAAAAGACGTTTGTATAATCCATCAACGGCAGCTTTCTCCTAGGGGAAGTGCGAACAGACCACAGAAAAGGCTCCAGTTGGCTTTGACTTGCAAAACCACTTCATGGACTTCTTTGAAACAATTCAGTCAGCGGGATATGAGCTCTGTAGATTGGTGCTGCCCCAGATTGTTTTGTTTTTATTCATAAGATTATTTCAGCGAAAACAGGCTGACTGAAGCTTAATTTTACCAGCAATTGTTAAATAATTCAATACCCATCTTTTCTGTCTCTTTAATGCCTCTGAAAAATCAAAACCCTTCACAAATTAAAGGCCAAATCCTGTTTACTCTTTCCTTTTCTAAAGCAACTTTGACATCAATAAAAGCTGGTTTTGTGACTTGGGCACAGATTAAAAGTTCTGTCAGTGCAAGTATTTACTTTATTTATTTTTTTTAAATCAGGAGCACGCTTTCTTTTTTTCTTTCTAATCAAAATACTTCTCTTATATAAAGCTTTAAAAATATAAAGGCAAACGCTTCCAGTATGGCCAGTTTGCTTTCTCTATGCAAATTAATTGTATCAAATTTTTATAGCAATAAACTACGACGCCCTTCAGGAAGGAGGATTTGCTCCCTGCACCCTCAGTCCCCCTTCCTGAAGGGACAAGCCCACAGGCTAATTGTCCATCGCCAGGTTTTAGCGGCTCTTCAGGAAAAAGCCCTGCGGACTTTAGTGCTCAAAGGAGGACTTGAACCTTTACCTGCGGTGCACCTTCAGTTTGGCAAGGAGCGGTGGTTTCCATGAACACAAGCCCCGACTCAAGGCTGCAAAGAGGGTTAATTCTCCACCAAGCTGGCCTGAAGGCTTGGGACTCAAGGGATGGATCTCCTCCATCCCAGGAGAAACGCAGCCTTCTCTGAGGCAGCTATTTAGTACTGCACCCAAATCCCGATCCACACTCCAAAATGGTCTACCTAAAAAGCGCACAGATGCTGCCTTTTGAAGGTCGCTCAGACAAACTGGCCCAGCACAAGCCCTTTCAGGTCCCTCCGTTGTGTCCAACAGCTGGTGTCCATGATGACAACATTGGCCACGATGCTCAGAAGCTGCAGAAACATTGAGCCTTCACTCCAGAAGCTTTTCTCTAAATTACAGAAAAATCACATGGCTTGCGGGGTCCACTCCCAAACCCTGGTGGTTGGTGGGAACCTTGCCATGGTTCAACGAGGTTTGGATCAACCCCAGCTTCTGGATGCAGCCAACGCTTGCAAGCCCAAGGAAAGCCTTATGAAAATCAAAAGATCTTCTGAAACAAGACGCAGCACTAACGTATGGGGAGACACTGACTGTCACATGGGCTACAACTAACCAGCTCCATATGCTTCAATCTCAGGTGCACCCTCAGCAGAGGCTTTATAGTCTTTCAGGCACTGACATAAATCTGTTCATCTTGTAAAACCTGACACTATTACACATTATTAGACACCCTTCTTTTATGCTTTGCACTAGACTATGGAATATTAAAAAAGACCATGCAAAGAAATGTCCAATGCTCACAGCAGGTTTCTTGCAGCACAGGGAAACTCTGTGAAGTTTAATAGCTTAAAATCAGCACGCCAGCGAGTGAAAGTCACTTTGTACGGTGAGTTGGGGTTCACTTCTCCCCAATACCTTTAAAATTGAAAACAAGAAAGTCAATTAAACGTTTGCTTTTTTTAATTTGTGACCTCAAATCATCACCAAAAAACCCTCACAATGGAAAGGAAAAACCAAACTGAGAAAACCGAAAAGGTTCTTGTAAAAGTACTTTTGCAGCTGGTAAAGCACTCGATGGTTGCAATTTAATCTGGAGATGGATGACAAAGTTTATTGAGGTCACGATTTTGACCTAAGTATTCCCTCTCCCGAGGAGAGAGCCCAAACAAGACTGGCCCAAATAAAACACTGATGAAAAAATGTCCCTTCATTTCTTCTTCTGTTAGCTTGCTTTCAAGCTATCAAAGACCTCTGTTCTGACCTGCACCGGCCAGGAGCGACCAGACCTTAAGTTTAAGAGCCATGTACTTGGAAGCACAAATCTCTAGCAACCACGCTAAGGATGGCTGGGGTTTGATTTATTCAGATGTTTACAGCAGAAGGTCCCTGTAGACGCTCTCTTTCCACAAGCGCTAACAGAACTTTGCCTGTGGTAGAACACCCATGATGTCCCCAGGCTGGTCTAAGCTCTAGCGTAATGTGCTTTGAGACCGCAGGGATTTTTGCTACAAACGCGATGGTGGAACATTGACCCCCGGGCCATGCTAGAGCCAACTGCAGCGAGTATAGGGCTTGGAGGGGAATCAGACTTCAAGGAACAGTGCTTCCAGCTGCTTATGCAAAGGGGCTCTAGAGACCGAGATGGACCCCCAGTATCGTTATTTTATCTCTGTGTTTGATTTAAATTTTATGTGAAGCCACTGAAGGGCTCCGTAAGCGATCTGCAGCTGTTGTGCCATTCACACACATCCGGCCCCTCTAAGCAAACACCTGCACACAAGTGTCTTTCTCAGACATACCAGGTGAGGTTTCCAAACGCAAGTCATCGTGATCGCCCCACGTCTGGCTCCTATGGAAATCAGCTTCCCCTGGACTTCCGAAGCAGCTACATCAGAAAAGTGAGAACATCTTACAGCTGTCTTCATACAGAAACGGGAATCTTCCTGCAATTTGTAGATTCTAATTAAAGTCAGGAAGCATTAATTTTAAAAATATTCGGCATTTTGTACGAACACTTTTCTAGGAAGTTCGGCATTTTTCAAACTAAACCAACAGAAACCATCGAAATAATCCCTGAAATTCTGCCCTGTCCTCATGCGTCACCTGTGTTTAACAGTCTGCAACATCTCCGAGTTGCTGGCTGCCTTCCGATAAAATGCCACGCTGAGTACTAAAATGTTGGTGAAAGTATTTATAATAGTTCAGGCAAGCCTGTCTAAACCTATTTATTGAGGTTTTGATGTGCTGTCGGAACGTGCTCATCCCTGCAAAGGTGAGGATGCACTGCGGGAACAAGTCGTCCCCGAGGTGAAGATCCACTTGCATCATCCCGCAGGGCTCCAGAGGTTATTCCTGAGATCTGTTTTACTCCTGTGGCTATTCCAAGGTTTGCGTGTATTCTGCGTGGACAAGAATTTCAGGCGGTAACAGTTGCCTGGAAGAGTCTCAGTGGTTAGAGTAAAAGAGGAAAGAACGCATCATTTATTAAATTAAAATAAAGAAAACACCGAGCTTTTGTGCTTTTGAAAGCCATCATGGGATGATGGCTGATGGAAGCACTAAGGAAAAACAACGGCTAGTGGCTTCTGCAATTAATATACATGTGTATATATATATAAAATAAATATAAATAATATCAGCACAAATTCCTATGGTCTTACTGCAAGTGAAATGCATAGAAAGCAAAGTGGGAGACCTCAACCCCATCTGCAGTCTATGACCGAGAGAACAGTTTCTATTAAACACCGCAAGGTTTTTGTTAAGTAGTACAATTAGGCAGCTCCTCTCCGCTCACGTGTCAAATTCAATAATTTAAAACCCCTCGTTTTTTTTCTGTCTCAACCTCTGCATCGTTTACGCAGGCGAGATGAGAGTTCACACCTTCCTAAGTACGTTGCAAGAGCAAATCCATTAGCATTTGTGAGGCTGAGATAACAGGTAATTGGGTGGGCTAATTCAAATTATTTTCATCTTTAAAAAAAACCCCAAACCTAATAGCCTTTCTATTCTTTTACAATCCATAACTCTCAAACCCGATTTCCTCCTCGCAGTGATCTTAATACTAATTAAATGAGCTTTTGTCTTCCAACATGAGTAAAGATTAAGTACCACATAAAACAGCTGCAGCAAAGCCCCATCCGACGAGCAATTTAACCCGGTAGCTGGTTCCCAGCTGGCATCCCACGCACCGCGGCCTTGGGAAGAGGCTTCTTCGTCATCTCCAGAGTCACACGAGGACTTCGTCAGCCCCAACACATTATGGGGGGTTGCTAACTACTGGAGTCATTCACCAGTGGTTTTACCTCTTGGACTCAACAGATCCGCCTGGCCAAGTGTGGAAAATACAAAGAGGAAGTCAGGAAATGCATTATATCCTAAATAATCTGTCACTTGGGAGCGGCGGGGCCATGGCACTGTCGATGGACTCACCACCCAAGCAGCAAAGACTCAAGTTTCTTTTCTCTCTGCTGGGATACGTGAATTGCTGCCAGTAGAAAAGCATAACGACCCCAATTTCCGTGCTCAGGTAAGTGTCCCCTGTCCTCACCGCTGCTTAATATGCGCTATCTGCTCGCTTGGCTTCTTGCAGAGACACAGATGCAAGAGTGCATTTAATTGTTTTCCTGAATCAGACCCCTGGAGCCATCAATATCTCACATATGTAATTATAAATCACGAGTCTTGCAACTGAAGCGCAATCAGCACATCTAGCCATAAATCTTCCAGATATCAGCAATTTCTCCAAAGCTGCTTTTTGACAAAACCTGATGCAGCATGAACTAAAGAAGGCAGGCAGGAGAAACCGCGGGGACCGAGGCTGGCAGCCCACCAGAGCCGCTGCAGCAGACAAGCTCTGGACCCCAAGAAGCCCAAAAGAACTCACACCCCACCAGGTGGGAAACGAATCATTCCTGGAGATGACGAGAATGCAGATCTCGCCCTGGGATACCCCATGGCCAGGTCATCAATCTGTAATTCCATGGCATTCTGAAGACCTCCTTTGGACTTCCCATAAGACACAGAAAGTGTCAGTTTTCTTCCAGTTGTTTTGTTGACACGGGTTTTCTGGACTCTCAGTAAACACCGATCAATGTATATCGTTAATAAAGAAGGACTGGCTGCATCTCTAGAGCAAAGTGTGTCCAGATGCGTACTGAAAAAATATTCATTTATACATACACATTAGCACCATTCGAACCAGGAAATGAAAGCATCTCTGCAAGAGCTCGTGCTGAGGAAGATCAGGATCTATATGACGACTGTTTCAAATGTCGCTTACTGTCTGCCTCTTCTGCGAGTACTAATTTAGACATGATACATTAGGCTGTAATCACAATTTTATCTTCTGGGCAGCGGTAGCCAGAGGAAATCTGTAAGCCTGGCAAGGGTAGTCTAGCTGTGAAACGCACGCACAACCAAGTGCTGAGATTGAGGGTATCTCTGTGTATCAGGATTTTAAATGTTAATGTGAAAAAAAAAATACAAAAGAAGACGCAATACAGAATACAGGTATTATACTGGCATCCCTCCTAGGCATTAAGAGAGACTATTTCTTGTAGGGAAACCATTGGATAAAGCAGGAGCCTGGAGCCAGTTTGAGGTTGGGCCATATTTTAGATGGGTTTCATGCCATCAGCTCTCTTTGCCTGGATAATTATATCTTGTGAATTATCCATGAGAGAAAATTGCCTCCAAACGCATTCACGCAGCTGTCTGTCTCCGGTCTCCGCTGCCGAGGATTCGGTAGGAGCCGACACGTGGGGGCTCACAGACACGCTGGAGCACCCCTCGTGGGCAGGGGAACCTCTCCTGGGGCTGCCATAATCCCCACATCCACAGAGAGTAACACCAAAATAAAGGAATAAGCTGCCTTACTTTGCTCACAGTCTTTTATCCTAAGAGGTCTCTAAAAAAATAATGTCCCTCTGTATACTATAATTTCCGAATTTCCTCTAATGCCATGCATAATTACATGGAGTACTGCACTGGTATCCCTTTCATGCAAATATTGCCATGAAGTGCATAGTTTTCATAGCATTATATGACAAAAAAAATAACTGTAGTCATTTATTTCTGGTCTGTATGCGGACACACAACATAATGCAATGAGACAGTATTTTTCATTAGCTTTTTGTTGTGGACACTACCCATTTATCTTTCTCATAATCCTTCCCCCAGTGCATGTTAACAATGTTATTTTAGTAAGTTGTTTAATTATTTAACATCGCTGGGAGGCTACTGGGTTTGTTACAGAAGCCCTTTCCCAGAGCAGGCTTCGGAGGCTCCCTTTAACCCCCGGAGATCCAAATCCCACACCCCGTGGCCTCACCCAGCAGCGTCCACGTTACAGATGCCTTTAACAAAGACAAAAACGGATGATCACGACGTGCGCCCTTGCTGCTGCCAGCCCGGTGGCTCCGTAAGCCTTCTCCGATCCCTACTCCATCGGTGGTTCAACACAGCAATGCCCAAGCGCTGAGCAGGCAGAGCCTTGGGATGGCCACGGCGCTCCGGGGGCATCACCTGCCCCAGGTTCGGGTTAGAGTTGTCCCCAAAAAGGCATGCAACTGGTACAGAAAGGCTGCAGGACCCCAGAGCAGACTGATAAACCTCTCGCACCTCCCAGCAGCGAGTCTTTGCAATCTGCTTAAATGCAGAAACACGATGCTCAATATCCCGTCCACATTTCAGCACCACCCATAGATTATTTTTTTAAAGATAAAACAAGCTCCAGAACAACATAATAAAACATTTTGCCCGACAGCAGGCAACTGCCACGGCAAACCCTTCATTTCCACAGCAGTACATGAACACTGCAGGCAGCGCGTACGCGGAGCTTAGTGGTTCCTGCTGGCTCCCAGCACCAAACCAAGGAGAAAGAAGAGTGTTGGTGGATTTGGAGACACATGTAAGTGCCCAACATTCCTGTGACCCCATTTTCACCCCCAGCCTCAGCAGCCACCTTCATAAACTCGTTCATATCTGGGGAGCCTGGGGCAAGCCCAGACCCTAAAACGCCTCCATCCTCCTTGCATGAGGTACTGACCTCCCCACTCTGCCTCTTCACAGCCATCCAACCCTTTGGCTGCCCATAGCTCTCCTCCTCCTCCATCACTTGCTCTTCTTCCCCATCTCTCCCTTCTGAGCTCCCCTGCCATCAAACACCAACTTCCACGAAGCCGCCTGTCCCTCCCCATCTCCCTCCGCCACAGCTTGCCCTCCTTAACTGCTCCCCCTAAGCACACTGAAACTGAAATTAAAACCACATTCTTGGAGGACAGAAGAACAGAAGGTCACGTCACACATTTAAGTGTCATATTTGGGTGGGTCCCGTTTCCTCAGCGCACCTTGCCTGCCAGTTTTTGAACCACGGCAAGCTGCTGGGGTGGTGTCACAGTCACAGGGGACAGCCCCTACACCCAACGCCTGACCTCTTCTCCCAGCTGCAGCAGTTTGGTCTAGTGAAAGAGGTTCCTCTTCCCTGCAACACTCTGACTTTTACATCCGCTGGGCGAGAAGCTTATCCCAACAGAGACCGTCCACTTTTATCACCCTCCAGAGGATTTGGGCACCGGAGCCAGGCGGCCATGGGGGACTGCCAGCACCACAGCGCTCACCCCTCACTGACAAAGACTTCGGAATTCCTCAGCTTCACCTTTTGCATACCCCAACCACCCAGCCCTGCCTTGAACAAGCCCAGCAGTTTGCATTTGGTTATTTGTTTATTCCTCAAAGACTTGATTCCTGCCCAGAATAAACTGTCAGTTCTTCCACCGATGGCTGAATTTGCAGTCTGGAACAAGAAAGCCCAAAGGAATAAAACAGGTCTCTGTGTAAATGGGAACAGACCTAATTTCAGCTTCCAGGCACTGTATCACTGACCAAAGTGCAGATATTTTGGTTCAGGATTCAGATCAGGCGTGGATTTGCACATATGCATCTCTCATATGCCTGAGGTCAAGCCTTCTCCATATTATTGGGAGCAACATATCCCATCTACCTGGCCAGGGAACCACTCCACGTCAGAGCATCACTTCAGATATTTTGGGGCTGAAGGGGAAATCACTGACCTCTGCAGACAGAGCAGCCCCAGCCTCCCACCCCCACCGAGCTCTTCCCTCCCTCCGGCTTTGCTTTTGTCTGCGGCTCGTCCCGCACCTCAGGTCTGGGGCGGGGGGGCTGAGGCAACATTTCAGAGCTGCCCACCCTGTACCTGAAGTGTTAGAGCAACCTCAGATACATATTTACAAAGTTTGCCCCGAGAGAAGACACATTATTTAAGAAAACACAGTGCTGCATTTCACGAATGCACACCCAGTTCATTACACAGGAATAATCACCTCATTCCTTATGATTTGCAAAAACTTAGTGCTGTAATTAAGGTAAAGCGACTTTGTTTTATGCAGTTAAACATAAGACTGCACAAATCTACGCAGTTCCAATACTTCCCCAGTGTTTTGGCACACTGTTACCCAGTAATACCCCTTTCCAAACCCCCTCTCCCTACCGAAACCCCTCCAGGCTTGTGTTACAGCCAGCTGGTGGTGTGATGCTCTATCCAACCCCTCTAACCTGCCTTCCTCGCTTTGTCGTGCTGTGTTTTGCCTCCCTGTTACCTCCCTGATGGAGAGCATCCGGGCTCTGCGCCGTACCTGATGGGCAGGGAGGGGTCTCCGGCATCCCACCAGTCCTTGGGGGGGCTGATGTACATGCACCACAGCTCCCAGCTGTACCCGTGGGCAGAGTTCTCGTAACGCTGCACCTCGAAGTTGTCCTGCTTGATGTTGTCTATGGAGGGAAGAATCACCCTTCTCCGATTTTCCTGAATTCGTGAAAGTACCGGCTCAGCCCTGAGTGTTAAAAAAAAAAAAAAAAAAAAAAAAAAGAAAAGGGCAGGGAAAGACCGTTAATTTCTCCCACAATTTGCTGATGGATGCTGTAGCTTTCGTACAGCTTGTGCACTTAAACGAGGGTAAGAAAACAGGCTTTCTTGTCACCCTTCAGCAAACAACAAAAGGGAACAACGCGGACTCCTCTCTGCTCCCACTCACAAGTGGCATCACGTCTTCAGACTTCAGAGAGACATAGCAGAACGCAGCCCGAGGAGCCCGGAGACAGTCACGAGGCCCCTCGCAGAGCCGGCGAGTGACCCTAGACCGCGACGCACCGGCCTCCGTCTCAGCCCTCCCCTCGCCGTGCTCTTACCAGCACAGCCATCGCACGGAGAGGCACAGCATCCACGCTGTCAACTTTAAAAGGTTATCTCTGAAAGGCTTGCCCGAGCTTTGTCAGCCGCAAGGGAGATGCTGCAAGAGGCTTCAGCACTTCCACCTGATGGGATTTCCCACCCGGACACCTCCCTTGCGTGGAGCCGCCATCGCAGCACAGGGGCCAGTTGCCATGCACGGAGCTCAGGTAGCCGCAGTCCGGGAGGTATGGGGAGTTTTAGTGCTCTCCACAACTGACTACACAAATTCATGGACCAGCCAAAGCTCTCAGCACAAGGAAAGGGCTATTTTCACAAACTAAGGCATGAAGCTGCGGAAATGAATTAAAGCCTCTGAAACCAGATTGGACGTTAGGAAGAAGTTCTACACCATGAGGGTGGTGAGACACTGGCCCAGCTTGCCCAGAGAGGTGGTGGAAGCCCCATCCCTGGAAGTTTCTAAGGCCAGGCTGGACGGGGCTCTGAGCAACCTGATCTAGTGGGAGGTGTCCCTGCCCATGGCAGGGGGGTTGGAACTAGATGATCTTTAAGGTCCCTTCCAACCCTGACAATTCTGTCATTCTATAAACCAGCCCTTATCTTTTCCCACAGAGCTAGGACACCCTGTTTTCTCTGGTGTGCTGGTTTAAAAAAGCATTATTTAATAATACTTCCATATTGTGAATGTTCTAATTTTAAAAATTTCTGAGCTTTCCAGACATCTTTACTAAGGTAGCAATGAAATCAGCCCATGCATTGCCTAGGGGCCAGTTTTGCAGCATGGGTCGACTGTACAGCCAGGAGGGGCTCAGAGAAGATGCTCCATGACCACCCAGAGACTCTTTCCATCCAAGGATATGGACCATCAAAAGAAACAGACCCAAGAAAGATAAACAAGGAGTTAGCTCTTTCCACAGGGGGTAGTTAAACTGTGGAGCACCTTGCCCAAGGATGCTGTGAATGCTTGAAGTTCACAGGGGCTTGACGGGCAATTAGTGAAAACTCACGAGAAACGCAGTGCGGGTGGCTAAACACAGAAGCCGTGTCTGCTTCGCATCTGCAAATCACTGGACTTCAGTAGCGTGCTCTGAAGGAATACTGTATGTGCTGGCCCTACCCATATGTCATGTCCCAGGCTTCCAGCTACGGTTACTGGCACAACAGGAGGCTAGACAGGCCTTGGTTTGATGCAACACGGCTGCTCTCATCTACTGCTGTTCCGCCTGGCCAGTTATCCTGTGGAAAGCCCTGATGCACATCTGCTGGGTAACTGCGCAGATTCCCCTGCTGTCACCCATGGGTGGGTATCCTGCAGGAAAACGCGATCCACGGGCTGGGACGCCTGGCTCAGAAGTTTTCCTTCTGTAAAGCAAGGCCATGAAGGATGCATTTTGTTTAAACAATGCTTTAACTAGTCCAGACTTCCCCCAAATCCAAAAAAACACATCCCTGGGCAGAACAGGGTAAATTGTAAGGCTATCTGAAGGGTCTTTTTTAAATTGGAACACAGTTTGAGGAACCATATATGGACTCCAGAGCTACAAAATTCAGCTCTGGGACGTTCAAAGGTGCCCAGAGCAGCGGTGGACACAGCCTCACCTCTGCAGCCCAAGGGCCACCAATCGTCCTGGGCTCAGTCTCCCAACACAAGGAGGAACTCACACCCTCGGTGCCTCCTGCGACAGCAGCGGGTACGTAACACTAGAGTGAGTCAAGCCCACGCTGCAGAAAAGCTCACGCTCTAACCCTAGAAAAGATGTCTGAAGAGCTCACTAACTGGGAGCTTCCTCTGTGTATCAATAAAATCTGGTGCGAGGACTTAACGACCCAAAGAGAGGAATGTTTTTTTTGGGAATACAGATTATCAACAGAAGAAATGGCTCCTAAATACACCCTTCAGCTGCGCTGTTGTTACAAAAAACTCAGTAATTGCGCAAAACGCCCTTCGAAGCTGCTAAGGCATTTTTCTTGTGAGGTTACTCTGTTCAAATTAGACCCAAGTTAGTGCCTTCTACCTCCGCTTTTTTCTCCACATTTACTTTTTACACTTGGTTACAGAGAGAAAAAAAAAAATTAAATCACTCCCAGGCTCCTCTCATGATCTAGACTCCCCAGGCTCCTCTCATGATCTAGACTCAAGCTTAAGCCCCTAAAACTCAAAAGTTTTAAATCTCTCTGAAAAAAATCCTTATGAAACACCTTCCGCCGCTTGTGCGCCTCTGCACTTATTCCTAGCTGCAGAAGAAACAAATCAATCTAAAACATCTAAGCCTTCCCCAGTGGGATCCAGCTGCAAAGGGCAAGGAAGCAGGAAACACTTTCCTCTTTCCATCCCTTGCTGCCTGGGCTTTTTGAAACTTACAGCAATGACTGAGGGCTAAGGGAAGGGGAAACCAGCCTGAAAAATATAAACAGGAAGGAATAGAAAATGACAACAGAAAAGAAGGGCAAGGAGAGATTTTCCTTGTGTCCTCCCATCACAGCTCATCAGTGGCCATTCAGTACAGAAGGGACACGGGATTAACGAACCAATGGACTTGTTTGCAAACACATCCTTCCAAAATGACGGATTGTCCCTTGTTTAATGCATCACACGCAGGCTCTAACCGAGACCTGGTTGAGCACTTACCAGCCGGCAGTGAACTCCACATGGGCATCAAAAAATCCGGTGATCTGGCCAGTGGCAGCTTTCCAGCCTTCAATACGAGCTCGGATAAGGCCTTCCCTCTTCTGGTTGCGCACCACCTTCACGAGCCCTGGGTAGCGTTTATTGACGTATTCTTCTAGCGGCGCCTTCAGTTCCTCTAGAGAAGAAGTGCCAGAGAACCCATTGTAAAGGTGCAACAGTTTTCACCTAAAATTAACCCACTTCATTGACAGATACGAGCATAACTTACTGGAGCCACACATCTCCGAACACCACTGGGAAGGATATAATCATTTAGTCTCAATCAATGCTGATTTGCCAAAGATCATCTGATGGCATACTGGCCACAACCCTTGCAACGAAATTCAAGGTTGCCAAAACCATTGATGTTGGACAACTAAGGAGCCCAAATGCCACCCTTCAGAGGCAAAGGGCAGCAAGAGGTCAGCTAGATTGCCTTGCAATACCTGAGTATCACCCCACTGAGAGACGAGAATAGAAAGAAGTCACCCGTGGACACCAAACACTGGTGGCTCTGAATTTGTGATGAAGATTTTAGCTGAATGGATTGCTAGAAATGCTGCAACACCCATCTGAAGTAACTTAAACTAGATCAAACTGCGTACGAGCTTCACTATCCTTTTCATTCAGCTTCACTACTACAGTCCTGGCATTTGCTGTATGTTTTCCAAGCTTTGCCACTAGAAAAGCTGAAATTCCCCCTGCTTTTATGATAGGATGAAAGAGATTTTTGGCTTCATTCAGAAGATGCTCATACCACGTATCTTCTGTTCGTCGGAAACTGCAGATCGTTTAATTACGTTGTCGAAGCCCGTATGTGTGCTACAGCTGAGAACATAATGGATCTGTCAGCCTGCAGTCATTACCAGCATCGCATTTTTTGATAGAAGGATTGAGTATAAAAGACACACAGGACTTCGAAGGTGGAAGCATATGAAAGGTTACAATAAGGGGTCAGTACTAGTATGTTTTTTCAACAATTTGGAAAAGTGCTAGCGCTCTGCCAGAAACCTGCGTCCTTTCGCTTCCTGGTGCATCCGTTAAATGCACGAAGATCTACCGATGCAAAGTACTCCGTAAAAGCAATACTGCCGTGCACCAACACGGACTGTTAACACCATGAAAGCAGGTCCCCAGAGTGTCTTTTATCCCTACGAGGCTCCAGGACAGCAGAAAATTAAGATATAGCCCACGAGCCCAAATTATAGCCTACTACCTTTCACACATACTCTCTCCACAGAAAAAGAAAAAAAAAAAAGGACAAAAAAAGTCACCATTAATATAATCCACATGGTAAAATACTTGAGACGTACGAGCACATGTGGGTTTCTACATGAAGGAAACACGGCAAACGACAGCAAAAGAGTAAACAGCAAGTCCCATCTGCAGGGCTGAGCTCGGGAAATCAGAGGAAAAGGGATTATCTGTTCCCTTCACTTCCACGCCTTCTTCCAAGCACATAAACCGTGCTTTCTCCAGACTGCCTTTCTGGGATGGTTCCCCTCACATACCAATTTCCCCAAAGTCTCATTTCTCTTTTATGCTGAAGTGGGAATAAAAAGAATAAAGCAAATGAGCCCCTTCCTCAATTCAAAGCATCTGCATCACATACATACATAACTCAGCAACTTCCATTTCATGCTGAGCCACTCAGAGAAAAAGCAATATTTTATGGAGACAACAACTCTCCCGAATGGTTTTAAGGAGACAGAGACGCAGATTTTTTGACAGATGAAACCCTACAAGCACAGCACTGGCATCTCCCTTGTTTTTGTCAGAAGGTAAGTCATGAATGCTGCAGACCACTGCATTACAGCCTAGACTGAACAATTAAAACAACTTGCAAATTGGAGTTTTAATCGCAGTTGAAGGAAAACAAGAAAAATCTTCATGGGAATTGTTTGAGCAGCTCGAAGGAGAGTACAGCTGTAGTGAAACAGCAAAGAACTGTAACATCTCGTCTCAAAGGCAGCGAAGGGTGAAGCCTGAGAGATTCCTACACCCACAATGCCGTGTAACAGGCAGCTCGTCAGAACCTCCCCGGGGAGCCACAGCAACGTCCTCCTCCTTTCTGAAAGGATGATGGATGCCAACAGGTGAAGAACTGATCTGCTGAGAGCATGAAGGCCAGTACAACATGCCCACGCACCTGCAAAACGGCACACAGCGACCATGGAGAAGGTGGAGAAGATGCTTACGATTAGCATCATTCTAACCCACCACCCCGCTCATTAGCAGAGGCCAAAGTGCCCCTCTCCTGTCCGCAACGCATGCAACAAGCACATTTCTCTTGGAAAAACACTCAGGAGAGATGAAAGCATTAACCAGACGTGGGAAACACGGTTCCAGACCCTCTCTCCACTAAGGGCTTCCTGTACAACCTTGCACAGATTTCCAGGGGTGGCAGGGAGCAAAGGCTGGCTCAGCCCACAGCACACGCCTTTTGGGTGAGAATTCGCTTTTCTTAGGTGCCTGTGCAAGCCCTAAGGGAGAGGATGGCTGCGCATCTGTGCTGGCCTTTGCCAGCCTCTCGCCCTCCTGAGCTGGTTTGCAGCTCTGCGGGAGGAGGACATGGTGCAGAGCGGCTGCTGAGCGCTCGCTTCGTATTACAAGATACATACTTGGCACTCAACCGGGCATCCAGTCACCAGGGATGGGGTGGGCTTTGGAATTAATTTCGCAGCGCATCCACGAGGTGCAGGTGTGGAAAATGCAGCATTAGATAACCAAAGTGAAATGCCAGTCTCCGGGAATGCTCTGCAAAACTCCCGCTCAATATCAAGCGAGCCTCCGCCCACGTCTCCCCTCGCCACCGAGCAGCACCGACGTGGCTGTGTCAAAAAGCAGCAGTGGAAATCCCAGCACCGGCACAGCCACACTGTCAGAGCTCCCCAGTCCCGCAGACACTGATCCTGCAGGAACCAGACATGCTCAGCTCCCTCCATCTGAAAACTCCAGTGCGCTGGAAATCACAGAATCATAGAACGGTTTGGATTGGAAGGGACCTTAAAGATCACCCACTGTCCCCCCCTGCCCTGGGCAGGGACACCTCCCACCAGCCCAGGTTGCTCCAAGCCCCGTCCAACCTGGCCTTGAACCCCTCCAGGGATGGGGCAGCCACAGCTTCTCTGGGCAACCTGGGCCAGGGGCTCACCACCCTCACAGCAAAGAATTTCTCCCTAATATCTTACCTAAATCTCCCCTCTTCCAGTTTAAAACCGTTCCCCCTCATCCCATGGCTCCCCTCCCTGATCCACAGTCCCTCCCCAGCTTTCCTGGAGACCCTTTAGGGACTGGAAGGGGCTCCAAGGTCTCCCCGGAGCCTTCTCTTCTCCAGGCTGAACCCCCCACAGCTCTCTCAGCCTGTCCTCACAGCAGAGGAGCTCCAGTCCTCCCAGCATCTCCAGGGCCCTACTCACACGCACTCATAACTCACTCGCAAATCTAATCTTAATCCAAGTCATTTGAAGTCATTCCTACTTTCCCCCTGCCTTCTCCTTCACTCAGCAGTCGGTCGTTTCATCGAGTGCCATTAGTGTAAGAGAAAACAACTCGCGGCGGCTCCGACGTGTGCTGTCACAACACGTGGCTCCAGGCGGAGGATGCGGAGAGCTGTTGCATTAAGGTCAGTAGCAGCAAAGCTTTTCGTCTGTCATATCGACTTAAGAAATGTTTCATCCCCAACTGCTGTATCTTTGCAGCACGTCCCAGAGCTGCAATGGGAAGGTTGGGAGGCCTGAAGTAGCGTGCCAGGAATTAAACAACTTGCACTAATGGACAATAGCAGATACCCTCGCTTAAGGGAGTCAGTTTTCACACAAACTGGCAACCTGGCTTTTGAATCTGCTATTTTCAGGACTCCATGCAAATTACAGCAAGGGGAGAAAGCGTCTCGCCGTTTAGATGTAAACTTGCTGCCATTCTCCTCACCTCTGCCTTGCACGGGGTCATAGCGGTGCTTTCGCCGCTTCACCTCCTTGCTGAAAATGAGAATATCCATTAGATGCTGAGCCAATGATAACTTTAGCATGATAATCAGCCCGGTGTTCATAACCTGAAACTCTGGATGCAAAGTAATGACAGAGAAAGTCCAGAGCCAAGCTGGGAGCAGAGCAGTGGCTCCCCAGCTCCCCTTCACCCTTCCCGACCAAAGGACCACACATTTAGGCCATGTCCTCGTGAGGTATCTGAGTGGGTGGATCTACATGGGCTACACAACCAGTAATTTGATCCAAGCTAAGCACAGCGATGGAATCTAGAGGCTCCTTCCTCTTCTGTATCCTATGGCACTCTCCCTCACGCATCCTTTGGTGAGGCCTACCGGACCACAGCATTCTTAAGCCATGTGTATGGAGGATGCAATCAATATTTGCGCATGGAGGTATTTGTGAACGTTTGGTCTTTGCCATTGCACGAGCTACTTCCAGGGAAGATTTGCAGAGAGAAATTCTACTGAAAATGCCAGCAGCTTCAATTTCAACCCTGCCTTTTGCTTTCCATCTGTCCGTATTGATCTTCACTGAAGGGCAACTCCAAGGAACTAGAATCCAATAGACCTGTTGCTCTATTAAAAAACCCATCTGCCAGCTGCAATGACTTATGCTACCTATTGCAAAGTATTTTGTCACCTACATGAGCTTTCTGGGAAATAAGCCTGCCAGAGAAATTGAACCACCTGATGCCACTGAAAGTAACCATGTCACGGACATTAGCCCAGAAGCAGGAACATCCACTGCTCAGCGCTCCGCACCACAAATCCTACCCAAATCTCCCCAAGGCCTGTCGAAGGCCCCTGGACTAAAGCTGGGAGCTGCCTGTTGCCGCACAAAGAAAGACCAACAGCACCAGAGGAGCTCGAGGAACTACCAACAGCAGAACATGTGTTGCGCGACAATGCCCAGGTGGTGGCAGGGAGCAGACGGCACCTCCTCTACACCCCTAAGGAAAACATCGCGGTGTTTGCCAGGATGAGCTGGGTGGGAAAAGTCTACAGAGCCCAAAGCTGTTATCAGACACCCCGAAGGCTGGAGGACACAGGAGTCGGGGCTGGGAGCGCTCCGGGGCCATGGGAGACACCAGCCCGCCCTCGTCCCACGCTCTCGCCTGCCTGAAACCCCAAAGCCATCGCGGGCTGGATTTCTGCAGCATGAACTCACAAAAGAAACTCCTTCAAACAGGCAACAGACGAATATGAGCATTTTTGCGGCGAGACTCAAAGCCAGGTGAGTCCCTGAAGCTTTTTGCCTGCAAATATCAAAGAGGAAGCAGTGCAGAGGGGAGCAGGTGCACGAATCAATTCTCACACAAGGTTACAGGCAAAGCTGGTCACACTGGGTGCACTGGGCTGCAAGCCTCTGGCTGGTCTGGCTCAGCAGAAGGCAAGGAGAGACACCCCAAGCAGGTCTGCTGCTCCCCCCCAGTCCTCGGCAGGGCCTGAAAGCCTCAGACCCGAACACCGGTGGGACGGCGTCAGGTCAGCTGCAATTAAGGAACCCATCTTTAGTTTGAGCAATTGGAATAATTGGGCAGTTGGGTTGGAGCGGCGCCTCGGAATAGCTGAGGTATGACTCGGCTTCTTGCATTTCTGGTAAAACCTTCCTCTAAACACAAACACAGCGAACGCAACAAGCCAGCTCCCGGGAGAGCGCGCACGAACCGCTGCTGTTGCTGTTGAAATGAGCTGCAAAACAAGAAAGCGATATATCAAGTCACAGCTAATATGTTACACCGAGGTAAATTACAACCCAGAGCATGTCTCCCTGAGTGTAGCCAGCTCCTTTAAGCAGCCTTTTATCCAAAGGTTTTCTTTTATACCTGGAGGTTTGCTTTTCAAAGAGATATTATCCCAGACTAAAACCACTAAAAGACAGACAGGGGGAAAAAAAAAAAAAAAAGAAAAAAAGCAGGTGATGATTAAGCAACAGAGTCGGACAAAGTGTGCAGCTGCGAGATAACGTAACATCTCAGGGGCACACTGCTGCATCCCTCCAACAACCCAGGAAGCACGTTATCACTCAGAAACACAACCTGTGCACTCGCTTTGTAATTACACCCCTGCAACAAACACAAACAAAAAGCACCCTCCAAAAAAAGTCTTGACGAAGTATAACATGCAGCTCAAGGGAGAAGGGGGTTCAAACTACAAATCCCCAAGCTTTTTCCTTCAAGGAGGGGTTCGCCCCTCCCCCCATTACAATACATTGCTATCTTTTATCTATTTACAACTCAGATACAAAGAACCTGAACGACTGCGCTTATTAACTTGTAATCTCTCATTGCACACTTTTATGCTGTGCAGCGTTGCTGTACATCCCACGTTACAACAAAGCTGGGAGAAGAAGTGTCTAATGAGTCTTCAGAAGCAGTTTGTTCCAGTCTGAAAACTACAAAACACGAGCAGGTTTTGATCCTGTCTGTGTAACTAGTTAGTGGTTTACCTGAAGGGCAAATAACAGCCGGGGCACGCGGGGTGTGCGGCTCCTGCCTCTCTATTCCTGGGACTCATTTTAAAACTTGAAGTTGACTTGGAAATCCCAGGGGGTCTTTTAATATTTGGTTTGGGAACGTGCTTTGTTTTTCGGTTACCCAGACGAGCAGTATTTCCTCTTTTCATCTCTGTAAAGTGCTCCCCGACAAAACCTACACAGAAACACCCGACTGTGGGCCCCGAGCCGTGGGCTTTCCTGAGCCTTTAGCAGCTTTCCCAGGAGCTGCTTCTGGTCACCCACCGGGATACAACTGAGCCACCACTCTCTGGAGGTCAACCTTCTTGCAGGTGTATGAAACTGAGCCCCCAAAGGCTTTGCCCAAGCAACAAGCCATACACCCATAGGAATCGTCCCTCAAACACTCACCGCTGCTCACAAAGAGCATAATTCCTCTTCTTGTTCAATCACAGCCACCAAAGTCACACCCACACAATGCCATCCTCTGCTCGACACCAGCGCTTCATCCTCCAGGATTCATCTCTAAATCTTAGAGCTCATGAGGAACTATTTTCCTGTAATTATTTTCCTGTAGGAGCCAAATCTATATATTGCAACGACTTTGTAATATCCAAAGCATCAACTCTCTGATGTTGCTATTGCTGCTGACAATTATTTCCCACCATTAGTGGAAACTATATGACAATGTTATTGCCATTAATAATTCTTTGCTGTCATTGAAGCTCCTTGACGATGCAGAAAGTGAATGCACGGGTCTCAGAGTTACATTCTGGTTTGTATAATTTCTTTTACATGAGAAAACTAGATTATTACACGCTTGGGAGGAGCTCTCCATAAACATCTGCCAAGTTACCTCATTATCTTCCTTCAAATCCCTCCTTAAAAAGCTCATTTGTCATGATGCCTACAAAGGCTCGACAGCGTAGTACCGACATGACTAACTAACCCTACCAGCTAACAGCATCGCCTCGTTCCCTACACCCGCTCTCCTTGCAAACTTCCATCACAAGGTTCCTGAGGACAGAGCCACCTCGGTGTTCAGGCATTGTACAACCCTCAGCACAACCCCGTCCGTCCCTTCACCAGGGACCCTGGATGTTCCCCATTCCATGCAACCCATGGGGTTTTCCCACCTCCAGCACATGATTCTCCCCCTCTACTCCACTCTCGTGAGACCCCACCTGGAGTACTGCGTTCAGTTCTGGAGCCCCTACTACAAGAGAGAGATGGACGTGCTGGAACATGTTCAGAGGAAGGCCACGAGGATGATCAGAGGGATGGAGCACCTCTCCTATGACGACAGACAGAGAGCTGCGGTTGTTCAGTCTGGAGAAAAGAAGGCTCCAAGGAGACCTCATAGTGGCCTACCAGTATCTTAAGAGGGCCTACAAGAAAGCTGGGGAGGGACTTTTTAGGATGTCGGGTAATGGTAGGACTAGAGGGAATGGATTAAAACTAGAGATGGGTCAATTCAGACTGGACGTTAGGAAGACGTTAGGAAGACGTTCTTCACCATGAGGGCGGCGAGAAACTGGAACAGGTTGCCCAGAGAGGCGGTGGAAGCCCCATCCCTGGAAGTTTTTAAGGCCAGGCTGGATGGGGCTCTGAGCAAGCTGATCTAGTGGGAGATGTCCCTGCCCATGGCAGGGGGGTTGGAACTAGATGATCTTTGAGGTACCTTCCAACCCTAACAATTCTATGATTCTATGATATACAAATTTGTCCCTCAATTTGGGCCCCCTCCCTGGCTAAGGGAGTGCCATAAAGCACCCCAACACAGCCCAGGCAGCTTGGTCAGCCTGCAAAAACAGGCATAAAGAGGAGAACCCAGAGCTGCAAGTGCTTGAGCACACTACAAGCCATCTTTCCGCCCTGTCAACACCTGGCCACCATCCATCCCCACCACCATGCCCCACCAGCACTGGCCCAGCCCTCGCAGCAAACGGCCAGTGATGCCGGTAAAGAGATTTCATTCTGCAACCCTCGCTGCCAGCTGCAGTCTCAGCTTCTTGGGGGGGTATGTGTGTGCGATGCTTTTAGAAGGATTCATTTCATTGTCCTGTGCCTTTCAACAGTGTCTCCAGAGTACTTGACTCAGCGCTGCATACTGAGTGACGGGTGAAGGCCGTTTAGAAACATATTCCTTTGTGCGTGGCAGTGGGTAGAGAAGCTCAATAATTATTACCTTGGAGTTCTCTTTTAAAGAGTGTTCTTCTCTTCGCCTCATTGATATGGTAAAATTTGGAGAGGCAGCATCTCATTTTGGTATTTCGAACCCTCTCAGTACTGGGCAATGCTAAACACTGCAGCGACAGATCACCTGCACCTTCCCTTCACCAGCCAAGCAGTTCCAGCTCTGAAATCCCACGGTTTCACTGGCGCACGCCATCCTGGCTTTTGCACGAGAGCTGCCGTGATTTCCATCAGCTGAGGAGCTGCCCTCCTGTTTCTTTTACTGGTAATTATAATTCATCAGCTTTCTATGGTGCTCATTACTGTGGTATTTGAGTGCCTATTTTTACAGGCTTGAATAGCTTGCTGTACACTATCTCATCGCCTCGCAGACAGACGAGCAACCTCTCAGGCTCCCTCTGGAAATGAGCTCTCCGCATCCCGCACCCTCCCTGATCTTCCCTTCTGATCACACCATCCACAGCACACATCCGTTATTTTTTAAAATAATATTAAAAGCATGCAGTACAAATAAAGAATGCAATAATCAAAGTAACATAACCATTTGGTGTTCTTCGTGAAGATTTTAACTACCCTAATGACGTTATCCGCCTGTATATTGTAAAAACAAAAACATCTTGGAAGAATCTGAGTCTCAAAACGCTTCCAGATGAAACCACCTCCTGCAGCTTTGTGTTACCAAACGGCAGAAGGGAAGGTGTTGCAACAGCGTCTGAGAGCAGCTTGAACCCGACGACACATGTGTGTAACGTGGAAAACCAAACATCGCCCTCCACATTTTGCCATGGCCTGACTTGAGCAGGTCAGGTGTGTTTGTTTCCTCGTCTTCCTCTTAGCTTACCCTTCTCATACCAAAAAGAGAATACGAGAGGAAGGAGGGTTTCTAAAGGGTCCCAGTCATTTACCAAATCTGGGACTTTGTTTTACAGATAGGGAAACTGAGGCACACACAGAGAAAATGCCTCATTTGAGACCCCTGCAAGGGGCCAAACCAGAAATAGCTCACTGGGCTCCACGCTCTCGTCCCTCAGCTCCATGGAAAACACTTAGGGGTGCATTTCTGTAACAATCGAAGTGTTATT